>NW_011494756.1:2189036-2194847 GCF_000754665.1 Bison bison bison | reverse complement strand
GATGGGGCGTGGGGGAGGCTCAGTGAGGGGAAGGGATCTGGGGACGTTAGAACAGATTCAGAAATTCTGTCCTCCGGCCAGCTGTGTGTGCGCGTGTGTGTACACCGAGGGTAGATGTTTGTGGTTAAGTGCAGGGTAAGCGCACCTGTGCCCGGGTGCGTGTCGTTGTGAGGAAGGGCCCACAAGCAGGGCTGTGGGGACATGCCAAGTGGGGAGTTGATAAAGGCCGGGACAGCCTCGGGGACAAACATGCGACTGGAGGGGGATGAGGGGCTGGGGTGCCGCCATGAGGGGTGATGAAGACCCTCTGGTGTCCTGCCTGGTCCCTGCTCCAGACTTTAGGGCTTTAGCCACAGAGTCACACTCCCCCGTGAACCCTGCTACCAGCCCTGCACCCACCCCCCCAGCATCACATCCCTGCCTGCTGTGTTGAAAGCAACAGAAACAACTTTGTTCCAGGAGGGCTCCATGGAGCCCAGCGTGTGCACCAGCTGGCCGTCTGGGCGCTGGGGAGCTCCCCTCGGGGGATGGCTCACCCATGCAGACCACCAGCCAGATTCCTAGACGCCCCCGCCTACCCCTGCCCCGACTCCCCGTGGCCAGGTGGTCCCTTTGCTTCTTCCTCTGTGCTGCTCAGCCTTCTCCAGCCCCACCCCAGCCCACAGAGTGGCGGCTCTCCTTGCCGCACAGCTTGCAGGATCTCAGTTCCCCCTGATCGGATTGAACTGGGGCCACAGCCGTGAAAGCACCATGTCCTAACCATCAGACATAAGGGGACTCCCTCTTTGCCTCCCCCTCTGTTCCCCTGGTCTCTCTGCCACACAGCCGCAGAGTGACCACCTGCAAGATCCCACCAGGTCCCCTCCCAGGGCCTGAGCATCATGGTGCCTGGCCTGAGTCCCAGCACACCTGCAGCCTGGTCTCCCCTCTCCCCCAGACACAGCCTGGAAGCCCCACAGAGGGTTTTCACAAAGACACCACGTCTCCTCGCCCTTGGGCCCTCCGTATGAATTCCCCCAGCCCCAGGTCAGTCTCCCCCCTTGAACCCCAAAGGCTGAGTTAATGCTTCCACCACAGGGCTCACCGCTGATGTAGCTCGACCTGCTTTGCTGCCCTATGACTCTGGGGACCACAGGTCCCCAGGGGCGGGGACAGAGGTGAGTTCACTGAACGAGTCCCCTGTGAACACTCGTTACTTCTGCACTTCCCAAGCCTCCCCTTATCCAGGGCCTTCTTCAGCTCCAATTCCACTTCGGCTCCCACTTAGGCTCTAGCAGCAGGCAGCCCAGGGCTCTTCCCTGGTTCTGGGAGGAGCCCCAGATCTTACCCTGTTCCCAAGCCAAAGGGGTCGTCTCTCAGCCTCCTACCTGGATGCTGGCATTCCTATTTTGGGGGCTGTGGGTGGGAACCCAGAGTCCTCTGGCCCCTTATGGAAGAGGCAGTCAGGCCTCCAAAAACCACTGTCTTCCCCTGGGGTCCTCAGACATATATATGTGAACTCCTCGGAGTTGTCCACAGAGACAGGGGCCCAGGTAAAGAGAGAGGTTTCATCCATCATGCCAGGCAGCCTGCTTATTGGGTACCACCTTCACCTGGCGTCCAGGTAGGTGTGTGTGTGTGTGACGTGTGCAGGCATGCAGTGGTGGGAGCTAGGAAGGGATGCGTGTAGCCCACTGAGGACCTGACCACCCCCTCCAAACAAGGCCCCTTCAGAGGAGGGCTAGTGGCTCGTCAGGTTGGGGAGGGCCGGCACCTCCAGGCTCCATTGCCTCACCCCTGCTTGGTCTCTTTACTCTGTTGATCAGGGGAAGGTGGATGACCTGGATGGACCACGACTTTGAGATGCAGCCACATGGGGCCCCCGGCCCCAGAAACTCTTCCCGCAGCCACCCGCTGGGCCGCCCAACCTGCCCCTCGAAGCTCCCTGGTGGGGTGTCGCCTCTCATCCCTGTTCTCAGGAAGACCTTCCATCTGGATGCTTTCTCCCCAAGCCACATCCCACAGGCTTCCAGCCGGCCAGGCCTTGGAGCGAGGGCCTGGAGTGTGTCCTCCCAAGAAACTGGCAAGAGCCTGGCATCCAGGAAGTTCAGTTCCATCTCCTTAACAGTCCATCCGCACAGCCAAGCACGGCCCCTGGGCCCCCTGCCTTCTCACTGGGAAGAGCTGTCCAGCCCAGGCAGGGAGGCGGCCACCCACGGAGGAGGGAGGCTGCCCACAGTTGGCTTGTCATCGGTGACCCTAGTGCCAGGGGACAGGGTCCACTCCGAGGGCCCAGGGAACCCAGGTCTGGCCAAATCCAGCAGGATGCCCACAGCTGAGAAGCCCCTGGTGAGCTCGTACCTGACTCTACCGTTCCAGTCCCGCTTGGCTCCAAGTCCACCAGGTCCTGCGGGGCCGGGCTCAGTGGGTCCAAGGCACCCCGTCCCAGTGACTGCACACGTGCCTACCAGAGCTTCTCCAGGAAGAGGCAAGCCCCGGTCCAGGGGTATCCCGAGACCACGGCTGCATCTCCAAAGGGCCTCCCCTACCACGGGGCCCGCGATGGCCATGGACTTGGCTGCTCTGGATACGAGGCCACACACAGCCAGCCGTTTATCCACAAGGACTACCAACAAACCCGGCTTGACTGTCAACTTGGCTACACCAAATCCATCCAGACTGGACACAGGCATTGAGTCCCTTGATCTGGATACCAATCTGGGCTCTGCCGTGGACGTGGCTATAGTAGGCACAAGCAAGCCTGGCAGGGGCATGGACTCAGTAACCCCAGACCCGGACAAGGTGGGCAAAGCCATAGCTACGGAGGGCAGAGCCAAACCAGAATTCACCACAGCGGGTGCAGTCATGGAACGGGCAGCCCCAGATCCAGTCAAGCTGGGCACAGCCAGGCCGGACACAGTCATGCTGGTGAACACAGCCAAGCTGGGCGTGACTACGAATTCTCCAGCTCTGGACACAAGCAGGTTGGTCATAGCCATGGGTCCAGCTGTGCCAGTCACCCCAGACCCGGCTGCTGGTGAGAGCACACTGGACAGTGTCATTAACCTGACGACCTCAGATGTTGCCACCCAGCCATCAATTCTGAGCCAAAGCACAGACGCAGCCCTGGGCCACCCTGCAGCAGATGCTGCTACGGACTGGGCCACAGAGCTGGACCGGGCCAGAGAAACCAAAGGTAAATGCAAAGAGCTGGGCTGGCGAGGCACTGGACTGCTGAGGGTGGGCGGGCAGGGGTGTAAGAGCCTGGAGATAGATTATGCGTGGCTAGATCTGGAAAGGGAGGGAAGGTTTTTTTTTAAGGTGAGAATGCCATTTACTTTAATATCTATGCATTTGGTTTATTTATCTGGCTGTGCGGGGTCTTACTTGTGGCACATGCAACATGTGGGATCTTACTTCCCTGACCAGGGAGCCAACCCGCGTCCCCTGCATAGGAAGGTGGATTCTGAACCACTGGACCACCAGGGAAGTCCTGGGAGGGAAGATTTTAAGGTCAGAGTTGAATGAGCTGGGGGAAGGGGATGGGATTGAGGGGCAGAACACAAGAGAGGCAGCGTGAGCTGGGTCCCAAACTGCCAGTCAGAGTTGAAGCCATCAGAAGGAAGGCTTGCAGAGGTAATTTGTGGGAGAGCAATTATGCTGAGTTTGTCCTTTGCCATCTTCCATGACTATTTCTCTGTTCCCTGAAGACCTGAAATAATCAGGTGAGCTATAGGTGAGTCCAGCTTGAAAAGCAACCCACCTACATGAAAATGTAGACCAGCACTTCAGTAAGTGGTGATTTGTCTAACAGCCAACACTGCCAGGCTCCTCCAGATGTGAATAATGATCTCACACTATTAGCGAGACCTTCTGAATCATTCCCATTCAGCCTTTCAGGAAGATAGCTGTTGCTTTTTCCTTTTTTTTTTTTTTTAACATTAAAAAGTTTATTTATTTGGGTGTACTGGGTCTCAGTTGCAGCATGCAGGATCTTCAATCTTCATTATGGCATGTGGAATTTTTCTAGTTGCAGTACATGCAACATGTGGGATCTTAGTTCCCTGACCAGGGATCCAACCCGTGTTCCCTGCATTGGAAGGTGGATTCTGAACCACTGGACCACCAGGGAAGTCCTGGGAGGGAAGATTTTAACTCTTAGTTGCAGCATGTGGGATCTAGTTCCTTGACAAGGGACCAAACCCAGAACCCTTGCATTGGGAGCTTGGAGTCTTAGCCACTGGGGGGAAGCCCTGATAGCTGTTGCTTAAAAGGTGTCTTACCTGGAATTCTTCCTTGGTTTCCTAGCCCCAGCACTGTAGTCCTAAAGGGTGACTTGGAGATTTGTATGTCAGAAGTCGGACACGAACTATAAACAGGTCAACACAAGGGCCAGAAGTTCATTTGGTCTTTGGAGGCTGTGACTTGCCTAAATCACATAGCTGACACGTCTAAAGTGGCAGTAGTGGTAGAGAACCCGCCTTCAGTGCAGGAGATGTATAGTAAGAGACTCGGGTTTGATCCCTGGGATGGGAAGATCCCCTGGAGAAGGGCATGGCAACCCACTCCATGGGGAGGGGAGCCTGGAGAATCCCATGGGCAGAGGAGCCTGGTGGGCTATAGTCCATAGATGTCTCAAAGAGACAGACTGAAGCGACTTAGCATGCATTCATGCAAGGTAACAGGGACCCAGCAATTGGAATTCTTCTGGCAGTCTCATTCCCAACCTTTCAAAGGCTCAGAGATTCTGGGTCTGGCAGATGCTCAGAAAGCATCTGGTCCTGTGGCTTACCTGGGGTTCGGGGTTGTCAGCCCCCTTCCCACTGCACTCTGCACACTCAGTCTGCGGGAGCCCACTCAGGCTCTCGTCTTCCCTCCTCCAGGACCCCAGCTCTCTCTCCATCTTCAGCCCAGCCCTCTCTTCCAAAATGCAGGTGTGGACCGCCAGCGGCCTGCCGGACCCCTCCGCCCGGACAGCTCCCAGGCAGGTCCAGAGGCAGCCCTTTTCCTCCTGACTTCTGCCTTCCCTGATATCACTCCCATAGCTGTAGGTCCCACCCCACTAGAGACCCAGGCATCCTCCTCTTTCTTTTCCTTCATCCCAGTCAGTCTGATTCCAACTCTGTGACCCAACCTCCTCAGTCCTAGGCTCTGTGTCCCTTTCTCTCCATCCCTCTGCCCCTGCAAGGCCACTCTCCCCCTTCAACTAGCATGAGATGAGGGACTCATCTCATGGGAGCACTTTCTGTTTAACAGCTGTTGGTGACTCACCATTATCTTCTTTTAAAGTCCAGCTCCTTAGCTCGACTCCCAAGGCTGTGGACTTCTCCAGCCTCTTAGCTCTGTATCCGTCTGGAATTTTCCTTGCTTCCTTGCACGCAGGAGCTCTGTTGTCCGCAGCACCAGGCAGCTCTCACTTCTGGTCTCCTCACCACAGCCCTCCTCTCTCCATGGAACGATTTCCCTTCTTCCCGCCCACCTACATTTGCCTTTCCATCTTGGCCCGCACCCCCTCCAAGAAATCCTACAAAACCCCTCTTCTCAGGGTGCCCACCTCCCTGCACCCACAGTTTCCCTGTGCACACCCTACTCCCTGTGTTAGGACAGTCCAGCTTTCTGTCTTACCCCACCAGACCCAGAGCTCTTTGAGGGTAGAAACCATGGTCCTTATTCCTGTGTCCACCTGGCCTAGCAATATGCTATCCATTCATGTGGATTAAATGCAAGAAAGATTTTTTTTTTACTGACCCGTAAATTGAGGCCCAGGAAAGAAAGTTCCTGACCAGTTCAAGGTCATAGGGCTGGTCATCCCAGAGCCAGGCCTGGAACCCG
>NW_011494756.1:2187608-2188538 GCF_000754665.1 Bison bison bison | reverse complement strand
GGCGGAGAGCGCCGAAGGGCGAGGCCCGGCTGCAGGGGCTGCTCGGCCCAGGAGGAGCCCGCGTCCCGCTCAGCCTTGCAGCCCCGCGCCCTTGAGCATCTTCCCGGAGGAAACCGAGACAAAGGAGGATTCATGTCCAAAGGTAAGGAGGCCGGCCGGGCCATCGGCGTGCGCCGGGAGGCGGAGGCTGCGGCCCCTACCAGCCCAGCTGGAGATGCTACCGGGGGAGGGTTGATGCGCGGAGGAGCCCACGCACGGTGACATATGTGCACGGTGGCACACTCCCCAAGATGTCCAAGCCCGGAGAAATGCACAGACGGGAAGGCGGAGAGACACGGAGACTCCCGAACACGCAAGCGGGCACCGCGATGCGCGCTGGAGCACACTGAGACGTGCACACACATGCACACCACGCACAGGTATCGGTACCACCTACAGCCGGGCTCAGAGACCTGTGCGCTGACACATAGACCCCTTCCCCCACACACAGGGGCGGGCGGGCGCACGCTGAGACAGGCACCAGCTGGTGGTCTCCAAGGGAACTTGTTGGCCTCCAGAGGACTGGGATGGAGGAAGGGGTATATATCTCAGGGCCCTTTGCTTCTGTGAATGGGAAAGTACTAAGATATCTTTTGTGATTTCTCCGCTGAGAGCCAGGGGCTGGAGTTGGTGGACTGAAATTGCCTCTGCGGGTGGGGGTGGAGTCTTAAAGACTGCTGGGGTCTGGGGGTTGGGAATGATCTCCGGATCCGGAAGGAAGAGCCTCCCCACCCCCTGGATCCTCGCGAAGCCAGGAAGGCAGGTGCTATTCTGCTATTCTGGAAAGGTCCCCTCCCTTTGCGGCCACCTTCCCAGCAGAGGGGTGGGGTCCCTGGGCCGGACAAAGACAAAGCCCGTTCATTTCCCTGTAAAAGAAAGCACCAGGGCTCT
>NW_011494756.1:2177221-2187508 GCF_000754665.1 Bison bison bison | reverse complement strand
GGAGGTGGGGGCGGGGCGGGGGGTAGCCGTTTCTGTGGGGACTAAGCCAAAGCTGAGCTGGGGATGGACAGGGTCTCTCCCAGGGGCACGGTTGGGGCAGGTGGCTCCCAGCAGGAGGGGCTGCAGGCCGGGCCCCGAGAAAGCTGGGCGCTCAGAGGGAGCCCCAGGAACCACATAGGCAGGATGGCATATTTGAGTTACATCCCGCTGTGAGCCCATCCGGAGCTCTTCCCCACCCCTGGGGAGCTCCTCCTCCAATCCCTGTTGTGTGGGGAGGTCTCATAACAGAGTCTGTCTCCGAGCCTGGGGCCCACCCAAGAGCCATTTGCCGGGTGGGAGGTCAGCTGCTCCACCAGGGGAGCAGCATCCGGAGGAGGAGAAAGGTGATGGCTCTGAGTAACATCAGCCTTGCAGTGAGGCTTGCATCCGTTCATTCATTCCTGAGTGAGGCTTGCGTTCATTCATGCATTGCTGAGTGCCTTGTTATACTGGGTACATTGGGGCACAGAAATCCATAAGACATGGCTCCTGCCCTGAAAAAGGGTGGCAACTGGCATATGTCCAGTGCCAGGTTTATGCCCACACTTTTGTGTAAGCATCAAAGCAACCCAGCGAGGTCGGGACTGTCCCTGTCTTCCTGAGGAGAACACTGAGGCTCCCGGAGGCCATCCGCCTGGGAGTCAAGGATGGGCCAGCTGCCCGTCTGGAGCTGGCATGGCCTGACCTGGAGGGGCTGCAGGGGCAGAGGAGGGAGCTACAGAATTTAACTTTGGAGCTGCCTACGCCCTGTGCTCTGGAGGTCTCCTCAGCAGACAGTATGAGGCAAGGACCTTGTCTGGGGTCTAGCAGTGTCCTTGGCGTTTAGGGTTTGGCTGGAGTCAGCTCTCACTGGAGGGCCTATAGAATGGCCCGGATGGGATGGAGTGAGTGAGTGAATGAATGTAATGAGTACAGAGGTACTCAGGGGGCTGAGGCAGCACAGAAGGGAGGCATCCAGGTGAGATGGGAAGGCGGAGGCTTTCCTGTATAGTGAAGGAAGGTCGACAGGGGCTGGAGTGGACAAAGGGTCTTCCAGCAAAGGCTGTGACACCGTGACCGGCCGCAGGTTTGCAATACTTGTGGCTGATGGGTGGTCGTCGTTAGCACGTGACTGGCATGTAGTGGCCATGTGGTTGGGAGGGGCATCTTGCCAGCAGGACCTCTGTGGGTGCTGACAGGTGCTCGATGGAGGAATAAAAGTGGACTCTGCTCCCGGTCTGTTGGAGCCCCTAGAAGTTGCCCGGGAATCTGGTCAGCTGGCCTCTTCTCGAAACCAAGTTGTGCTGGGGAGTGGTCTTTGAGGCTGCTGCGGTTGATAGGCCGGGGCTGAGAAGGCCAGGGTGAGGATGCAGACTTTATAAAAATCCTTATAAAAACTCCCATAAATAAATACCAGACTCATTTTCCAGGTCTGTAGAGTAAGACCCTGCCCCTCCAAAACACACACGTGCACACAGATGGCTCCATCTCACAACAGTGGCTGTGGCGACCCAGTGGGCTGGCCGTGGACGGACCCGGGGGATGGAGAGGACCGGCCTGGCAAGCAGCTGGATAGGGAAACCAGGGCATTGGCCCCAGTGCAGGTGTGCTGAGTCGGGCCCGGGAACCACGTGCAGAGTGGAGGCGCAGGCCAGGCTGCTGATAGTCAGCTGCTTCAGGCCCGAGCCAATCTGGGTGCCTTCTGGAGCCGCCTGGCTGGCAACAACTTCCTGGGAAGCAGGAGGGAACCACGCCAGGCCCTGGGGAGGTCCCGAGACTCCGTCAGATTTGGCTGTGCCCGCGGATGACAAGGAAAGAACGGTTTCCGGTGGAGAGTCATGCCAGGACCAGGGAGAGGACCAGGTGGTGGGAGAACAAGAACAGACTCCTGGCTGGCTTTGAGGGTGGGGGAGGGAGGTGCTCCTGTGCCCTCTCTCTCTTTCCCATCTGCTGCTCCATCACTTCTCCCGGTGAGCCAGAGACCCTGCAGGGTGGTAACCAGGAGCCATAGGATTCTAGAATGGCCAGGCCGGAAGGGGGCCTCCCGAGAGCATGGAGTCCAGTGACTGCACTGGGTGATTAGCATCTCGGGCACCTCCCTTTAACAAGTGCTTTCTCATGCACCACTTCATTCCCCCTCCTGGCTGGGAACTGAGAAGGGGCAGGACCAAGAGGGTTTGCAGCAGTGAGGCAGAGTGGGGGTGCATCTCACATGCGGGGCTCCCCACAGCCTTCGTCACTATCCTGAGAAGTTTACAGAAGAGGAAGCAGGTGCATGGGGGCAGGCGGTTCACCTGAGGCCACAGAGAAGGCAAGTCACAGAGGCAGGCCCTTCCCACGTCACCACACACACCAGTCTTATCGGGAGGAGTGGAGATGCCATGTCCCGAAACCCACCTTGGAGGGACAGTGCCCTAATGGGGGAACACAGATTTCTCATGTGTATGAACATGCCCATGATGCGCCAGACCCAGAAGGGTGTTTGCCTTTCTCCACTGGGGAAGGGCTGTGACCTCAGGCTCTCCTTTCTCCTGTTACCCACCACGCCAAGAACACAGCGTGTCATGTTATCTTAGGCCCATGACTGCCCCTACTTGGGCCTCATCCTCTCCTCATTGGTCAGCAGGGGAGACTTACTCCTCCTCAGATTTAAAACTAAGGCTTGGAGAGGACTTCCCTAGTGGTCCTGTGGTTAAGACTCCATACATCCACTGCAGGTGGCATGGGTTTGATGCCTGGTCAGGGAACTAAGGTCCTGAATGCTGTGCAGTGTAGCCAAACAAAAAATTTGAAAGCAATAAATGACTTAAAAAATAAGGCGTGGAGGCTGTCTGGGGAGCCTCAGGGCACAGAGACCCCTACTTTGCACCAGTGCTCATGGAATAGAGGGGACACAGACTGGGAGACACGATTGATGCTCACTCTGCTGAGTTGAGATAGCCCCATGTGCTTCTTTCTTTCTTTCTTTTTTTTTTTTTTTGCTTCTTTCTTTAAAAAGATTGTTTGGTTGCATCAGGTCTTAGTTGTGGCACGCTGGATCTGTCACTGTAGCTCACGGGCTGTTTGCAGTGCACGGGCTTAATTGTTCCTCAGCAGGTGGGATCTTAGTTCCCCTACCAGGTATTGAACCCGCACACTCTGCATTGCAAGGCAGATTCTTAACCACTGGACCACCAGGGAAGTCCCAGACCCATGGGTTTCTAAAAGACAAAGCAACTAGGGCAGGAACAGGCAGTCAATAGACATTAGGTCCAGAATCCTAAAAGGTCTTTGCTTTGCCCTTTATTTGGGTGAGGCAGGACTCAGGTTGGAATAACCCCAGACATCTCTTAGGTCAGTGGCTGTCAACTGTTGGCAGTGCCAGCCAACATCTGGCACGGTCTGAAAATGCTTTTGATCATTAAATTGGGAGCTACTACTGGCATAAGGAAATGACAACCCAGTCCAGTATTCTTGCCTGAAAAATCCCATGGACAGAAGAGCCTGGTGGGCTACAGTCCAAAGGGTCGCAAAGAGTCAGACACGACTGAGTGACTAAGCACTCACAGGCATTTAGTAGAGGCCAAGGATGTTACTAAATGGACTACAATGCCCAGGACAGCTCCCTGCTCTAATTATCTGACCTAGCATGTCAATAGTGCCAAGGCGAAGAAACCCCTGGGTTAGAGACACAGATGTGGTGCTTTGGAGCAGCGAGGTGCATTTGAAAGTACCCCAGCAACTGGAGGGTCTGGGTACTGGTCCAGATTTTCCATCTGACTTGTTCTATGTTCTCAGGCGAGCCCTTACCACTGCCTCCCACTCCACATCTATGAGATGGGAGACCTGTACTGGAGGACATCCACGGTCCCGTCCAGGCCTAATTCTGTATGATTGTGTATCCAGAGACTAATACTGTGGTGTCCATGTGACCTCAGCCTGCCCCTCCCACCTTGGCTTTGCAGGGCTCCCGGAGACCAGGACGGACGCAGCCATGTCAGAGCTGGTGCCCGAGCCCAGGCCTAAGCCGGCAGTGCCCATGAAGCCCATCGGCATCAATCCCAACCTGCTGGGCTACATCGGCATCGACACCATCATTGAGCAGATGCGCAAGAAGACCATGAAGACCGGTTTCGACTTCAACATCATGGTGGTCGGTATGGAAGCCGTGGGCTCCCTGGAGACCCTGGTGGCAGGCAGCACCCTTTAGAATCCCACTTCTTTCTTTAGGATGGCCTCAGCCCTGGCTTCTTTCGAATGAGCTCTTTCTCAGAGGAAAGATCTCAGCGTGCTGATCACAAAGGCCTGACTCCTTTCTTCCCACAAGGCTGGCTGATCTGAGGGTGGGAGATGTGAATGGATGATGGTCAACCTGGCCCCGGCACCCCCTCTCTGTACACAGACAGCCTTGTAGCTGTGCTCAAGGCCTGGGAGCACCACCCTTGTTCTTCCCCACCTTCAAGAGTTGGGGGGGATCAGAGGAAGGGTGGTCTTCTTTCTGATCTTTGGTAGTGCTTTCAAGCTTGAAGAGAATTTTCAGGACATTGGTCACTAAGTAGGGTCACTGGACCACAGAATATAAGAGCAGGGAGGGACCTTTGCCTTTGATCACAGTGACATATTTTCTCAGTTGCTGAAACTGGGATCTGGGAATCATCCTTCTTCCTCCTGCTTTATCCCCCAATCCAGTCGGTCATTAAATACTGTCAATTTTACCTCACAAATATCTCTTCCAGTCTGTCTACCCTCTCCCTCTCCACTGCCAGCACCCTGCTACTACCCTGGGTTACCACGTCTACCTGACTCAGAGCTGCTCATACATCTGGGCCAGAGTGTAAATCATCTGGAACATCTTGCTCTAAAAAACATTGGCTAAACTAGACAGCATGCATGATGACATTGCTTCTTTTTCTCCTGGTTCTCCGTCTTCTTCAATCCATTGTCTCCCAGTGACTGAATAATTTTTCTACCCTGCAAAACTCATCATCACCCATCCTACTTAATAATCTTTCTTAAGTTTAAGGGTTTGAATTCCTAGCGTGGTCTGGTAGTACTTCTCCACTCATCTCTTACCACTTCCCATGTAGCATCTTTGTTGTTATTCAGTTGCTAAGCCATGTCTTACTCTTTGCAACCCCATGGACTGCAGCACACCAGGTTCCCCTGTCCTTCACTGTCTCCCAGAGTTTGCTCAAATTCATGTCCATTGAGTCAGTTATGCTATCTAACCATCTCATCCTCTACCACTCCCTTCTTTTTTGCCTTCTTTCCCAGCATCGGGGTCTTTTCCAATGAGTCGGCTCTTTGCATCAGGTGGCCAAAGTATTGGAGTTTCAGCTTCAGCATCAGTCCTTCCAGTAAATATTCAAGGTTGATTTCCTTTGGGTTTGTTTGGTTTGATCTCCTTGCAGTCCAAGAGACTCTCAAGAGTCTTCCCCAGAAGCACAATTCAAAAGCATCAATTCTTCACTTAGCTTTCTTTATTATCCTCTGATTCTTGTGCATGTTTGAGAAACACTCTGCTCAGACCAGTGGTTTTCACCTATCTTTTAGTTATGGAGCTCTTCCTTGGAATGAAATCTTCTTCAGAAGCTCAGTGTCAGTATGCAAAGTAATTCCATCTTTAAGTGTGATTAAAGACTAAAAACTTAGGTCAAGCAAAAATGAAATGGAAAACCAGTATGCAAGTGCAGAGGTTGCCCCTTTCCCAGCGCTCCCAGGGCTCTGGAAGGAGAGAATGTGCAACTCGACTGACGTTTCCCCAGGTCCTTCACCAGCAAGTGGGAAAGCATTCCCATCCACTCACTCTCCCTGCTCAGCCTCTAGCCTCTCCAGTGAGTGGTCAGTGAAGGACTTGGATCACAGCTCTAGAATTCTGTAAGCTCAAGGGAGAGATGCTAGGCTTGGGAGCTGGGCCTGGGGTCTCCCTGCCTTCTCATCCTCTTCCTGTCTTGCTGCAGGTCAGAGTGGACTGGGCAAGTCAACATTGGTCAACACCCTCTTCAAGTCCCAAGTGAGCCGCAAGGCCTCCAGCTGGAACCGGGAGGAGAAGATTCCCAAGACAGTGGAGATCAAAGCTATTGGGCACGGTAAGGACCCAGGAGGGACCATGACGGGCATTGTTCCAAGGGCCTGTGCCAGAAAGGGGGAAGAATGGGGCCTCTGGGGGATGAGACAAATGACAGACAGCCTGAAGACAGAATAGAATTAAGCCCTTGAGCAAGACGGAGCCAACTCTTTTGACTGTAAGTCAGAAAAGGGGGTGTGGGAATTAGAAATGATGGAGGACTTGAGTGGGATGATAAAGCCTGGTGGATTTTTTTCTTTTCATTAAAAACAAAATACTTATTATTTTTTATTTGGCTTCACCAGGTCTTAGTTACAGCACGAGGGATCTTTAGTGAGGCACGAGAACTCTTCACAGCGTGCAAAGAGTTCACGTCTGCAATCCTAGTTCCCTGACCAAGAGTTGAACCTGGGCCTCCCTGCATTGGGAGCATGGAGTCTTAGCCACTGGCCCACCAGAGAAGTCCCAAGACTGGGTAGATTTAGACAGACAGAGGGGTAAAGAAGGCATTCCGGGTGCAGGGAAAAGCATGAACAAAGGTGTTGAAGTGTTGAGGACCCTGAACTTGATTTTTCCAGTCATTGGTCTTGTAGAAGTAAGGAGCCCAGGTCTCCCCCAGCTGGTAGGCAGCGGGACACCTGGCGTCAGCTGGAGGAGTGACCCCCGGGTGCCTTCTCTGTTCACTCCCCAGTGATCGAGGAAGGTGGTGTCAAGATGAAGCTGACTGTCATTGACACCCCAGGCTTTGGAGACCAGATCAACAATGAAAACTGGTATGTCTGCCTGTGTGTGAGACCTCCATCCTAAAGACTGCAAGGCAGACACTGAATGTGGAGCAGATTCACTCAAACTGAGAACCATCTGTGCCCTCCATGCTGAGGGCTTAAGTGGCAAGACTTGCTGAAAGAGGGGAGGGGGTTGTTAGGAAGCAAGCAGAGAGGACCAAATGGGGCCCAGGCGTGAGGATAGAGGGGGACAAAGCAGAGGGAATGTCAGCCGAGGCATTGCCTGGAGATGGGAGTGGGTCAGGAGCTGGAGCAATGGAGCAGGGGGAGCTGGGGTGCAAACCCAGGCGGACCTGGAGGTTGTGGCAGAGAGCTTGGCCTGAGGGCCAGGTGTTGGCCACCTGGACAAAGAGAGGGTGGGAGGAAAACATGGGGGAGGGCAATTTCCATGAGGAGAGAGCCTCTGGGGATCCAGCGTCCAGCCAAAAGTGGGGAAGTACACTGCCCGGGTGAGGATGGAAGTGTCGGCCTTGAACAGAATGCACAGTGCCTGCCTCATGGTATGGCCAAAAAAAAAAGAAGAAGCACAGTGTAAGAGTTCTGAGTTGGGTCTTATTCACTCTCTTACTGAGGGCTCCCCAGGTGGCTCAGTGGTAAACAATCTGCCTGCCAATGCAGGAGACACAAGAGATGCAGGTTCATTCCTTGGGTCGGGAAGATCCCCTAGAGAAGAAAATGGCAGCCCACTCCAATATTCTTGCCTGGAGAACCCCATGGACAGAGGAGCCTGGCGGGCTGCAGTCCCTGGAGTCACAAAGAGTCGGCACAACTTAGCAACTGAGCACGCACGCACACACTGAGGACTGTAGTCTGAGTCAGCCGCCCAGAAGGCGTGGAGGACCTGCTCTGAGAAGGTGGGCGGAGGCCAGTATGCATGTGCTTTTTGACTGGGGATATGTGCAGCCAGGCATACATCTCAGCAGAAGGCTACTGCCAGTCAAGAGGAACAGAGATCTCTGTTAATGATTTTAGTGCTTTTCTAAGTCGGGGAAGGTGTAAGAATTTGGGTCCAAAATTTTTTTCCTGAAATACAACTATTGAAGGGCCTGTTTCCCCAAAGCACAGAGAGCCTTATCTTGTTCTTTGTCCCGAATTCCTTCCAGGATATATTGTAGGTCAGTGACTACGGTGGCTAATGACTTAATCCGTGTAAAACCAGATGGCAAGTGACACTCCTTGCTTTACAGAAGGTTCTGGGCAGAAGTTTGCTCCCAGACAGGGGTGAAGACAGCTATGCCTCTGTGAGGGAGCCTGGGCTGCCCCAGACAGACAGGGCCTCTCAACAACATACCTTGGAATTGGCTGTGTTGATCTCAGAAAGTGGCTGGTCACTTCTTCTCTGGCTGTCCACACACTCCTAGAGAAGGAAAGGTCACTATCACAGCAACAGCATGATAAGGATGAATTATTGCGCTGGGATGATTATATGCTTGTGCTTACCCTGTGGATTATTATAGTGCCAGGGTTGAGAGCTTTCTCTGCGCCATTTCTCTGTTCAGACCAATGTTGTTGTTTAGTCCTCAGTCGCATCCGACTCTTTGCAACCCCTTGGACTTGCAATAGCCCGTCAAATTCCTCTGTCCATGGGGTTTCCCAGGCAAGAATACTAGAACGGGTGGCCATTTCCTTCTCCAGGGGATCTTCCTGACCCAGGGATCGAACCTGCATCTCTTGCATTGCAGGTGGACTCTTTACCACTGAGCCACCAGGGAAGCCCCGTTCAGTATTATACCTCTGTTCTAATTCTTACATGACTCCCTCCAGGCACCTGTTGTTACTCTCTTTTCACTTATGAGAAAAGAGCTTCAGAGAAGGGCAGAGACTTCCCCAGAGTGGCCCAGCTAGTAAGTGATGGATGTGGGGAAAGTGCACTGCTGTCAGGAGTAGGGTGGGTTTCTGCAGGTTCCCATAGGTCAATCAGGGGGCTTGGACCCCAGAGGAGTTCTGCCCTTGCTAACAGGGAAAGCCACCCATGGGGGCCGAGGGAGAATAGTCAACAGGTCACCGAGAGCCCTCGGGAGGCAGGGATTGAGATGGAGGTGAGAGCCTGCCTCCTGACCCTGGTGAGAGGAGCTCCCGGGTCGTGTCCTTCTGAGACCTCCATCTGCTTTCTTCCCCCTCCTCCAGCTGGGAGCCCATTGAGAAGTACATCAACGAGCAATACGAGAAGTTCCTGAAGGAGGAGGTGAACATCGCCAGGAAGAAACGCATCCCTGACACTCGTGTCCACTGCTGCCTCTACTTCATCTCCCCGACCGGACACTCGTATGTGCCAGGCCTGCCCCTGTCCCCCAGCCTGCCTCCTTTGCATCATTTGGTCCCAACCTATAGTGAATGAGTGATATCTAGACTCAGCTGGGGAGGTCAGGTGGGCCCCCACATAGTCATGGCCCTGGGAGTCCCTCAGAGATCCTTGACAGGAGAGAGAAGCTCACCATCAGCCCTTATGCTGTCCATCGGTGTGTTAGCACCATAGCATCACTGTGCCAGCAGACAGAAGTTGGTTGCTGTGGACAAAGGGCTCCTCGTTTGTTCAATAGATACCTGCTATGCAGAGGCCTGGGGTCAGGGGCAGCAAGAAGGATGAGATGGGAAGGGCCCAGGCTACTGGATTGGGGCTGGTGTTCAGGTGGAGGTAGGGAGGGGTGACCCAGCTGTAGGCATTTGGAGGGTAGCCAGCCCAGCAAGAGGAGCCAGGTGTCCAGCGATGAAGGCTGACAACCATCGGGCATGCCGGGAACTCTGGTTGTGAGTATCAGGCAAGGCTGAACGATAGGGAGTGCCGCTGGAGAATGGAGCCATCCAAATAGACAAGCAGGCCACCTTCCTGCTGGAGAGGTCTCCTAACTGTCACTGAGCCCAGCAGCTAGGCAAGAATTTCATTCTTGAGACGATGGCACAGCGCGGCAGGCCCCAGGTTTTGGAGGAGCCAGACGTTCAGCAGGTTTTCAATGGTACAGCTCAGGAACTCGGCAGGGAAGTTAGCGTTTATCCCTCCCTAGAGCCTGGACCCAAGGTCAGAGCAGGCCAGCAGGCAACCTGACTTAAATGAGTCTGGTGGACTTCAAACTACAGCCAGATTGGGGCCCCAGAGACCAGAGGCCCTCGGGTAGGGGAGGGGTCAGGCCCCAGCTGGACCCCTGCAGGACTACTGTAGGGGACCGGGGGGAGGCCTGTCCAAAAGTGCTGTCCCGTAGGCAGAATAGACACACATATGACCATGACACAAGGACGCATGGGTGGGGACAACAGTCCATGGCTGTTCCCAGGAGAAAGAGATCTCAGGTCAGAAAAGGTGTCATGAAGGAGTGGTTTGAGTGGGGCTTAAAGAAAGCCAGGATATGCCCCAGAGCCCAGGGAGAGAGAAAGGGAGTTGGTGGGCCACATGTGGGTAGAGAGTTGAGTTCTGTTCTGCAGACAGGTGATGGTGGCTGCCTC
>NW_011494756.1:2143822-2177121 GCF_000754665.1 Bison bison bison | reverse complement strand
GCCTCAGCCAATTCCCAGCCCAGTCCTCCTGTCCCAAGGGTGCCCCTGGAGTGGTGGCAGTGGCTGAGTGGGGGAGGGCATGGTGGCTCTGACACCCCACCTCCTTTGGGCCCCAGCTTGCGACCTCTTGACCTGGAGTTCATGAAACACCTCAGCAAAGTTGTGAACATCATCCCCGTCATTGCTAAGGCTGACACCATGACCCTGGAGGAGAAGTCTGAATTCAAGCAAAGGGTGAGAAGGCCCCTCCTCCTTTTCCTGTCCCCATGCTTGCCTCTCCCGTCTGGTCCAAGCCCTCTTCTATCCTTTATTACTATATCCACCTCCTACCCCACTTCCCACCTGGCTCCTTCTCAACTGTTAGAGAGGCAAGGCTGGTGGAGAAGAGAAGTTAGCGCGGCTCCAGCCTTCTCGCCCTCCAAATATCTGCAAATACCACTAAATGCATAAATCACCTCCAACGTGAGAAACCACTTCACACTGTTAGGTTGCTTGAAGGACGAGACTAATTAATCAACCACCCACTGGTCTTTATCGTTATATTCCATAAGCTCTGTCCTGTGCTGGACACACAGGGGACTGGGTTGGGGAAATGCCGGAGAAGTATAAAGACGGTTGCTGCCTTTGAGAAACTTCATCAAGGAGATTACGGAAAAGCACTGGGTGACTTCCTGGAGGAGGAGACTTAAGCTGAGCTTTGAAAGAGGACAAACAGGGAGAGGCTGGGGGTGGCGAGCTGGACCTCTCCTCCCTGCCAAGAGGAGAGAAACAAGTATGGCATGAGCACTGCCCACATGGCATCTGTTCTCAGTGGTCCTGCTTGTCTGGATCCTGATCTTACACCCTGAGAGGAATAGACCGCACCCCCGGATTCTTCCTTGTGGCAGGCTGGGGGGGGCAGTGCTAACTGTGGGGCTGGGGCTCCCATTCATTCAGGATCCTCCTGCTGCCCAGCGCCTCAGAGTTCAAAGATGACTGCCATTTACCCCTCCGGCTTCAGTATGCACACATTTGCACAAGCATGCACATGCACACACAGCCCTCTCTCTATCCTGACACTTGGCCACCATGCTTCTCCTCCCCACCTCTAGGTTCGAAAGGAGCTTGAAGTAAATGGCATTGAATTCTACCCCCAGAAGGAATTTGATGAGGATTTGGAGGACAAGACAGAGAATGACAAAATCCGGGTAGGTGCCTAGAAGTCTGTTCATCACATAGATGCCCACATTGGTCTCCCTGGGATATGTATCATGTCCCACTTCTGTTTTTCCTCCTGCTTTCCCCTTTCCACACTCCCTGCCCCACCTTGCCTGACCCAGACAATGGGAGAGGATGAGGACTAGGGGCCCTGACTGTGACTGTAAAGCCAAATTCTCCTGTCCATTCCCAGAGCCAACAAAAGCCTCTGGTTCCCCCACCAGGACAACCAAAACCAAAGTATGGGGTGATGGAAGGATACAGGCAGAAAAAGCTTCAGGCAGAGCTCCTCCTCAGTTTCTCCTTCCTTAAAATTCAGAGATCAGGCTAGATGAGTGGCTTATCGGCTCTTTTGCTCCCCTAGAAGGACCCTTTAAAAAAGCTAAGTGTCAGGCAGAGTCCAGGATGTTGTTGTTCAGCCGCTCAGGTGTGTCCAACTCTTTGCGATCCCGTGGACCGCAGCACGCCAGACTTCCCTGTCCTTCACCATCTCCCGGAAGAATTTGCTCAAATTCATGCATTGAGTCGATGATGCCATCCAACCGTCTCATCCTCTGCTGCCCCCTTCTCCTCCTGCCTTCAATCTTTCCCAGCATCAGGGTCTTTTCAACCCTAACTCCTGAGCAGCCCCTGAAGTGTTTCCTGGGAATCTTAAGGCTTCATGAAACCTGGCTGGGAAACCCTTGACATTTATGATTTCCGAGATCCCTCTCAATTCTGAACTTCCACTGTTCTGTGATTTCTCATCAGAATCCTGGGTTCTAGTCTGAGCTTTCCCACTAATCGCTGTAACCTGGGACAAATCCCTTGCTTTGGCCTTGAGTCTCCTTCTCCATCAAGTGTGGTAACCTAGGAGAAGCCCCTCACCTGATGTAGTTGAGACAGGTAGTTCATTGAAAAAATCAGTTGAAGAAATCATTTTAAAAATGAAGATACAAATCTTAAATGTTTTAAAATAGATGTTTTACTGAATTATTAAATTATCAAAAACACATCATGTTCATTAAACATTCTTTTTATATAGAGATAAGGCCTCTTCTTTGGAGATAAGCCTACTCTTTTTTTTAATTCAGTGCTTTTTAAAAAAAATAATAATACATTTTTTACTACTTCTAGTCTCAGTTGTGGCATGCAGGCTTTTCATTGTAGCTTGCTGGCTTCTCTTTAGTTGGGGCCAGAGCACATGGGTTCTGTAATTTGCAGCATGCAGGCTCTCTAGTTGAGGAGCTTGGGCCTTGTGGCATGTGGGATCTGAGTTCCCTGACCAGGGATCAAACTCACGTCCCTTGCATTGGAAGGCAGATTCTTAACCATTGGACCACCAGGGAAGTCCTGCTAAATCCATTCTTAATGCAAAAGGAACTCACCTTTATCAAGTCTTTCTGAAACATTCCATTGTCAGAGAAACAGATCTCCACACTGATATGTCTGTCCTCAGCTTATATAGTAGTTAATTTATCCAAATGCAATAACAGTACACACCAGGCAGATCAACTTGGGAACAGACACCTGCTGGAGCAGAGGAGCCTGGGTACATCAGAAAGTGGCCTTTGAACTCTGGCAGGGCAGCAGGTATGGGCCTCTGCCAGTGCGGGAGACCATGTAAAACTTATTACTTTGGCTGTCCGTTGGGTGGGTGTTGTCTAAGAGTTCTGTCTTTCTTGACTAGCTCACAGAGTTGTTCCAAATCAAACCAAACCCTGTTAAAAGTACAAACCCTGCTAAAGAGTACAAAGCATTCTCCAGTTGTGGGAAAGCTGATTTACTGAAGTTAACCAGCCAGGCAGGGGAGCAATCAGGTCTGGGACCCTGGGACTTCAGACTCCCAGTCCAGTGCTCTTTTTAAGAGACAAGAGCCTGGCCTCTGCCATCAGTGGGATCACTGAATGAGCTTCAGAAATGTGCAGTTCAAGGTTAGAGGCCCAGGACCGTATGCCGTCCGACCCTTGGAGGCGCAAAGAGTAGAAGGATGACATGTGCGTGTGTCTCCTCTGTCAGCAGGAGAGCATGCCTTTCGCTGTGGTGGGAAGTGACAAGGAGTACCAAGTGAATGGCAAGCGGGTCCTCGGCAGAAAGACTCCCTGGGGCATCATTGAAGGTAATTCAATGCATCTTCTTGAAGAACTGGTTGCCAGTCAATTATGGTTATTAATTAAGCATCTGTAGGTCAAGGCACAGTCCTAGGATGCAAGATATAAAATGAATGCCAGCCAGAGCCAGCCAGACCCTGCCGTAAGGGGCTTACAGTCTAATTGAGAAGCTGAGACTCCTGAGCAGGAAGCAATAAAAGATGGATTTAGCACCTGACCGGGAGGCACTAGCTCGAAGGTCAAAGGAGTTCAGAACATGGAGAGATTAATAAGGATCAGAAAAACCAGAGAAAGGTTTTCACATGAAAGGAGGCATGATCTGAAAAGCTGCTGAAGGGTTGTTCAGATGTTGCCATTTTTATTTTATTAAGAATGATGTGACCTTGAGAAGGTCACAGTGATTCTGAGAGCTCTCAGAGAATCACTTCGGTGATGAATTCATCATGATACCCTCTGAAGGGGGCAGGGTAGGGATGGAAGCCCTGTTCTCAGATCATCCTCGCTGAGGCACTTGGGTCTCAGGTTAAGTGTCCTGCCGAAGATCACATGACTTATTAGTGGTGAAACCTGGATTTTAGACCTGGATATTTTGAGTTCAAAATCAAGTTTATCCCATTATATCATGTTGTCTCTTATTTTTCTATCTTTTGTTGGGATTTTTTTAAAATAGCATTTTCTCATCAATTGCATTGAATGAAATTATAAGAATATCTGTCCTACCCATAGATTATGAGGAAGAGGGCTCATGACTTAATTCTCTTCGGCTTCCATCGTCTTTGTCAAGTGATTTGCAAATAGTAGGCACTTGATCTATGTTGAATTAGATTTATCAAGCCATCATGACCTTTTTAAGATGGCTCGATTATTCTCTCTGTGTGTTTACTGTCTTCCAATCAGATTATAAGCTCCTTAAACATGGAAATTGTGTCTTCGGCCTTTGGCAAGTTTCTTAGACTCCGTGTGTATTAGTTTCTTTTCCTATAAAATGGGGAATATAATACTACCTATGAGCTATTATTCCATAGAGTCTAGAATAGTTTTGTGCCCTTGTTGCTGCTTCATGAATCCTTGTTCAATGAGTAAAATCCAGTGCAGTCGAGTGCCAGGATGAGCACACCTCTGGAAGGTGACAAATGCCCGGCCCATGGCTCAGTCCATGACCTGAACAGAAATTCACCTGCTGGTATCTGCGTCAGTGAAGTGACCACCTGTTTTTGTTGTCTGTTTGTTCACAGTGGAAAACCTCAACCACTGTGAGTTTGCCCTGCTTCGAGACTTTGTCATCAGGTAAGATGCACCCCTCCCATCCGATGGCAGGTTTAATTATTTGGGGTCCAGAGGCCACTTGTTCAGATCCACTTCCTCGGTCCCCACATCCCTCTGACAGAGCTTCTGCCGCAGTCCCAGCTCCCATCTTGAAGGACAAGGGGCTCAAGAGGTGTCATTGGCTCTCTGGTCCCAGTCACTGGGTCCAGACCCTGGAAGCGATGTGTTGACCTCAGACGTGGGTCCTCTCTCCCTCATCCTGGCCCTAATCACATCCCTCTTTCTCTTGCCCTTCAGGACCCACCTCCAGGACCTCAAGGAAGTAACACACAACATCCACTACGAGACCTACAGGGCCAAGCGTCTTAATGACAATGGAGGCCTCCCCCCGGTGAGCGTGGACACAGAGGAAAGCCACGACAGTAACCCATGACGACCCTTTCTCTGTATCATCACACATACCCACTTCCCCACACACACACATCCTCAGACCACCACCCACCACCGTCTTCCTTTCTACTCTGTCCCACAGGCCTGTCTGGTAATTGTGGAGCATCTTGTCTACAGTGTGTGTGTGTGTTGTGTGTGTACGAGAGATAGAGAGTGTGTATGTGTGTGTGCGCGCATGTGTGTGTATGTGTGTGCGCCTGTGCAGGGCTGAGGTATTTATACTGCCTCCCTGGAAAGTTCCTAGTAAGCTTGGTTCCTCCATGGCTGTCCATTATCTGTCTCCTTTCCTTGTGTCCCAGAACAAGGCCGTGTGCCTCACTCAAGAGGTCTGGGGGAGGCTTCATTTAAAAATGATGGGAGCAGGTGAGCCTCAGGTAATGCTTTCTTATCTCTGAACCCACCTGTGAGCAGGGACTGCAGAGATTCTCCAAAGACGGTCTGTGGAGCTCGACCTGGGATGGTGGGGTGGGGGGAGTTGAGGACTTAACCCTCCCTGTAAGCTCGGGGTGGTCTGTGGTGAGGCTAGGACTTTTTGGGAAAAGAAAGATCAGGGGAGAGCAGAGAAGTCGGCCTGTGCTGGGCTCCTGCAGAATTAGTGCCTACAAGTGGAGGAGATCTCCACCCTTCGGTCTGTGTGGCATTCACTGTCCAGAAGCTACCACCTGTCTCTGTTGCAGACTGCTGCTTTCCACATGTCCCACCCCCAGCCCCCCGCCTCACTCTCCTCTGCTCCCCTCTTCTCTCTTTCTTCCCTTTCCCTCCTTCCTTTGTCCTGCCCGCTCTGACTTCTTTCATTTCCTTTCATTTCCTTTTAGCCTAATCCACTTGAGCTGCACTTCTATATTTAGGATTTATGTCCAGGTTTCTTCCCAAAGTGACTTTAGGCCACTTAACATCCCCAGTAAAATCACAGGACAGTACAAAAGGGGATTACAAGGGAAATCAGATCTGTAGAGAAGCATGGGAAACAGTTTCTGCAGTTGAGCGATGAAAACGGCCCTGAGCTTGTGGGCAGCCTTGCAAAGGACGGGACACAGCGAGTTATGTGGTTCCCAGTGTCTGGTTAAAGAAACACATGTGCTGGTCAAGTGAGACAACCTTTGTTTTAGGTGTCAGGTCCTAGCAGAACTGAGTCTAAAGAAGTATCAAGAACAATATACAGTGTTTGTCTTTCTTGGTCGTTTGGCTTCAGAGACAGTTTTGAACCTCATCTCCCTCCTGTCCATCAGGATTCTTCCTCCTTAAAGCTGGCTTCTCTTTCTCCTCCTTGTATATACTTGACCTCCCTTTCCTTCTCTTCTATTCTCTTTCTCGTGTTTGGCTTCAGAGACAGTTTTGAACCTCATCTCCCTCCTGTCCATCAGGATTCTTCCTCCTTAAAGCTGGCTTCTCTTTCTCCTCCTTGTATATACTTGACCTCCCTTTCCTTCTCTTCTATTCTCTTTCTCGTGTTTGGCTTCAGAGACAGTTTTGAACCTCATCTCCCTCCTGTCCATCAGGATTCTTCCTCCTTAAAGCTGGCTTCTCTTTCTCCTCCTTGTATATACTTGACCTCCCTTTCCTTCTCTTCTATTCTCTTTCTCGTGTTGAAGCTACTTGCATTTTTGTCTGTCTTTCTCAGCTTTCTGCACTTCCTCACCCCTGTAGATATGCCCAGTGACACTCACAAGCCTACATGTAGCCTTTTCTTGCCTTCCCCTTCAGACCTGTATTTATTAATGCATATATTTTCCATGTTGTTTGACACACAAGTTACTCTTTCTCCTTTAGTCTGTAAGGTGGCTGAAATTTCAAGCTGGGGAAACAATTTAGCCTCAGGCAAGGGGAAAAATTGATACAGTTTACAGTAACCTCTTACAACCTCCTGTTTCATCTCCTGGTCCAACCCGAGGTGTTTTACTAGTCCTCTACAAATCCCAGCATTTATAGGCCCTTATCACTCAGGTGCTAGGAAAACATATAGACTTAAGACCAAGATTCAGCAGACCAGGAGAAAGAGGTGGGTGATCAGATTGCTAGTGGCCCCCAACTCATGGTCTCCAATCTTTCCTGGAAGCTCATTACCATTCCAATCCCCATCTTCTCTCACCCACACAGTTATCCCAGGTTAGGCACGAGTCAGAGCAGAACAGCGCAGGGTTAGAGTCCAGAGGTTGCTAAATTTCAACAGAAGAGGGACCCCTGGCTTATATGAAGACGTGGGACTAGACACCTTGGCCTCACAGGGGAGGTCTGGGGTGGGAGTTGGGGGGCCCTGGCGAGGCTGAGGAAGAGAATAGGAGAATGATGCCTGGGGCTCCTCAACCATGGTCTCAGCCTCCCTGGAGAAGCTGTTCTGTATGTCTGCTGCCAGCTGCCGGTCTCCACACCCTCAACCGTTCTCAACCCCCTGCAGGGAGAAGGCCTCCTGGGCACTGTCCTTCCACCCGTGCCGGCCACCCCCTGCCCCACTGCAGAATGAAGGCCATTCCGAGTGCCGCTCCTCCCTCCATCCCGCTCAGCTCTTCTTGCTGCAGGGCCACGTGCTCTTTAGCGCTGTTTCGGGCCCACCACCACAGCCCCTCAGCCCTCAGCAGATGGGGGGGCCAGCTGCCTCTTTAGGACAGTTGCTGCTTCCATTTATCCACACCACCCCTCTCCTCCCAGTGGAATGGAGTTCCCGCCAGCACTGCCCCCCTCTATCGTCTGTGTCAGCCGATCCTATCCCATCCATAGGGTGAAAGAACTCACCAAGAGCTTCTTCTACCCTTGCAAACCCATATCAGCTACTTGTAACCATCTCCAAGGGATATGGCGTTGCTCCCTGTCCATTCATCTGCATGAGCGCTCTTGACTTCCTTAAAGGGTCAAGAAAGCAACTTTTCTGCTTGTCGGATTTGTTGATGTCAGCTGTGTGAGCCCCAACGTGGGACAAGGGTGTCTCCTTCATTGCTTAAAGCTTATTTGTAAGGATGGGTCACTCCAGATGTGGGGGAGCAAGGGCTAGGATCACTTTTTTGAAAAAATCACCACTGGTGACTGGCCCAGAGTGTAGCCCCACACCCTCCCTACCCCATATAACAGCCATTTAGGAATGGTGGTTTTCCTGAAGAGACATTCCTGGAGTTGACTTCCTTATCCTTAGATTTTAAATAAGAACTAAACACACACACCAAATTCTAGAAGCTCACGAGATGTTGAACTCTAGGAAGAAAAAAACACCCTTCTGTCCACTTAGCAATAAGAGGGAATCTCTTCCCACCTACCCTGGCTAGTCCTACACCCCACCCCTCCCCCACTCCATTAATGTGAGTAATGAATTAGCCTGGCCACAGTTGGTCACTGTAGGCTAGTGGAAAATCCCCAGTGGAGGGCAAAGCCCTCCCATCAGATGCATGAATGTTTGCGAATGTTGGCTGCCACTGCCCACCCCTGCACCGTGTCTTTATGGACTACCCCTTGCCCACTGCCCGACCACTTCCACCTGGACACAACTTGCTCAAAGGCTGGTGACTTGTGGGCCATTCATCTACAACCAAGTCCTGATGGAGCAAGAGGCCCAAGCCTAGGGGATGCAAGAACGACCCATTTCTTAAATGTTACCAGCCAATCTTTTGGTGACATTACGGTTAATTTTCCCAATTGAAAGTAAGCCAACAGACACTCAAACTGGTTGTGTAAATGTTGCTAGACTTTATGTGTTGTACAACTAAACATTGCTGTTTGAACAATAACTGTCTGAACTGTGTTTTATTTGTGCTCCTCAATCCTTGGCCAAATTAGCTATTACATCATCTCACTTGTGGAGGGTGAGACAGGACCATGTCGGTAAGAAGCAGACATAGAAATTAGAGATGGAAAAATTTTGTTCATCTTCAGTTGGCAAGAAGTTGGTCGCCAGGCATTATTCCCTGGAGTTTTGTATCCAAAATAAGTTATAGATCTTTCACACGACCTTGAGCGATGTGGTACTCTATGTAGCCTGTCTCCTCCAATGGAAACAATGCTTATTTTCATTCAGTTAATTTCCGAGCTTTCCCTCCTCCTTTTTCCAAAGGCATAAAGCCAAAACTGTGAGAGGAGTGGATCCATCTTGCTAGAAACCTATTTCGCACTGAAGACTTTTTAAGAGTTAAGAATTTAAAGCACTAGCTTTTCTCTTATCTTTTTTGAACTTAAGTCAGTCTTTCCTGTCTATGAAGTTTACACTGTCTTCTATAGCCAGCAAATAACACAACTCTACCTGCACATCGTTTCTCTGAATTTGAAAGTGACAACCATATGCAATTGTGTTTGGGTCCTCAACGTTCTGTATGATGATCTCAAGGTATAAATGAATGGTGGGGGTCAAGACTAGAGGAAGTGAGGTCAGTGGGCCCTTGGGGTCATTCAAATTAAATGATGAAGGCCAGAAATGGAGCCACAAGGAGAAGGAAGAAAGAGATTTGAGAGACAGTTGGGCTTCCCTGGTGGCTCAGAAGGTAAAACATCTGCCTGCAATGCAGGAGACCTGGGTTCGATCCCTGGGTCAGGAAGATGCCCTGGTGAAGTAAATGGCAACCCACTCCACTACTCTTGCCTGGAAAACCCCATGGACAGAGAAGCCTGGTAGACTACAGTCCATGGGATCGCAAAGAGTCGGACACGACTGAGCAACTTCACTTCACTTATACACATATATATTTCTGAAATCAGGATACATCTTACAACAGATGTCAGTGGATTTAGCAGCTTTTCCCCCTTAGAGTTACACTTTAAAATGGTGCATTTTATAACTTGTTTAGTTGCTAAGTTGTATCTGACTCATCATGACCCCATGGACTGTAGCCCACCAGGCTCCTCTGTCCGGGAGATTTCCCAGGCAAGAGTACTCAAGTGGGTTGCCATTTCCTTCTCCAGGGGATCTTCCTGACCCAGCGATCAAACCAGTGTCTCCTGCTTGGTAGGCAGTCTTTACCTCTGAACCACCTGGGAAGCCCCTATTTTATAACTGACAACATCTTAAATTTGATGAAATATATGGTAGGTAATCCAGATGTTAACATCCTTTTGTTGGAAGACCTCTGGTGCTATTGGTGAAGTTCAAGGAAATAACAAACACACAACATTTTAGTCTTAAAAGCAACTCTGATAAAATGTATCACCTGATCCTCACAATCACCCTTTGGAGGAGGCAGGGCAGGTATGATGGGAGACACAGAGACAAAAGGCTCTCTCCATCTTGGAGCTGGAACGGACTCACTCAGGGCCGAAATCCCCCCTTGGATTTCCTCACCCAGCTCTTGCACCATTTCCTGGACGTTGCCTCATAAAAAATCGGCTCTGATTTCAGTCTTTCTCTGGGGGAAGAGAGTTCTGCTCTTCCTCAGAAGCGAGGAATCATTTCGAACTCTTTCTCCAAAGGGCAACAGTTTTCTGACCTGGGTCAGGAAGGGCGTATGAAAATCCCGCTTTTAATTTTGATTCCTGACAGGACAATTCAAGTCCATACTCGTGGGCAGCTGGGCAGCTAGGCAGGGGCGATAGAGCAGCGGCCAAGACTGCGTCTGGCTACGGCGATCACCGCCTCATCCCTTACTCCTCGGCGCTCTGGGGGCGGAGCCAACCCCCTGGACCCGCCTGCTTTCCCCTCAGGGCTGTCTCAACCTTGACTCTGCCGGGTCCTCTGACCGAGGCCCCTCACGTGACCAGCTGCCTCATTCACTCACTTCGGGTCCTTGCGCCATAATCTCTGCCCTCCCCTTCAGAACCGCACCCAACAGCTTGGCGCAGGCCCCGCCCCTTCCCATCTGCGGGGCGGCAGGAGGGGGCCTGGGCAGGATGGCAGTGAACCAGAGCCACACCGAGAGCCGTCGTGGGGCCCTCATCCCCTCTGGCGAAAGGTGCCTGGAAGGAAGCCTGTGGAGCTGTTGGAGGGAGGAGAGGCCAGGAGAATTGGCGGCGCACAAACTCTCAGCCAATCAGAGACTTCCCCGCCTTTTTTGAGCTCACGGCAAGCGTAGCTCTTCCCCGACCGTTAGGGCCGGCGCTGCCTCGCGGGTGTTCTGGATGTGAATGTGGTGGAGGCGGGAATAGGAGTGTGACGGGCACGTGCGCAGAGAGTGAGCCGTGTGCTGCCTCAGAAAAAAGTTGAAGTGCAGTGGCAGGAAAGGGAAGTCACACCGACCCTCGGGGTGGCATGCGGTGCCGTTAGGAGTGTGCTACCTTTGTAGAGTGAGGGCAACAAGGTCCCAGGCTTCTGGGAGGTAGAAAAGGCACGAGTGTGGCTCTTTCTAGAAAGATCCTGAACTGTCCAGGGCCTCTCTTCCCCCTCAGAACTTCAAAAAGCTCTCTCTCTTCTTCGCCCCCAACCAAGGAGATGGCTGGTCTTAACTTTTTTTGTAAAGATGGGGACCAAAAGAAGACACGTCTGGGAAGAGTGATGTTCTCTCACCTCCCATGGCGGCCCTGGGGTTTGCACCCATGGCTTTGTGGTGCTAGCAATGCCTGCCGCTCACCCGTTTCCTCCAGCCTCTGTCAGGTTCGGCTCAGAGTTGCCCATTTTTACTTCCCTACCCAATACCTCAGCCCCTGCTTCACTCCCCTCCTCCATCCCCTGCCCAGGCTGTTAAGAGTCCTGTTCGAACTCCCCAGCAGTTCTTGAATATGCTCCTCTCTCTGCTCAGATTTGCCCTCATTTTCCTTTGCTCTCACCTAGCTGTGAGACTCTGAAGCCCAATGCAGTGCTCAGATGAGGCAAAACACACCCAGATTGCTTTGAATGCATCTCTCAGGAAGATCCTTTAAGTACATCAGTACATCATGCTGATGTCCAGATCTGTTTTTTCTGTGCTTCTCCAGAATATTTTCTTGACAGATTTATACACTCTGTCAAGGCTGTATGTCCTCCCTTGGTCCTAGAGGACCGCTGCTCTTTTGTTCAGTTTTCCCAGTAGTGAGATGATTGCCCGCCCACCTTGCTGACGCCCTGCATGCTGGCCTGGAGAACTGAGACCTGTGTGCCTGTGGCTCTGTGCCTGGAAGCCACTTCTAATCTGGTGTTTGGGTGTCTTCTCAGCTGGGCTACAGGTTTGTCTCTCTGCTTTTCTGTTTGTGCCCTGGAGGCAAGGAATGAAGCGTGGTCTTAAAAAAATTATAACAAATATTGATTTTATGTGAATTATCTTTGTGGAGTCCTTTCTGTGCTCTCCAATGGTTGGCCTTATTAGGGCACTGTTCTAAGGGCTTTACATTTATAACTGCTCTATCTGCAATGAGGATCAGTACTATTTTCCTCATTTCACAGGTGGAAAAAGTGAAACAAAAAGTAATTTGCTTAAAATCATATGGTCAGGCATGTGGGACAGCTCTGAATTTTGGTAGTGTGTATTCATGTTTCTACGCTGGCTGCCCCTCGAAGAGGAGGAGGACTATGTCTCTTTTTTCTCCTCTGCAAGCAAAGCTCTGTCAGGACTCTACCTTTTGGGATAGAAACTGCTTTAGAGAAATAGCTTGAGAGGAAGAAGATTGGTTATATTTTGACTTCTCCTGACTATTCACAATACTCAGTTAAGAAATTCATCACAGCTTGGCTGTGTTGTGTGGAGATTTTTTCTGATCCCAGCTGAAAAGTCATAAATGTATGAGCCAGACTGTACTGGTAAAATGGACTGCAAGGAGATCCAACCAGTCCATCCTAATGGAGATCAGTTCTGGGCGTTCAGGACTGATGCTAAAGCTGAAACTCTAGTACTTTGGCCAACTCATGCGAAGAGTTGACTCGTTGGAAAAGACTCTGATGCTGGGAGGGATTGGGGACAGAGGATGAGATGGCTGGATGGCATCAACGACTCGATGGATGTGAGTTTGAGTGAACTCCAGGAGTTTGTGATGGACAGGGAGGCCTGGCGTGCTGCAATTCATGGGGTCGCAAAGAGTCCGACACGACTGAATGACTGAACTGTACTGGTAAAAAGGAAGATACTGATTGAGTTTTGTTTTTTAAAAAAATTCGTATTCTAAAATGTGCAGGTAATGCCATGTAGAAAAATTGGGAAACATTTAATTACTCCAAATTCTTACATTAAGTGCTTTTTATATTTTGATATGTATTCTTTTGCACGTCCCCCTGTGGAAATACACACACCTTCCCCTATCAGACTGCTTTGTAATTTTCCTCATTTACCGATGTATTGAGAATGCTTTGCAGTATTGACATCTATTAATACATCATTATTTTCGATGTCTGGTACTCCCATATGCAGACATTTTTGCTCAAGCCACTATCTGGGATAAGTCTGGTTTTAATTTGTCATTGCTATAAACATTGCCACAGTGAATTTCTTAAAGATCTATTTTTGTTCACCTATCAAAATGTTTCTTTCAGACATATTCCTGAAAGTGAAATTGTGGGGTGAGAAGACATAAACTTTAAGAAAAATATTTATTTGTTATTTATTTAAATATTTATTTGCATTTATTTGGCTGTGCTGAGTCTTGATTTTGGCACACAAACCTTTGTTGTGGCCTGTGGGATCTTTAGTTCTGGTGTGCAGGATCTAGTTCCTGGACCAGGAATTGAACCCAGGCCTCCTGCATTGGGAGCTCGAAGTCTTAACTGCTGGATCACCAGGGAAGTCCCCAGAGGACATAGATTTAAAAAAAAATTTTTATATATTTATAATATAAAAATAAAAATCCTAGTAAAAATATTTTAAAATATTACACATATTTTATATTTAACATATTTATAAATGGAAATATATTTATTGCAAAATCCCCCTACAGTTTCAGTTGCAGTTCAGTCACTCAGTTGTATCTGACTCTTTGCAATCCCATGAACCACAGCACTCCAGGCCTCCCTGTCCATCACCAACTCCCGGAGTTCACCCAGACCCATGTCCATTGAGTCGATGATGCCATCCAACCATCTCATCCTCTGTCATCCCCTTCTCCTCCTGCCCTCAATCTTTCCCAGCATCAGGGTCTTTTCAAATGAGTCAGCTCTTCGCATGAGGTGGCCAAAGTATTGGAGTTTCAGCTTCAGCATCAGTCCTTCCAATGAATATTCAGGACTGATCTCCTTTAGGATGGATTGGTTAGATCTCCTTGCAGTCCAAGGGACTCTCAAGAGTCTTCTCCAACACCACAGTTGAAAAGCATCAATTCTTCGGTGCTCAGCTTTCTTTACAGTCCAATTTTCACATCCATACATGACCACTGGAAAAATCCCCCTACAGAATTGTATCAGTTTACATTCTTTTTAATACTTTGTGTCCGATTTCACCTTGCCAACACTAAATGTTAACCTTTGATAGCTCTGCCAGCCTGATAGGAAAGGAAAGGAAAGTGAAGTCGCTCAGTCGTGTCCGACTCTTTGCGACTCCATGGACTGTAGCTTACCAGGCACCTCCATCCATCGAATTTTCCAAGCAAGAGTACTGGAGTGGGTTTCCATTTCCTTCTCCAGAAGATCTTCCTGACTCAGGGATCGAACCCAGGTCTCCCGAGTTGCAGGCAGACACTTTACCATCCGAGCCACCAGGGAAGCTAGTCTGATAATGGAATCCAAATAATGAAATCTTTTTTAAAAGTTTTATTTCTAATGAAATTATTTTTGTCTTACGGTTATCGACTATATATGTATTTGGTGAATTTTCTTGGTTCATAAATATCCTCCACTTTTTGGCTAATTTGTTCATCATTTTTGTGTGGTAAAAACACATAACAAAATTTAATATCTTAGCCATTAAAAAATAAAAATTGTATATAATGTATATAACAATAATGTAATGTACACAGTGAAATGATTATTTTTTTCTAAGAAAATGATTGATTATTCATTGATTATTCATTGATCATTATTTTTTTTTCTAAGAAAATGATTGATTATTCATTGATTATTCATTGATCATTATTCATTGATTATTCATTGATCATTATTCATTGATTATTCATTGATCATTCAATATTTCTTCAGCTTTCTTTATGGTCCAAGTCTCACATCCATACATGACTACTGGAAAAACCATAGCTTTGAATAGATGGACCTTTGTTGGCAAAGTAATGTCTCTGCTTTTCAATGTGCTGTCTAGATTGGTCATAGCTTTTCTTCCAAGGAGCAAGCGTCTTTTAATTTCATGGCTGCAGTCACCATCTGCAGTGATTTTGGAGACCAAGAAAATAAAGTCTGTCACTGTTTCCATTGTTTCCCCATCTATTTGCCATGAAGTGATGGGACCGGATACCATGATCTTTGTTTTTTGAATGTTGAGTTTCAAGCCATCTTTTTCACTCTCCTCTTTCACTTTCATCAAGAGGCTGTTCAGTTCCTCTTCACTTTCTGCCATAAGGGTGTTGTCATCTGCATGTCTGAGGTTATTGATATTTTTCCCAGCAGTCTTGATTCCAGCTTGTGCTTCATCTAGCCCGGCATTTTACATGATGTATTCTGCATATAAGTTAAATAAGTGGAGTGACAATGTACAGCCTTGACATACTCCTTTCCCAATTTGGAACCAGTCCGTTATTCCATGTCCGGTTCTAACTATTGCTTCTTGGCCTGCATACAGATTTCTCAAGAGGCAGGTCAGGTGGTCTGGTATTCCCATCTCTTTCAGAATTTTCCACAGTTTGTTGTGATCCACACAATCAAGGTTTTGGCATAGTCAATAAAGCAGAAGTAGATGGTTTTCTGGAACTCTCTTGCTTTTTCCATGATCCAGCAGATGTTGGCAATTTGATTTCTGGTTCCTCTGCCTTTTCTAAACCCAGCTTGAACATCTGGAAGTTCTTGGTTCAGGTACTGTTGAAGCTTCGCTTGGAGAATTTTGAGCATTACTTTGCTAGCGTGTGAGATGAGTGCAATTGTGCGGTAGTTTGAGCATTCTTTGGCATTGCCTTTCTTTGGGATTGGAATGAAAACTGACCTTTTCCAGTCTTGTGGCCACTGCTGAGTTTTCCAAACTTGCTGGCATATTGAGTGCAGCACTTTCACAGCATCATCTTTTAGGATTTGAAATAGCTGACCTGGAATTCCATCACCTCCACTAGCTTGTTCGTAGTGATGCTTCTTAAGGCCCATTGGATTTTGCACTCCAGGATGTCCGGCTCTACGTGACTGATCACACCATCGTGGTTATCTGGGTCATTCAGATCTTTTTTGTATAGTTCTCATGCGTATTCTTGCCACCTCCTCTTAATATCTTCTGCTTCTGTTAAGCCCATACCATTTCTGTCCTTTATTGTGCCCATTTTTGCATGAAATGTTCCCTTGGTTTCTTTGATTTTCTTGAAGAAATCTCTAGTCTTTCCCAGTCTATTGGTTTCATCTGTTTCTTTGCATTAATCATTTAGGAAAGTGTTCTTACTTCTCCTTGCTATTGTTTGGAACTCTGCATTCAGATGGGTGTATCTTTCCTTTTCTCCTTTACCTTTCTCTTCTCTTCTTTTCTCAGCTATTTGTAAGGCCCCCTCAGACAACCATTTTGCCTTTTTGCATTTCTTCTTCTTGGGGATAGTTTTGGTCACCGCCTCCTATACAATGTTACGAACTTCCATCCATAGTTCTTCAGGCACTCCATCAAGATTTAGTCCCTTGAATCTATTTGTCACTTCCACCATATAATCATAAGGGATTTGATTTAGGTCATACCTGAATGGTCTAGTAGTTTTCCCTACTTTCTTCAATTTACTCATCTTACATAACTTTAAATTTGTATCCTTGCCTAACATTTCCCCACTTCCCTCATCCCCTCAATCCCCAATAACTACTGTTATACTCTTTGCTTCTATGAATTTGATTTTGTTTTAGATTCCACATGTAGGTGAAATCATATAATTGTCTTTGTCTCTGCTATTGCACTTAGCATAATGCCCTCAAGGTTCACCCATGTTGTGGCATGTGACAATATTCCTTCCTTTTTAAGCCTGAATAATATTCCATTGTACGTATATACCACATTTTGTTTCTCCATTCACTGATAGACTTTTAGATTGCTTCCTCCTCTTGGCTATTATGAATACGAGTGCACAAATATCTTTTTGAGATCTTGTTTTCAGGTCTTTTTGATATATACCCAGAAGTGGGATTGCTGGATCATGGAGTAATTCTATTTTTAATTTTTGAGGCAACTCCATACTGTTCCATAGTGCCTGAACCACTTTACAGTCCCACCAAGAGTGCACAGAATCTTCAACCTGTCAATATTCTAGGCCACAAACACCTAGGATATCTTTTTCAATAGTAGTCATCCTAACAGGTGTGAGGTGAATCTCATTTGTGGTTTTGATTTGCATTTCTCTGATGATTAATAATGTTGAGCATCTTCTCATATTTTTTGCTATTTATATATTATTTTGGAGAAATGTCTATTTAAATCCTCTGTCCATTAAAAAAATTTTTTTTCTTTTAAACTTTTTATTTTGTATTGAGGTATAACTGATTAACAATGTGATAGTTTCAGGTGAACAGCAAAAAGACTCAGTCATGCATATACATGTATCCATTCTCCCCCAAACTCCCCTCCCATCCAGGCTACCACCTAACACTGAGCAGAGTTCCATGTACTATACAGTAGGTCCTTGTTGGTTATCCCTTTGTCCATTTTTAAATTACATTTGTTGTTGTTGAGTTGTAGGAGTTCTTTATATATCCTAGATGGGCTGTGTGTGTGTGTGTGTGTGTGTGAGCCAGTCTTTGTCACTCAGTCAGGCAGTGTAAAACTGTCTTAATTTTTACTTCCTGGTTGGGCAGAGCCTCATTGTCAACCAGAGGTAACAGTTCTAGAGCCTTCTCAGGTTTCTTCTGAGCATGAACCCAGCCCTGATATGTGAAAGCACCCAGTCTGTGATGCTTTCTAGATTCCCATGAACATGTCAGAGGTTTCCAAAGCCTTTATTCCTCAAAGCATCTCATTCTCCAGTCTTTTCTTCCTGTTTTTTAAGTTTTTTATTGTTTGCCCCCCAAAATCATCTTTTGCCCCACTTAACTGCTCTCACACATTTTGAAATGTTGTTTAACAAATGTGCCCTGGGTAGCTGCCTTAATCCTGAGAGAATTCTGAGCTAGTCCTCCAGGGAACTCCTGGACAGGTCAAAACAGAAAACCATAGTAAGGTCTGTTCTCCTCCCCTCACCCCAGTACTTTGTACTTATACTGAGAATGTGGGTTGTTGTTTTCAGAGCTGTGCCAAGCTAGGGAGTGGAGGAGTACTGGGGTAAGTTAAAGTGCACAAAGCTCTTATTGACGCTCTTATTTTTTTTCTTGATTAAACATTCCCCTAGTTGCTATAAGCTTTTGATTAGATTCTAGAGTTCTAGACTGGCTTTTAGAGTTCCCTATTCCACTATTGTTGCTGATATCCATTTTTTCATAGTCTCTTAAGAAGCGCTTTTTAGCCATATACTATCACCCTAATTCCAGTTCTTATTACCTCATATCAGGACTATGTTAGTTCTTAAATGGATCCCTCTGACATATCACCATTTCCTTGATCATGTGACCTACCTGCTGAGACAGCGGCAGGTCACAGTTCTGCCTTGCCTGTTGAATGATGTGAATCAGCTCAAATTTCAACTTTTCTATAAAATCATTCCTAATTACTTCTACCAAGAGCTGATCTCTACCTGCCATGATATTTTGTTCCACTTATGTGATGCATATCATGTTTTTCTTGCATTATTACTTATATTCATGTTTTCATTCATTCATTCTTTCAATAAATATTAATAGCATATGTATATGTATGTATGTATGTGTGTGTGTATATATATATATAAAACTAAGAAAGGGAAAAAAGACCCAGGAGGATTCTGTAAGCGTAGGATGGGTCCAGGTTTTTTGGGTTAGGAGTGAAGGGAGAACATGGCAGACATGTCAGAGGATCCTGTAGCACACTTCATACGTCTCACCTTCTTTACCAGAGTCCAAGAAACAGTTTCATTAACACCGTGCTTTATATAACACGCACAAGAAGTATAAGAATTAGTGGACTTTAAGAATAGAATTAGGTTTGCTAAGAAAGAAAAAAAAAAGAACCCAGTGATAAAGAGGAAGACGAGTAAGTGTGAGTTGTCAGAGAATAAGATAATTTCAATTCCTTTCTATTTTAATAAAATAGCAGCAGCACCAGTAGCAGCCAATAACCTCCCTCCAGGCTAGAAACTGCCCCGAGAGCTTTGTCTGTGTCTTTTTGCATGACTCCTGAGCTGTGTGCTGTCCGCCCTTTCTTGTCTGCAGTGTCTTGAAGCAGTGTGAGGATGTGGACCTCTGCTTCCTGCAGAAACCAGTGGAATCCTATCTCTTTAATGGCACAAAGAAAGGAACGTTGTTTCTCACTTCATACCGGGTAATTTCTCTCTCTTTAATCTAATTTATTTCTCGTTTTTTTTCACTGTGCTGGGTCTTCACTGCTATGCCCGGGCTTTTTCTAGTTGTGGTGAGTGGGGGTTACTCTGTAGGTGCAGTGCTCGGGCTTCTCATTGCAGTGGCTTCTCTTGTTCAGGAGCGCAGGCTCTAGGGCATTCAGGCTCAGGAGTTGTGGCACACAGGCTTAGTTGCCCTGTGGCATGTGGAATCTTCTTGGACTAGGAATCGAACCCATGTCCCCTGCGTTGGCAGGCAGATTCCTAACCATTGAACCATCAGGAAAGTCCCATACCAGGTAATTTCTGCTTCTCCTTTGATCTAATTAACTTGACATTTATTTCCCTTAAAAGGGAGAGAGGTTAAACCTTGACTTTCAAAATGTTTTGAACCATTTCCACTTGGAGATTTTCCTTGTTGAAGAGTGATGGAAGAAAATCGGTGATGTTTCTCAATTAGGCCAGGATGCCAAAGCAGCCTTGACTTTAGAATTGTTCTTCTATGTCTCAACCCATGGACGAATTGCGTTCCTTTCCCAAAGTTTCTTTCCTTTCTTAGGTGGTCTTCGTGACTTCACACTTAGTCAATGACCCCATGCTTTCTTTTATGATGCCGTTTGGCCTGATGAGTGACTGCACCATTGAACAACCAATTTTTGCCCCCAACTACATTAAAGGAACCATTCAGGCAGCTCCAGGTGGTAAGTGTCCCCCTCAGAAATGTATTTTTTCTCAAAAGCTTACAGAAAGTTTAAGATTCAGACTTCAGTGGGTGGTGCCTCTCTCCATGTTTTTGGCAGTGCTTCTGTTACCAGCGTGCCAGCCTCTTAGTGAGCATCTGCCATTTCTCCCTCCAGGTGGCTGGGAAGGACAAGCTGTTTTTAAGTTATCCTTCAGGAAAGGAGGTGCCATCGAATTTGCCCAACTGATGGTAAAAGCTGCCTCTGCTGGTGAGTGATGCTGATAAAGATATCAGGCGCTTTGGGGTTTGGGGACCTGTTTAATTGGAATAGGACGGTTAACTAGAGAAGACTTCTGGCCTCTGTGGTCAGGACGTTGATATTTGCCCATATTGTTGTTGTTTAGTCGCTAAGCTGTGTCCGACTTTTTTCAGCCTCATGTACGGTGTAGCCTGCCAGGCTCCTCTATCCATGGGATTTCCCAGGCAAGAATACTAAAGCAGGTTGCCATTTCCTTCTCCAGATTTCACATGTATTCAGTGGGTATTTCCTGAGCCTACTGACTATGTACCAAGTACCCTACTACATGCTAGGAACATAAGATTTAGTCCTTCCTTAAACTGAAGGAGTTCACAATCTAGTGGGAATTTACAGTCAGACACCCGAATGATTTTACCTGATAGTCTCTTGTCCATTTAAGTGGCTGTATCATTGAGTACTCTTGTTTTTGGTAGAGTTACCATGGCTCTTATTCCTCTGGTGTACCTTCTTGTCTTCTCTCTGGCTATAGCTTTGCTCTTCTTGGGTTTAATTCTCATTTTTCATGGGACTAAAGCATGGGAAGAGATAATGTCAGGTCCTGCAGCACTGATCTAACAGGTGTACCAGAGAACTCTTTCAAACTTAGAATACAAGTAATCTTTTAATTCAATGTAGCTTCACTTTATATCCCTCACTCTCTCAGTTTTTGTATTCCAGTCCAACTGGACTTCTTTGCACCTTGCTCTCCCATCTCTGAGCCTTCAGGCTATTTGCTCTGTCTGGAATGCTCTTCCTCTTTCTCCCTTGCTTTCCACCACCAACTCCAATCTAGTTAAGATGCACATGGTCTAGTGGAAATAGACATATGCAAGAATAATACATTATCCTATCTTATGGTGGGGCTTCCCTAGTGGCTCAGAGGTAAAGAATCCGCTTGCAATGCAGGAAATACAGAAGTGGATTTTATCCCAGGGCTGGGAAGATCCCCTGGAGAAGGAAATGGCAACCCACTCCAGTATCTTGCCTTGGAAATCCCATGGACTGAGGAACTTGGAGGGCTACAGTCCATGGGGTCACAAAGAGTAGGACAGAACTGAGCACATCCCACCCAGTTAAGATAATGCTAGCTATTGGAACAGATAAACCCCAAATTATCAGTGACTTAAGATAATGGTGGAGAAGGAAATGACAACCCATTCCAGTATTCTTGCCTGGGAAATCCTATGGACAGAGGAGCCTGGCTGGCTACAGTCCACGGGGTGGCAAAAAATCAGACATAACTAAGCGACTAAACAAACAACAACAAGGTAATGGATGTTACTGCTTATATAAAGGCCAGTTGAGAACTTCTCTGACAGTTCAGTGGTTAAAATTTCCCCTTTCATCGCAGACAGTGTGAGTTCTATCCCAAGTCCGGAGCTCAGACCCCACATGCCTCAGGGCCAAAAAAGCAAAGCATAAAACAGAAGCAGTATTACAACAAATTCAATAAAGACTTTAAAAATGGCTCACATCAAAATAAATCTTAAAAGAGGCCAATCAGCAAGGGTTAAAGGCACCTCTGTTCCACACAGCCCTTCAGGGACCCAGGGTAGTAGAGTCTCATCATTAACACATAGCTTCCACAGCCTCTTTGGGTGGTCAGCAGAGTGAGGAAGAGAGTAAAGATCTCACTTTGGATGTTTTCATGGGCCAGGCGTGGAAGCTGTGTACATTGTTTCTGGTCATATGCCATAGGGCAGAAATTAGTGTGGCAGGTTGACAATGGCTCTGAAAATATAATCCTCAGAATCTTTGAATGTTACTTTGTAAAAAAAAAAAAAAAAAGTCTTTTCAGATATAATTAAGGATCTTGAGATGAGAGAAGTACTCTAGATTACTCAAATACCATCAAATACTAAATACCGTTAAAGAAGTGTCCTTATAAAAGAGATGCAGAGGAGACCAACAGAAGCTTTCTTTGGTAATGTTGTTGTTGTTGTTCAGTCGGTAAGTCATGTCCAACTCTTTGTGACCCCATGGACTGCAGCATGCCAAGCTTCCCTGTCCTTCACTATCTCCCAGAGTTTGTTCAAACTCATGTCCACTGAGTCAGTGATGCCATCCAAGCATGTCATCCTCTGTCATCCCCTTCTCCTCCTGCCCTCAACATTTCCCAGCATCAGGGTCTTTTCCAATGAGTCGTCTCTTCACATCAGGTGGCCAAAGTATTGGAGTGTCAGCTTCAGTATCCGTCCTTCCAATGCATATTCAGGGTTGATTTCCTTTAGGATTGATGGGTTTGATCTCCTTGCTGTCCAAAGGACTCTCAGGAGTCTTCTCCAGCACCACAGTTCAAAAGCATCAATTCTTCAAGGGTGCTCAGCCTTCTTCATGGCCCAACTCTCACATCCATACATGACGACTGGAAAAACCATAGCTTTGACTATATGGACCTTTGTTGGCAAAGTGACGTCTCTGCTTTTTAAAACACTGTCTACGTTTGTCATAGCTTTTCTTCCAAGGAGCAAATGTCTTAATTTCATGGCTGCAGTCACCACCTGCAGGGTACTTCCATTATGTTGGCCTTTAATGGAGTTATCTTGACAACTTGATAGAATCCTCACTTGAAATTTTTTCTGAGTCCCTATTATGGTGGGTATTATGCTAGGCCTTCAATAAGCACAGGAAAATATACACAATCACTGTCTTCAGGAAGTATACAGTTGAGGACAAGGACAGAATATATTTTAAATCTTGTATTTTGGGAGCATTGCCAGACACTCGTGTAACATGTTGGTTAAAACTCTGTTTATTATTTGGTTGATAGTTGCTGTATATCTGTCTTAAAAGAATTAAAGAGCCCTTATTTTGCCAAATTTGTCTTCTCAGCTGCCAGAGGAATTCCACTTGGAAGTGTAAATTACTGGTTCGACACTTCAGGACTGTACATAATTACTGTCCCAGGGGCTGCAGTGTGCTCCTCACAGACACCTTGTCCAGGTAAGGTGTGGCAGGGAGGTTCTTCCTGGGAGGTGGAAAGGTGTGCCCAGGGCTCACAGATCTAATTGCGGATAGCTTGCCTCCAACTCTGCTGCAGGAGAAGCAGCAGAGTTTTGGGGGTTGGAAAATAGTTGAGTCCATGATTTCATTTCCAGATTCAAACCCGGTGGCAAGTCAGTAAGTGACCTGCTTTCCATTTCAGACTTTGTTGTTGTTCAGTCACTCAGTCGTGTCCTACTCTTTGCAACCCCATGGACTGCAGCACGCCAGGCTTCCCTGTCCGTCACCATCTCCCAGAGCTTGCTCAAGCTCATGTCCATCAAGTCAGTGATGCAATGCAACCATCTCGTCCTCTGTTGTCCTCTTCTCCTTCTGCCTTCAATTTTCCCAGCATCAGAGTATTTTCTAATGAGTTGGCTCTTCACATCAGGTGGCCAAAGTATTAGAGTTTCAGCTTCAGCAGCAGTCCTTCCAATGAATATTCAAGATTGATTTTCTTTAGTATTGACTGGTTTCCTTGCAGTCCTAGGGACTCTCAAGAGTCTTCTCCAACACCACAGTTCAAAAGCATCAATTTCAGGCTTACTTTGATGTACAAATATGGAGGATATTGGGCAACTGTCATCAGTAGGAAGTCACTTCTGCTTACAACCTGAGCAGAAATGTGTGCCCTTGCATACCTCCCCCTTCTTCTCTCATACAAGCACAGCCGACATGCTTGTGCCACGCCCTTCAGCCTCACTGAAGACTCCAATCCTGGGCTTTGTGACCTGTACCCTCTCCTGTAGCAGTTGTGTCTGTCCACAGATGCTGAGCCATGCTCCCCAGAGATGTAGATCAGTACTCTCAAATGTGCTTCACAGTCTGTGGGTGGACCGTGAAAGGTCTCCTAACAGGCTGTCAACAGACCGCCAGATACAGGCCATTTCTTGGGTTTTCCTTAAAGCATGACATGCATGTCCATCAGCATTTAGTTTGTATACAACTGATGGGTAGTTATTTCTGGCCTTTACAGTTACCTTAATCTTTAAGTGTTAATCAACTGACATTCAAAATTTTGAAGTATTGCTAAGGTTTTATAAAAATGTTTTTAAATTGAAATTTGTATAACATACAATTAATCATTTTAAAACGTGCAATTCAATGGTATTTAGTGTATCACAATGCTGTGCAGCCATCAGCTCTCTCCAGTTTCAAAACTCTTCCAAGACTTCGCTGGCAGTCCAGTGGTTGATCTGCCCTTTCACTTAGGGGGTGCAGGTTTGATCCGTGGTCGAGGAACTAAGATCCTGCATGCTGTGCTGCACAGTCAAAAAGCAAACAAACAAAATGGAAAATTTTTCCATTACTCCATAAGAATACCCATACCCACGAAGTGGTCATCCCTCGTTGTCCCCTCTCCTTTGCCTCTTGGTTTCCTCTAATCTGCTTTTTGTCTTTTTGGATTTGCCTGTTCCGTATATATCACATAAAAGAAGCCAAGCAACATGTGGCTTTGTGTTCGGCTTATCTCACTTAACATGATGTTTTCAAGGCTCGTCCAAGATGTAGTATGTATCAATATTTCACTTTTTGTGTCTGACTAATGCTCCACTGTGTATATTATAGTTTGTTCATTCATTCGTGCATTGATGCACATTTGGCTTGTTTCTACCTTATGATTATTATGAATAATAGCTGTTATAATCATTTGTATATAGGTTTCTCTGTAGACATAAGTTTTCGTTTCTCTTGAGTACATACTTAGGTTTGGAAGTATTGGGTGATATGGTAAGTCAATGTTTAACTTTTCTGAGAAACCACCAAACTCTTTTTCCACAGCAACTGCACTGTTTTTTTACTCTCACCAGCAATGTACAAGTTCCTGTTTCTCCATATCATTGTCAATGCTTGTTATTTTCCTTTCTTTTTGCTAGTTGTTTATATTAAAGTCATCCTAGTGAGGTGAGGTGATATCTCATTATAATTTTAATTTGCATTTTCTTAATGACCAATGGTATTGAGTATCTTTTCATGCGCTTGTTGACCATTTGTGTATCTTCTTTGGAGGTGTATCTATTCAAGTCCTTTGCCCATTTTAAAATATTATTTATTCATTCATTTTTGGCCACACTATGTGTTTGTTGCTGCTTTTGGGCAGCAAGCAGGGGCTACTTTTTTTTGCATTGTGCTTCCTTGCAGGCTTCTCATTGCAGTGGCTTCTCTTGTTGCAGAGCACGGGCCCTAGAGAGTCTGGGCTTCAGTAGTTGTGGTGCACAGGCCTAGTTGCTCTGCAGCATGTGGGACCTTCCAGGACCAGAGATTGAACCCATGTCATCTGCATTGGCAGGTGGATTCTTAACCGCTAGACCACCAGGGAAGCCCAAGTGTGGTGTTTAATTTCCAGAAATTTGTGAATTTTCCAGTTTTACTTCTGTTGTTGATTTATAAATTAATCCCTTTGTGATGAGAGAAGCTACTTTGTATGACATCTATCTTTTAAAATCTATCCAGACTTAATTTGTTACCTAATATATGGTCTATTCTGAAAAATATCACGTGTGTCCTTGAGAGTGGTCCCAGGTGGCACTAGTGGTAAAGAATCACCTGCCAATGCAGGAGACATAAGAGATGTAGGTTCGATCCTTGGGTCGGGAAGATCCCCTGGAGAAGGGAAAATTCTACGGGCAGAGGAGCCTGGTGGGCTACAGTCCATGGGGTCACAAAGAGTTGGACACGGCTGATCAACTGAGCATTTGAGAGTAATGTGTATTCTGTTGTTGGGTAGAGTGTCCTATGTTTGCTAGATCCAGTGGGCTTTTTCAGATCCTCTACTTTCTTATTTATCTTCTCTCTGGTTGTTCTATCCATCAGTGTGAGTGAGGGATATTGAAGTCTTCAATTATTACTGTAAAATTGCTTCTTCCTTCAGTTCTGTCAGTTTTTGCTTCATATATGTGATGGTCTGTTATCAGCTGTGCAAATGTTTATAATTGTTATATTCTTTTGCTGTACTGAACATTTTATTAATATGTAATTTTCTTCTTTATCTCTTAATGATGTAAAGTCTATTTTGTTGTAAAGTCTATTTTGTCTGATATTAGCATAGTTACTTTTGCTCTCTTTTGGTTACTATTTACATGGAATATCTTTTTTCATCCTTTACTTTTATTTATGTCTTTGTATCTAGAACAAGTCTCTTAAACACATAGCATGTAATTGAATCATGAATTTTCATTCATTCTGCCAAGCTCTGTCTTTTGATTGGGGAATTTAATCCATTTGCATTTAAAGTAATTACTGATGATGGGAGCCTTACTTCTACTGTTTTACTATTTGGTTTTTATATGCCTTATAGCTTTTTTGTCCCTCATTTTCTGCATCACTGTCTTCTTTTGTGTTTAGCTGATTTTTTGATAGTGAAAAGTTTTGAATTCCTTTCTCATTTCCTTTTGTTTATATTTTATAGCTTTTTTTTTGCGTTTGACTACTATGGGGGTTACATTTAACTTTAATCCTAAAGTTATAACACTGATTTGAATTTTGCAATCTTAACTTCAATAACATACACATATTTTGTACCTTTACAAGCCCTCCATCTCACTCCTTTTAGTTGATATCACAAAATTTTATCTCTATACACTATGTTCCCAAACACACAATTTATTATTTCCTTTAAATGCATTAGTCTCTTATGTAGAAAACAAAAATGAAATTACAAACCTTTGTTATAATAATATTGACTTTTATAATTGCTCAATGATTTACCTTTATTGAGATATTTATTTTTTCATATGGCTTCACATTATTATCTAGTGTCCTTTCATTTGACTCCCTTAAGCATTTCTTGCAGGACAAGTCTAGTTGTAATTAACTCCCTCAGGTTTTGTTTATCTGGAAACATCTTACTTTCTCTATCTGAAAGGAGTTTGGCCAGATATAGGATTCTTGTTGGATAGTTTATTTCTGGCCTCCAACATTCCTGAAGAGAAATCTGCTAATCTTCTTTTTTTTTTTTTTACAACAATGCAAATTTATTTTCTCACAATTTCTAGAGGATAAAAGTCCAAGATCAAGTTGTTGGTAGAGTTAGTTTCTTCTGAGGCTCTGCTAATCTTCTTATTGAGGATCTCTTGTATGTGATTATTCACTTTTCTCTTGCTGCTGTCCCTTGGACTACAAGGAGATCCAACCAGTCCACCCTAAAGGAGATCAGTCCTGGGTGTTCATTGGAAGGACTGGTGCTGAAGCTGAAACTCCAATACTTTGGCCACCTGATGGGAAGAACTGAGTCATTGGAAAAGACCCTGATGCTGGGAAAGATTGAGGGCAGGAGGAGAAGGGGACGACAGAGGATGAGATGGTTGGATGGCATCACCAACTCAATGGACATGAGTTTGGGTGAACTCCTGGAGTTGGTGATGGACGGGGAGGCTTGGCATGCTGCGGTTCATGGGGTTGCAGAGAGTTGGACACAAATGAGCAACTGAACTGAACTGAACTTGCTGCTGTCAAGAGTCTCTATTTTGTAAGTTTGACTATAATGTGTTGGTGTTGAGTTTATTGAGCTTCTTGGATGTTTATATTCATGTGTTTCATCAGGTTTGAGAAGTTTTCAGTCATTATTTCTTCACATACTTTCTCTACATCTTTCTCTCTTTCTTCTTTTTCTGAAACTTCTACAATGTATATGTTGGTCTCCTTGGTAGTGTCCCACTGGTCCCTTGGGCTCTGTTCACTTTCCTTCAATCTTTTTCTTTCTATTCCTCTCTATCTACAGCTTTTATTGTTCTGTATTCAGGTTTACTGGTTCTTTCTTTTGCCTATTCAAATATGAATTTGAATCCCTCTAGTGAATTTTTCATTTCAGTTATTGCGCTTTTCAGCTCCAGAACTTTGTTTTGGTTTCCTGTTATGTTTTCTATCTCTCTACTGCTGTTTCTATTTTGTTCGTATATCACTTTTCTTGACTTTATATACATTTTTCCTTTTGTTCTTTGAGCATCTTAATGATGATTCTTTTAATTTTTTTCTAGATAGCATAAATATTAAATATGGATTATAAAAAAATAACTTGACAGTTATCCATTCATGTTGACATAGTTAAATCATTTTGGGAATGTAGCCAAGGAAATAAATAAAACCCATGTTTATTATAAAATTAATTGGAAAGTCAGAAGCAACATAACTCTCTGACAATCAGGTAGCACTTCTCATAAATAGCATTTATCCATATGATAAAATATTGTCCAGATTTTAATCTGTGAAATACATTAATGATATAAAGAACTTTCTTGGCAGTCCAGTGGTTAGGACTTGGCATTTTCATTGCTGAGGGCCAGGTTCAATCCCTGGTTGGGAAACTAAGATCCCACAAACCATGCAGAGCAGCCAGGAAAAAAAGAAAAAATAATATAAAGAACATTCTCACAATATCAAGTAAAAAGAGCCAGATTTTTAAAAATTGTATGATTGTCATAATCATGACTGTATAAAAAATATTAACAGAGATCCTACCTATAAATATACCAAAATAATAAGTTTTTGTCTTTGATGATGGAATTATAGATGACTTTTAAAAATTTATCTCTTCTCTATTTCCCAAATACATATTCCTCATTGAGCATTTTTTTTATGATCAAAACAAACTTTACTGAGTTAAGTATGTATCTGTGTACAACTGTTAGTATGTAGAGATTTAACTATAGGTTATTTTCATGTTAATTTGAATTCCTCCACAACAGGAAATGTTAAAGCATCCAACTGGTGATGGCTGAAGGATAAGGCTTTTGCATTGTTCTGTCTGAATTCTCTTCCTGTGTCAGTCTGCTTCAGTACTTTTTTTATCTTCCATCTCCTTCTTACTCATTCCTTGTCTGCTCTAAAAAATGAGTAACTGATTTTTTTTTTCCTTCTCAGCATATCCAATTGTGATCTATGGACCCCCACCACCAGGATATACAGCCCAACCAGGGGAATATGGAACTCCACCAGAAGGATATGGAGCCCAACCAGGGGGATATGGAGCCCCACCTATGGGATATGGAGCCCCGCCTGGGGGATATGGAGCCCCACCTGGGGGATATGGAGTCCCACCTGTGGGATATGGAGTCCCACCTGGGGGATATGGAGCCCCACCTGGGGGATATGGAGTCCCACCTGGGGGATATGGTGCCCCACCTGGGGGATATGGAGCCCCACCTGCAGGATATGGAGCCCCACCAGCTGGAAATGAAGCCCTACCCCCTGCATATGAAGCTCCATCTGCTGGAAATACACCTGCCTCTCACAGATCTGTGACAGCTCAGCAGGAGACTTCTCTTCCCACTACCTCATCTTCTTAGGTCCATTTACCACCTTCTCAGAGTTAAACCTTGAAGACTCACCAAGCAAAGGGCACCCTAAAACTGAAGTCACAGTAAGAAGGAAGACCCAGGTAGGTGGCTGAAGCCCCATCCCAGGTAGTTGTTATACCCCTTGGAAGGGCAACCTTAGAGGGAAGATGATGCTTTACTTCCATGCCTAGATTTTAGAGGCCAAGTCAGTTCTTGATAGGGCTTCCCTGGTGGCTCAGTTGCTAAAGAATCTGCCTGCAATGCAAGAGATGCAGGTTTGATCCCTGGGTCAGGAAGATCCCCTGGGAGAAGGAAATGGCAACCCACTCCAGTATTCTTGTCTGGGAAATCCCATGGACAGAGGAGCCCGGCAGGCTACAGTCCATGGGGTTGCAAAGAGTCAGACACAACTTAGTGACTAATCCACCACCACCACCACCACCAATTCTTGATTAGATGGGCTAAAGGAGAAGTACGTTCATACAGCTAATTCTCCAACAATTTGGTTGACATTGGCTGCATTTTTTTAAATAAGATTTTTTTAAACATGCCTTGAGTCAGTTTGGAAAAACTGTTCTGCATTTTCCCCTCTCCAATTCAAGAAACATCTATTATGCTAAGTTTGCTAGGAACTAAGATATATGTTAAAAATATCAAGTTGAGGGATTTTCCTAGAAATCCAGTAGTTAAGACTTCATGCTTCCAATGCAAAGGGCATGGGTTTGATCCCTGGTTGGGAAACTAAGATCCCACATGCCATGTGGCATGGCCAAAATTTTTTTAAAAATCAAGTTGAACACTTATTTTTCATAGCATTATTATATTAGTGAAAGGATATAACAACTTAAATTTTCAGTAGTAAGAGAAAATTTCACAAATTATACAATGAAATGTTGTACAGCCATTGAAAATGATATCTAAAGGTAGGGGAGGCCTTCTTTAAGAAGATCAAAAACAATGAAGCAATAGAGGAAAACAGTGATAAATTTGACTATATCAAAATTTAAAACTTCTGTATGACCAAAGTTAGAAGATAGGCAATAGACTGCTGCTGCTGCTGCTGCTGCTAAGTCGCTTCAGTCGTGTCCGACTCTGTGTGATCCCATAGACGGCAGCCCACCAGGCTCCCCCGTCCCTGGGATTCTCCAGGCAAGAACACTGGAGTGGGTTGCCATTTCCTTCTCCAATGCATGAAAGTGAAAAGTGAAAGTGAAGTCACTCAATCATGTTCAACTCTTAGTGACCCCATGGGCTGTAGCCCACCAGGCTCCTCCATCCATGGGATTTTCCAGGCAAGAGTACTGGAGTGGGGTGCCATTGCCTTCTCTGACTAGACTAGGAGGAACTAACTGCCAACATATATATTAAACAAAAAAATTGTAGTCAAAATATAAGAAGAACTTTACAAATCAAAAGAAAATATGGACAAAAGAAGTGAGTACTCAATTAACTGAGGCAATAGCCTCAAGAAACATTTGAGGACTTCCTTGGTGGCACAGTGGATAGGAGTCCACCTTCGAATGCAGGGGACATGGGTTCAGTCCCTGGTTTGGGAAGATTCCACACGCCAAGGAGCATGAAAAGATGTTGAACTTGACTTGTGTTAGATAAATGAAACCTGAAATGAAAAACAATTTTTATCTCTAAAGATTCAGAAGCATTAAAAAGATTGAGACAGTCGATGAGGTGACTTCCACCTTGGGCCTTTTTCCATGCTCCTTGTTACAAACTGCTTGTGAGTGGCATCCATCTAAGTGAGAAACTGGTGTAGGCTGCCATGGAAATCACTGCACAAAGGTAGCCCCAGCTGGCAAGGGATGGTCTGGGTTTCTGGACTCTGTATTTTTCTAGTAAAGGAACTCAGCTCTTACAGATCTAAAAGCACGGCCTATGGACCAATAATATTCAGGTATGTGGCCATAGAGTTCTTTCAGCATGAGTTGGAATTTCTCAACCCTGTTCAAAGTTGTACTGCAATGAGAACTATAGTAACTGGTCTCACTGGGCCATTCCATTTCTTTTTAAGATATTTATTTGGCTGTACTGAGTCTTAGTTTTGGCATGTGGAATATAATTCCCTGACCAGGGCTTGAACCTGGGGCCTCTGCGTTGAGAGTGTGGAGTCTCAGCCACTGGAGCACCAGGGAAGCTTCCCCAAGTACCTTTTAAAAGTTAAAATATTTCTATCTTGATTTAGCAGCTTCACTCAATATCCATCCCAAAGAAAGGGAAAGATATACCCATTTGAATGCAGAGTTCCAAAGAATAGCAAGGAGAGATAAGAAAGCCTTCCTCAGTGATCAATGCAAAGAAATAGAGGAAAACAATGGAATGGGAAAGACTAGAGATCTCTTCAATAAAATTAGAGATACCAAGGGAATTCTGAAAGAGGTGGGAATACCAGACCATCTGACCTGCCTCCTGAGAAATCTGTATGCAGGTCAAGAAGCAACAGTTAGAATAGGACATAGATCAACAGATTGGTTCCAAATCAGGAAAGGAGTACATCAAGGCTGTATATTGTCACCTTGCTTATTTAATTTATATGCAGAGTACATCACAAGAAATGCCATGCTGGATGAAGCACAAGCTGAAATCAAGACTGCTGGGAGAAATATCAATAACCTCAGACATGCAGATGACAACACCCTTATGGAAGAAAGTGAAGAAGAACTAAAGAGCCTCTTGATGAAAGTGAAAGAGGAGAATGAAAAAGTTGGCTTAAAGCTCAACATTCAGAAAACTAAGATCATGGCACCCGGTCCCATCACTTCATGGCAAATAGATGGGGAAACAATGGAAACAGTGACAGACTTTATTTTTCTTGGTCTCCAAAATCACTGCAGATGGTGACTGCAGCCATGAAATTAAAAGACGCTTACTCCTTGGAAGAAAAGTTAGGACCAACCTAGACAGCATATTAAAAAGCAGAGACATCACTTTGCCAACAAAGGTCCATCTAGCCAAAGCTCTGGTTTTTCCAGTAGTCGTGTATGGATGTGAGAGTTGAACTATAAAGAAAGCTGAGTGCCAAAGAATTGATGCTTTTGGACTGTGGTGTTGGTGAAGACTCTTGAGAGTCCCTTGGACCAAAAGGAGATCAAACTATTCAATCCTAAAGGAAATCAACCCTGAATACTCATTGGAAGCACTGATGCTGAAGCTGAAACTCCAATACTTTGGCCACCTAATGCGAAGAGCTGACTCCTTGGAAAAAACCCTGATGCTGGGAAAGATTGATGGTGGGAGGAGAAGGGGACGACAGAGGATGAGATGATTGGATGGCATCACTGACTTGATGGACATGAGTTTGAGTAAGCTCCGGGAGTTGGTGATGGACAGGGAAGCCCGGTGTGCTGCAGTCCATGGGGTCACAAAGAGTCGGACACGACTGAACAACTGAACTGAAGAAATACTTGCACATGTGCACAAAGTTGTATGTGGGAAGATTTCATTACATTCAGTGTTTCTAATGGCACCAAATTAAAAATATCCTATATGTCTGTTAATAGTAAATATTAAATAAACTATAGTATGTCCATGCTATGGCATGGACCAGTGGTTTCACTGCAGGGGGCATGGGTTTGATCCCTGGTCAGGGACATAAGCTCCTGCATGCCACTTGGCCAAAAAAATAAATAAATAATTTCTTGAACTGAATAAAAATGAAAATACAACATACCAAATTAAAGACCTACAAGACCTTTTAGAGCTAACACCCAAAAAAGATGTCCTTT
>NW_011494756.1:2142089-2142821 GCF_000754665.1 Bison bison bison | reverse complement strand
CTGTGTGGATCACAATAAACTGTGGAAAATTCTTCAAGAGATGGGAATACCAGAACACCTGATCTGCCTCTTGAGAAATCTGTATGCAGATCAGGAAGCAACACTTAGAACTGGACATGGAACAACAGACCGGTTCCAAATAGGAAAAGGAGTTCGTCAAGGCTGTATATTGTCACCCTGTTTATTTAACTTATATTCAGAGTACATCATGAGAAATGCTGGGCTGGAAGAAGCACAAGCTGGAATCAAGATTGCCGGGAGAAATACAAATAACCTCAGATATGCAGATGACACCACCCTTATGGCAGAAAGTGAAGAGGAACTCAAAAGCCTCTTGATGAAAGTGAAAGTGGAGAGTGAAAAAGTTGGCTTAAAGCTCAATATTCAGAAAACGAAGATCATGGCATCTGGTCCCACCACTTCATGATGGGGAAACAGTGGAAACAGTGTCAGACTTTGTTTTTCTGGGCTCCAAAAATCACTACAGATGGTGACTGCAGCCATGAAATTTAAAAACGCTTACTCCTTGGAAGGAAAGTTATGACCAACCTAGATAGCATATTCAAAAGCACAGACATTACTTTGCCAACAAAGATTCGTCTAGTCAAGGCTATGGTTTTTCCAGTGGTCACGTATGGATGTGAGAGTTGGACTGTGAAGAAGGCTGAGCACCGAAGAATTGATGCTTTTGAACTGTGGTGTTGGAGAAGACTCTTAAGAGTCCCTTGGACT
>NW_011494756.1:2134699-2141989 GCF_000754665.1 Bison bison bison | reverse complement strand
AGTCCCTTGGACTGCAAGGAGATCCAACCAGTCCATTCTGAAGGAGATCAGCCCTGGGATTTCTTTGGAAGGAATGATGCTAAAGCTGAAACTCCAGTATTTTGGCCACCTCATGGGAAGAGTTGACTCACTGGAAAAGACTCTGATGCTGGGAGGGATTGGGGGCAGGAGGAGAAGGGGATGACAGAGGATGAGATGGCTGGATGGCATCACTGACTCGATGGACATGAGTGAGTGAACTCCGGGAGTTGATGATGGACAGGGAGGCCTGGCGTGCTGCGATTCATGGGGTCGCAAAGAGTCGGACATGACTGAGCAACTGATCTGATCTGAAATTAAAAATTTATATGGGGAAAGTAATAACTTTTAAAAAATAAAAAATATATAGAGAGCAGCTGGCTGCTGCTCTTCCTCTTTAAGTTACCAGCATTGAGTCATGTACGAGTCTAGGAAACTGGAATGTCAGTAGCACAAGGGAATGTCAATCGAACTGCCAGTATGCCCAGACTAGCACATTATGCTCCTTCGTATTGAAGGCCCTGCACGATCTGGCCCTTCCAGTGACCTCTCCAGCCCAGTGATCCAGCAGAGCATGACCTTTGCCTCTTCCTTCCTCTCTGCATGTTCTACTCATCTTTCAAAAGAGCCCAGATGAGCTTTTTCTGGACTCCCCTTCTAGCATAATTGGGCTTCCTTGGTGGCTCCATGGTAAAGAATCCACCTGCAGTGCAGGAGATACAAGAGACACAAGTTCAATCCCTGGGTTGGGAATATCCCCTGGAGTAGGAAATGGTAGCCCACACCAATGTTCTGCCTGGGAAATCCCATGAACAGAGGAGCCTGGATGACTGGAGTCCATAGGGTCACAAAGAGTCGGGCACAACTGAGCGCATGCGTGCGTGCGTTTGCATGTGCATACACACACATATGCCCTCCAGGATAATTGCACTTCTGCTGAACTTGTAGTGTAACCCTGGAGTGTTTCTCGTGAAATACCATGCCAATCTTACTGGGATCGTTTGTGTGCTCATCTCCTCCATAACCTGTGAGCCCCTTGAACACAGAGCCTGTATCTCATTGCAGGGGCCCCTAGCAGAAGGCACAGCACAGAGTGGGTGAATAAACCTTCCTAGAGCGAATAAAGACATGAATAAATTGTGTTTCTTGGTTTACAATATACACATACAACACATTCATACCTCCCTGAGTTCTGGTCATCAACTGAAGATTATAATTTGCACAATCAGTTTTGCTTGGCAGACAGAGGATTAGAAATTAAAATTTCAGGGACTTCCCTGGTGGTCCAATGCAGTGACTAAGACTCCAGGCACCCAACGCAGATGGCCCAGTTTCCATCCCTGGTTGGAGAACCAGATCCCACGTGCCGCAAATGAGTTCTCATGTCCCAACTAACAATCCTACATGACACAATGAAGATCAAAGATCTTGCATGCCTCAACTAAGACCTGGTGCAGCCAAATCAATACATATTTTTTAAAAAGAAATTAAAATTTCAGACTTTGTAACAAGTGTTGGTGAGGATGTGAAGAAAAGGGAACCTTCATAAACTATTCGTGGGGATATAAATTGGTGTAGCCACTGTATAAAACTGTATGGAGTGTCCTCAAAATACTAAAAGTCGAACTACCGTATGATCCAGCAATTTCACTCCCGGAATTTCATTATCTGAAGAAAACGAAAACACTATTTCATAAAGATATATATATATATGCCCGTGTTCATAGTAGCATTATTTACAATGGCCAAGATATGGAAGCAACCTAAGTGTCAATCAACAGATGAATGAATAAAAAGGATGTGATACACACACACACACACGCACGCACGATGGACTACTACCCAACGTAATAAAGAATGAAATGTTGCCATTTGCAACAACATGAATGGACCTAGAGGATATTATACTAAGTGAATTAGGTCGGACAAAGACAAATACTGTATGATATCATTCATATGTGGAATCTAAAAGATAAAACAAAAATATAAAACAAAGTAGTGAATATAACGAAAAAAGAAACAGACTCACAGATATAGTGAACAGGCTAGTGGTTATCACTGGGGAGAGGGAAGGGGAGGGGGCAAGATAAGGGTAGGGTTCATACTATGTATAAAATAAGTTACAAGGGTATACTGTGCAGCACAGAGAATTTAGCCAATATTTTATCATAACTATAAATGGAGTGTAGTCTTCTTTTTTTCTTGGCTGTGCCGCATGTCTTGTGGGATCTTAATTCCCCGAGAAGGGATTGAACCAGGGCCCCGGCCTTGAAAGTGCCAAGTTCTAACTACGGGACAACCAGGGAATTCCCAAATGGAGTATAATCTTTAAAAATTGTGAATCACTATGTTGTACCCTGAGACATATAATATTGTAAATTAACTATACCCCAATTGCTATGCTATGCTAAGTCATTTCAGTCGTGTCCGACTCTGTGCGACCCCATGGACAGCAGCCCACCAGGCTTCCCCGTCCCTGGGATTCTCCAGGCAAGAACACTGGAGTGGGTTGCCATTTCCTTCTCCAATGCGTGTGAAAAGTGAAAGTGAAGTCACTCAGTCGTGTCTGACTCTTAGCGACCCCATGGCCAGCAGCCTACCAGGCTCCTCCGTCCATGGGATTTTCCAAGCAAGAGTACTGGAGTGGGGTGCCATTGCCTTCTCCAATTAGAAATTAGTAAATAAATTGACAAAAAAATTATTTTTTCAGATTTTGGAGAAAGCTGTTCCCTCTCTGGTCGACTGAGCTAAACAGTCCTGAAGGCATGATGCGTTTCCCTCCTTCCTATCTCACAGCCATAGTTTGTATGATCCCTCTGGCCTAAACCACCACTGGTGAGGTGGTCCTATAGAACTCATCTGGTGTTTGAAGATGATGTAATGAGGTGCCAGGCACATGCTAAAGCACTTCAGAACTGTATCTCACCGTAACAATCCAGTGAGGTGTTACTATCTTCATGTTACTGCTAAGCACAATGAAGTTCGGAGACCCTAGGAAACCAAAGAATCCCAACTGTTGAGCAGTGGAGGAAGGATATGGGACCTTAACCTCTGACTTGGGAACTGCTCTTTGAGCATCTCCTTTTCATCCCACAGGTGCCCAGTGGTAGGAGGTGTTCGTGTGCACGCAGTGGTCTGATCTTCACACACCTGTGAGGTCCTGGTGAGCTGAGTCCCTTTCCCTGCTGCAGACTTGATCAGAGGGCTTAGAAAATCGAGTGTGTCAGAGGTGGTTTAGCAGGTCAAAGGAGGGCTCAGATTTCTCATGGGACCAGAAGCCTGGTTCTAGATCTGTGGCTGCCATGTAACTGAGAGCTGAGAGTCTGGGGTCAGCTGCCCGAGTCAGCTCAAGTAGCCCAGGAAAAAGAGAATCCCGTGATCTTTGGCTATTCATGGCCTCATGCCCTCCTGCCCTCATCACAGCCTCAGAGTTGAAGGCTCTCATGCATTAATTGCCTCTGTGATGGCCCTGAGTAACGGGTACTTATAACAGATGGAAGGTGAAGAGTTTGAGAGGCAGTGATTATATCAGTTGGCCAAAATGGTTATTACCTATCTCTCCATGCCTAGCATCCCGACAGGCACTTCACATGCATAATCCAGTGAGGTGGGTGCTTGGACTCCAATCTCATAAATGAAGAAACTGCGGTTGAGGGAGAAGCAAATTGCCAAAGGCATACAGCTGGCTAATAGCTGACAGGGCAGGATCTGAACTTGGATTTCCCTTTTCATTCACACGCTCGTTTGTTTGTTTGTTTGTTTGTTTTTCACACGCTCGTTTGTTGAATGCTTTTTGTGTGCCATTTCTGTGAGCTTTGGTGGTGGTGGTTTAGTCACTATGTCGTGTCTGACTCTTGCGACCCCATGGACTATAGCCCGCCAGGCTCCTCTGTCCATGGGATTTCCCAGACAAGAATACTGGAGTGGGTGGCCATTTCCTTCTTCAGGGGATCTTCCCAACCCAGGGATCTAACCCAAGTCTCCTATGTTGCAGGCAGATTCTTTACCACTGAGCCAACAGGGAAGCCCTCTGTGTGCTTTGTGTTCAACAAAATGAACGAAAATTCCTTCTCTTATGGAGCTAACATTCTAGTAATACTAAAACACTGTCTATATGTATATATACTATATATATTATATATTATATAAGGTGATAACTAGGCATATCATATTCAAACTGCAGAAAAAGCAAAGACAGAGAACTTATTGAGAACTGTGAAAAATATAGATCAAAGTAAGGGAGATTGGGAACCCTGGGGGTTGGCAGAGGGAGCAGATAGTATCTTTTTGAGAAGGTGACATTTCAGTAATGATCTGAAGGGTGAAGGAGATGAGGGAGGTGGCCATGCAGATATCTGGGGAAGAGTGCCCTAGGCAGAGGGAACAGCTATAAAGGCAGCTTAATTCCAGGTGCCTTCCCTTATACCTAGTGCCTCAAAACATAGATGAAGGTGAGAAGACGACTCCTGTTCTCAAGGAAGGAAGATGCTTGAAAACAGACTGCAAGCCAACTAGAGAGAGAGAGATGTGAAGTGGCACATAAAACAGCTTGGGGATGGAGACTGACTCTCTTTAGAAAACAGGCCTTCTTCCTGCCTCTGACCTGAGCAGAAAAAAGAAATCGCTGGAACCAAAGAGCTAGGGTCACCCTGCTTAGACACCCTCGATTAAAGCCTGCTTGCTGTTGCATACCTTGGCTGTGGCCCTGGCTCTCTCCGTTTCTGAGGGCATCTCTGACACGCATCTCCTGGTGCTGGTCCCTTGGGGCCTCCCAGGAGGGCAGCTTGGATGTACCCAGGCTCTCAGCTTCAGGGTGGGCACCGCACTTGTCTGGTTCCCAGAGAGTTGGGTCTTAGTGCTGAGGTCTCTGAATCCTCTTGATGGAGCACTTGTCCAAGTCAGGGAAGCCTATTCTCTGACTCTTCTTGGAGAGGAGGGCCAGAGTAAATTGACGTGAGAGCTTGTGGGGTGACCACTTGTTTGTTGTACTGCCGCCTACTGTATTGCTGTGGGCTTCCTAAGGATCAGTTCAGGTTAAGTATGCGCTGAGGCTGCTTTCCGCCAGTCCTGTGCTCTAAGGAATCTGACACGGCCTGATCTGGAGGACTGCACAGACTGCTCCAGAGATAGATAATTTCATTACATTTCCCAAGTGTCCACCTTATCCTGGACTCCACCCCCCCTAAAATGTAAGAGGGAAGCAGGTAGGTACTGCACCCTCTGTGTGGTCCCCCTGGGGAGATTGTCTAGACCTGCCCCTGTTGGCTTGCTCTGCTGGTCTTATTTTCCCTGGTCCTCACCTTAGCATACCTCAGTATAGGAACTATTTTAGAAATATTTCTGCTCAAGCTTGGGTTTCTCCATTAGACCTAATTCTGGCATAGTCTCCTGGCTTTAACCTGGTGACCAGTAAGAGAGACACTTCTAATTCCAGACGAAAGTGCAGTTGATAGAGGGTCTGCACAGGGTTTGGAGGAGGAGTTCTGCCAGCTTGAGCTGGCTCTGTAGGCTTCCTGAGGAAGGGGATGCCTGCGTTGTTTTGTTTCTTAAAAATATTTATTTATTTCGATGCACTGAGTCTTAGTTGCTGCGTCCAAGATCTTCTAGTTGCAGCACACTAACTCTTAGTTGCAGCATGTGGGGTCTAGTTCCCTGACCAGAGATTGAACCCCGGCCCCTTGCTTTGGGAGCTCGGACTCTTAGCCACTGAACCCCCAGGGAAGCCTCCCCTGTGTTGTTTTGATGCCCCAACCAGGAAGGCCTTTATGGTCCAGTCTTAGTAAGGAAGCTAGTCCATGTACACGGATAGGAAAAATCAATGTTGTCAAGATGCCAGTTCTTCCTAAGTTGGTCTATTGATTCAACATAATCCTAATCAAAATTCTAGCAAGCTATCTTGTAGATATCAACCAACTGATCCTAGATTTTATATGAAGAAGCAAAAGACCAGTAATAGCCAACCCAATATCAAAGAACGGCAACAAAGTTGGAAAACTGTCTCTATCCAACTCCAAGACTTTATATAAAGCTACAATAATCAAGACAGTATGGTGTTGGTGAAAGAACAGACAAACATCAGTGAAACACAATAGAGAGCCTAGAAACAGACCACACAAATGTAATCAACTTATCTTTGAAAAAGAAAGACAATTCAGTGGGCAAAGGATAGTCTTTTCAACAAATGGCACTGGAAAAACTGGATATGCACATGTACAAAAAATCTAGACACAGATATTTTACAAAAATTAACTCACTGTGCATCAAAGACCTAATGTAAATGCTAAATTATAAAACTCCTGAAGATAACATAAGAGAACAACTAATGACCTTGGCTTTGTGATGAGTTTTTAGAAACAACACCAAAAATCACTATCCATGAAAGAAAAAATTGTTAAGTTGGACTTTATTAAAATTAAAAAATTCTGCTCTGTAATGGACACTGTTAAGAAAATGAAAAAAGCCACAGACTTGGAGAAAATATTTGCAAAAACATCTGGTAAAGGACTAATATCCAAAATATATAAAGAATTCCTACAACTGAACAATAAAAAAAAATGACCCAATTAAAAATGGGCAGAAGGAACTTTCCTGGTGGTCCAGTGGTTAAGAATCCACCTGCCAATGGAGAAGACACAGGTTAGATCCCTAGTCTGGGAAGATTCCACCTGCCACGGAATCTTGCGGAATCTTCCAAGTGCCATGCACCACAACTGCTGAAGCCCTACCACTCTAGAGCCTGTGCTCCGAAACAAGAGAGCAGCCCCCACTTGACACAACTAGAAAAAACCCATGCACAGCAACGAAGACCCAGCACAGCCCAAAAGAAAATGGGTACAAGATCTGAACAGCTATTTCACCAAAGAAGATATACGGATGGCAAATAAGCATATAAAAAGATGCTCAGCATCATATGTCATTCAGTTCAGTTCAGTCGCTCAGTCGTGTCCAACTCTTTGCAACCCCATGAATCGCAGCATACCAGGCCTCCCTGTCCATCACCAACTCCCGGAGTCTACCCAAATTCATGTCCATTGAGTCTGTGATGCCATCCAGCCATCTCATCCTCTGTCGTCCCCTTTTCCTCCTGCCCCCAATCCCTCCCAGCATCAGAGTCTTTTCCAATGAGTCAACTCTTCACATGGGGTGGCCAAAGTATTGGAGTTTCAACTTTAGCATTAGTCCTTCCAATGAACACCCAGGACTGATCTCCTTTAGGATGGACTGGTTGGATCTCCTTGTAGTCCAAGGGACTCTCAAGAGTCTTCTCCAACA
>NW_011494756.1:2123145-2134599 GCF_000754665.1 Bison bison bison | reverse complement strand
CTCCTTTAGGATGGACTGGTTGGATCTCCTTGCAGTCCAAGGGACTCTCAAGAGTCTTCTCCAACACCACAGTTCAAAAGCATCAATTCTTCGGTGCTCAGCTTTCTTCACAGTCCAACTCTCACATCCATACATGACCACTGGAAAAACCATAGCCTTGACTAGACGGACCTTTGTTGGCAAAGTAATGTCTCTGCTTTTGAATATGCTATCTAGGTTGGTCATAACTTTCCTTCCAAGGAGTAAGTGTCTTTTAATTTCATGGCTGCAATCGCCATCTGCAGTGATTTTGGAGCCTAAAAAAATAAAGTCTGACACTGCTTCCACTGTTTCCCCATCTACTTCCCATGAAGTGATGGGACCAGATGCCATGATCATAGTTTTCCGAATGTTGAGCTTTAAGCCAACCTTTTCACTCTCCTCTTTCACTTTCATCAAGAGGCTCTTTAGCTCCTCTTCACTTTCTGTCATAAGGGTGGTGTCATCTGCATATCTGAGGTTATTGATGTTTTTCCTGGCAATCTTGATTCCAGCTTGTGCCTGTTCCAGCCCAGTGTTTCTCATGATGTACTCTGCATATAAGTTAAATAAGCAGGATGACAATATACAGCCTTGACGTACTCCTTTTCCTATTTGGAACAGGCTGTTGTTCCATGTCCAGTTCTAACTGTTGCTTCCTGACCTGCATATAGGTTTCCCATTAGGGAACTGCAAATTAAAACAATGAGTTACAACTACACATCTATTAGAATGGCTAAAATTCAAAACACTGTCCATACTAAATGCTGGCAAGGATGTGAAGCATCCATTCATTTGCTGGTAGAAATATAAAATGCCATGCTGCTGCTAAGTCGCTTCAGTTGTGTCCAACTCTGTGCGACCCCACCATAGATGGCAGCGCACCAGGCTCCCCTGTCCCTGGGATTCTCCAGGCAAGAGTACTGGAGTGGGGTGCCATTGCCTTCTCACATAGCCACTTGGAATACAGTTTGGTAGTTTCTTATAAAACTAAACATACTTGGGACTTCCCTGGCAGTCCAGTGGTTAAGACTCCATGCTTCTACGCAGGGGGGTTGGGCTCAATCCCTGTCGGGGAACTAAGATCTTGCATGCCACATGACTTGGCGGGAAAAAAAAACCCCTAAAAACAAACAAAAAACAACTAATCATACTTTTACCACATAATCCAGCAATTGAGCTCCTTGGTATCTATCCAAATGAGTTGAAAAACTATATCCTCACAAAACTCAACATAAATGTTTAGAGTAGCTTTATTCATAATTGCCAAGATACAGAGGCAACCAGATGGCTGTTGTTCAGTATTCGAGTGAATAAACAGTGGTACATCCATACAGTGGAATATTTTCAGCTATAAAAGAAAATGAGTTATCAAGTCATGAAAGCATACCTTGAAGCAAATTGCCAAGTGAGAGGAGCTAAAAGGCTACATACTGTATAATTCCAATTCTCTCTTTTTTTTTTCAAACAAACAAAAAATCCAACAGCATTGACTTTTATTCATTCATGTTGTCACGTGAAATGATATCTATTGCATTTAAATGCTCATTAATGTAAATGGCTGAGCAAATCCATTTTAATGGATATCCAATCCATTAAAAAAAATTCAATATCCGCATAGTTGCAGTCACTTCAATTCTCTACATTCTGGAAAAGGAAAAATTATGAAGACTGCCAAAATTATGGAGACAAAAAAATGGGTGGTTTGGGGGCTGAGATGGGGTAGGGAGGGATGAGTAAATGGAGCACAGAGGAGTTTAGGGCAGTGAAACTTTCATGCAGGACTGTAAAGGTGGCTACAGGTCAAGACCTACAGAATGTACAACACAAAAGGTGAATTCTAATGTAAATTATGGACTTTATTTTTACTTATTTTTAAAAATTTGTCCACACCATGCAGCTTTTGGGATCTTAGTTCCCCAGTCAGGTATTGAACTCTGGTCACATCAGTGAAAGCACCTGATGACTGAACCACCAGGGAATTCCGTTAAGGCCTTTAGCTAGTTGTATACATCAGTGTCATCATCAGTTACAACAAATGCACTGCACTAATGCAATATGCCAACAGTGAAGATACTGGAGGAGACCTGAGGGAGGAGAGGGTGTATGGAGACTCTCTTCCCGATTTTCAGTAAGCCTAAAATTGTTCTTTTGAAAAAGGGGATGGGGGGAGACAGGAGAACTGGGAAACCCATTACGAGCGAGAGCCTGTCACTTCCCAAGGCTTCCCACAGAGCTCTTCTGGGCTTAGTGGCAAAACCACAATGTGGAAACGTCAGGCCTAGATAATGACTTATTCAGGTGCCCTTCTAAAGTGCTTTACGTGAATGATCTCATTTTATCCTCTAGCACAACCCTATGAGGTAGGAACTATTAACAGCCGTGCTTCATAGAAGAGGAAGTAGAAGCACAGAGAAATTAAGTAACTTGTTTAAGATTGCTGTAAGTGGAGCCAAGATTTAGATCTAGAAACTAGAATATATAACTAAATCACCATATGCATTTTTTTTCTCATTCTATAAACTAGACGGTCCATTTTAGTGAGGGAAATCATCCTAGTTTATTATATTGCACATCCTGATTCAGTACTAATAACCTCTGTTCCAACCTGGGCAGTATAGGATCTCTTTCAGCTGGGAGGTCAGTCTTTGCAGGACCCCTTCCATATACAGCCTCTCCAGGGACTATGAGGAAATAGTTTCTGAAAATGGGTTGAGTTTCTTTAAACAGGAATCCAGTTTTATTGTTTTTATCAGGGGAGTCTAGAAATGTTAAACTGTTGCTAGAGGCAGTGTTATGAAATAGGTAATTTTCAACCACTCCCTAACATGTCTGTCTTTACTTAGCACCAGTGTCTCCTGCCCACTGCCACTCAGTCATGGGGGTCTGGCCAGTCCCTCTTTCTTCATCTTCACTACAATCACCCCTGTCCCTGTCTTCCTGTCTCTCACCTGGGTCTTTGAATGGCCAGTTCCAGGCTCCCAGGGTACCTGTGAAGGTCCAGCCAGGAATCAGAAACCACACCAGTTACTTGAAGAGAGATCATTCTGCTGGTCCACTGACACTCTCTATTGAATTTTTCATTTCATTCATTGTATTCTTCATGTCCAAAATTTCTATTGATTCTTTTTAGAAACGATTTCTATCTCTATTAAACTTCTCATTTTATTCGTGTGTTGTTCTCTTGATCTTGCTGAATTGCTTTTCTGTTTCCTTGTCACTCATTGAACTTCCTTACAACAGCTATTGTGAATTCTCCATCAGGTAAACTGCAGATCTCCATGTCTTTGAGTTGTTATTGTTGTTGTTCAGTCACTCAGTCATGTCTAGCTCTTTGCCACCCCATTGCCTGCATCATGCCAGGCTTCCTTGTCCTTCATTATCTTCCAGAGTTTGCTCAAACTCATGCCCATTGAATCAGTGATGCCATCTCTTCCTTTGTCATCCCCTTCTCCTCCTGCTCTCAGTCTTCCCCAGAATCAGGATCTTTTCCACTGAAAAGATTTTTGCATCAGCTTTTTGTATCAGGTGACCAAAGTATTGGAGCTTCAGCTTCAGCATCATTCCTTCCAATGAATATTCAGAGTTGAATTCCTTTAGGACTGACTGGTTTGATCTTCTTGGTGTCCAAGGGACTCTCAAGAGTCTTCACCAACACCACAGTTTGAAAGCATCAGTTCTTCGGGGCTCAGTCTTCTTTATGGTCCAAGTCTCCCATCCATCCATGACTACTGGAAAAATCATAGCTTTGACTATACAGACCTTTGTGGCAAAGTGATGTCTCAGCTTTTTAATACAGTGTCTAGGTTTGTCATAGTTATTGTTCCAAGGAGCAAGTACCTTTTAATTTTGTGGCTGCAATCACTATCCACAGTGGTTTTGGAGCCTAAGGGAATAAAATCTGTCACTGTTTCCACTCTTCCCCCATCTATTTGCCATGAAGTGATGGGACTGGATGCCATGATCCTAGTTTTTTGAATGCTGAGTTTTAAGCCAACTCTTTCACATTCCTCTTTCACTCTCAGCAAGAGGCTCTTTAGTTCCTCTTCAGTTCAGTTCAGTTCAGTCCAGTCGCTCAGTTGTGCCTGACTCTAGCGACCTCATGGACTGCAGCACGCCAGGCCTCCCTGTCCATCACCAACTCCCAGAGTTCACCCAAATTCATGTCCATTGAGTCGGTGATGCCATCCAACCATCTCATCCTCTGTGGGCCCCTTCTCCTCCCACCTTCAATCTTTCCCAGCCTCTTCACTTGCCACCAGTAGAGTGTTATCATCTGCATATCTGAGGTTATTGATATTTCTCCCAGCAATCTTGATTCCAGCTTGTGCTTCATCCGGTCTGGCATTTCACATGATGTACTCTGCATATAAGTTAAATAAGCAGTGTGACAATATACAACCTTGATGTACTCCTCGCAGTTTGGAACCAGTCTGCTGTTTCATGTCCAGTTCTAACTATTGCTTCTTGTATTGTTACAGGTTTCTCAGGAGGCAGGACGGGTGTTCTGGTATTCCTATCTCTAAGAATTTTTCACAGTTTGTTGTGAAGCAGAAGTAGATGTTCTTTTTGAATTTACTTTTTCTATGATCCAATGGATGTTGGCAATTTGATCTCTGGTCCCTCTGCCTTTTCTAAATCCAGCTTGTACATTTAGAAGTTCTCCGTTCATGTACTGTTGGAGCCTCGCTTGAAGGAGGTTTGAGCTGCCTTGAAGGAAGTCAGTTCCTAGAAGACAGTTGTGATCCTTTGGTCGTGTCGTGTTTCCTTGGTTTTCATGTTCCTTGAAGTCTCGAGTGGTTTTCTTCACACTTGCAGTAGCAGTCACCCCTCCAGATTTTTTACCAGCTGACTTTGGGAGAGAAATCCCTTGGTCAGTGCTGCTAGAATCTGCGGCTTTCCCAGATCTCTATGGATACACCGCCACCATACTTGTTGCTCCCCCTTGTGGCAGAATTCTTAAGCTTGTTTGCCTTCCCTTGATCCTGAGATACACCAGGCCAGGAGCTGACAGCCTTCGCTTTGTTTGCCCAAGTTCTGAGTTAAAGCTCAAGTTTATGGTCTCTCCCTGGCCTGCAGACTCAGGCTGGCTTTCTACATGCACTCAAAAGCCATCTGCCAAAGGTCACACTCACCACCATCAGGAGTGTGCACAGAGAGCTGGCCACAGGGTAGCGGTGTGAGTGGGTGAGGTGCACGGAGCTCGGGGTGCTGGTGGGGGTGGGGGCGCATTGAGGGGTCGGCGGCCTATGAGCCAGGTGGGGGGACCTGCAGGTAAGGAGTCCCCAGCAGCTCACGGCAGGCTCCGTGGATCTGCATGGCAGGTAGTGGGATCTGCATCCTTTAATGCCCTCCATGAGTCCTATCGGTCCCTCTCCCAGCCTTTTCCCACTCCTGCATCAGCCAGCCATGACCCTGGCCTCTGGGCGGAGTGAGAGAAGTGTGCCTCTTTGGCACAGCCAGGAAGTCAGGTGCGCGCTCGCACACTTTCCCTGTGGGAGAAATCAAGGGCCCAGAACGTCTCCCTGGGCGGAGCTGTGCTGCCTTCGGGGAGGGGTGATTGGTAAGTCTTCCTCTTTTCCTCTCCATTGTGTCCAAACCTCTATTTCCTTTCTGCAGCAGTGTGCTGGAACTTCTCCACTGGAAACCTAGACTTCCACAAAGGCTCTCCCGTCTGTGGGTGATTGTCTAAGACAGCGTTCATTCTCCAGGGTCTCCCAGGCTGTGGCTGAGAGGGACTGGGGCCAGTTCAGTGGCCACTTTCTACAGTCAGGACGGGAGTCTATGCCTATTACCTGATGCATGGGTGGGTAAGGCTTCTGGGTCCCTACAGTTTTACATTCCTACCAGCAGCATATGAAGGTTCCAGTTTCTCCACATCCTTGCCAACACTTATTACTATCTGACTCTTTCTAGTCATCCTTTTGGGGTGAAGTGGTATCTCACTGTTGTTTTCCTTTACATTTAGTGAGTATTGGCTGTTTGCATATCTTCCTTGGACAAATGTCTATTCAGATCCTTTGCCCAGTTTGAAATTAGGTTGCCTTTTTATTGAGTTACAATTTCTTAACATATTTTAAATACAAGTCCCTTATCAGATACATGAATAGCAGGTATTTTCTCCCATTGTGTAGTTGTCTTTCACTGATTTTAACATGGGCAAATTATGGCTATTAATTTCCCTCCGGTTATTACTTTGACTCCACATGCTTTAGTATGCTCTGTTTTAGTATTTTTGGTGTTTCATATTCATTCTCATTCATCTCAAATTATATTCCCTTGTTTGCGATGAGTCACTTCTATCTGACTTTCAAAGTTTTCCCTTTATCTTCTGGTTATGACATGTGGTATGGTCTGTTGCTCAGTCATGTCTGACTCTTTGTGACCCTTTGGACTGTAGCTCTCCAGGCTCCTTTGTCCATGGGATTTTTTCCCAGGCAAGAATACTGGAGTGGGTTGCCATTCGCTCTTCCAGGGGATCTTCCCCACCCAGGGATTGAACCTGGGTCTCCTGCATTGCAGGTAAATTCTTTACTGCTGAGCCACCAGGCAAGACTTTGTCTTCTGAGTTTGATTATGACGTGTTGACACATGGATCTCTGACTTTATCCTACTGGTTGTTTGTTGAGCTTCCTTGAGTGTAATTAGTATTTGTCACCAAATATGCAACCTTTTCATCCATTGTTTCTACATCTTTTCATCCTCTCTCTCCTCATGTCTGTGCTGCATGGTATCTCACAGGTCTCTGAGCCTATTAATTTTTCTTCATCTTCCTTTTTATCCCTTGGATAGGTTAGTTTCTATGGACCTATCTTCAAGTTTGTTGACTTTTTTTCTGTGTGGTTATGTCTGCTGAGCCCCTCTAGTGAAATTTTTATCTCAGTTATTATACATTTCAACTCTAGAATTTCTATTTGGTTCCCTTCTGTAAGTTCTGTCTCTTTACTGGTATTCTCTATTTGGTGAGACACTATTCTTTCCTCTAGTTCTTTGGACATGGTTTCCTTTAGTTCTTTGAACATACTTTAAATAGCCGACTTAAAATCTGGTACTGTTGTGGTTGTTCAGTTGCTTGCCAGCCCATGGACTGCAGCATGCCAGGCTTGCCTGTCCGTCACTATATCCCAGAGTTTATCAAACTTATGTCCATTGAGTCGATGATGCCATCCAACCATCTCATCCTCGGCCACTCTCTTCTCCTCCTGCCCTCAATCTTTCCCAGCATCAAGGTCTTTTCCAGCGAGTCAGTTCTTTGCATAAGGTGGCAAAAGTATTGGAACTTCAGCTTCAGCATCAATCCTTCCAATGAATATTCAGGGTTGATCTCCTTTCAGATTGACTGGTTTGATCTCCTTGAAGTCCAAAGAGTCTTCTCTAGCACCACAGTTTGAAAGCATCATTTCTTCAGGGTTCAACTTTATGGTCCAACTCTCACATCTACCCATGACTACTGGAAAAACCATAGCTTTGACTATATGTACCTTTGTCAGCAGTGATATCTCTGCTTTTTAATATGCTGTCTAGCCCCAAGACAATATCTGGTACTAGGGTAAATTAAAAGCTCTACAGAGCTTACTGTTCTTACCAACACTCTACTGTCTGTCTTGACTGAGCACTCTCTGGGTTACTGGAAGCCTTTGGTTAATTTCTAGAGTTTAAAGCTAATTCTGATTATATACGGCAGACTTTTCATTGCTTTTATAAGAATGACAAACTTTCAGTGGTTCTTACTGGACCACTTTTTTGACCCTTTGCTTGGATTTTGATCCAAATAAACTATAGAAAAATACTTTGGAGACAACCGGTGGGAGTTCCCTGGGGGCCTAGTGGTTAGGATTCCAGGCTACAAATGCCATAGCCTGGGTTCAGTCTCTGGTCAGAGAACTGTGATCCTGCAAGCTGCACAGTGTGGCCAAAAACAAAACAGCAAAAAACCCCTAAAAAACATTTGGTAAAAACTGAACACAGATTAGACAGCATATTGAAAAGCAGAGACATTACTTTGCCAACAAAGGTTCGTCTAGTCAAGGCTATGGTTTTTCCAGCAGTCATGTATGGATGTGAGAGTTGGACTGTGAAGAAGGCTGAGCGCCGAAGAATTGATGCTTTTGAACTGTGGTGTTGGAGAAGACTCTTAAGAGTCCCTTGGACTGCAAGGAGATCCAACCAGTCCATTCTGAAGGAGATCAGCCCTGGGTGTTCTTTGGAAGGAATGATGCTGAAGCTGAAACTCCAGTACTTTGGCCACCTCATGCGAAGAGTTGACTCATTGGAAAAGACTCTGATGCTGGGAGGGATTGGGGGCAGGAGGAAAAGGGGACGACAGAGGATGAGATGGCTGGATGGCATCACCGACTCCATGGACATGAGTCTGAGTGAACTCCGGGAGTTGGTGATGGACAGGGAGGCCTGGCGTGCTGCGATTCATGGGGTCGCAGAGTCGGACACGACTGAGCGACTACACTGAACTGAACTGAACACAGACTGGTAATCAGATTAAAATTTTTATTAAGGATATATATTCTTTTCAAGGCCCTATGATCAGTTAGAGCTACACAGTGGTGTTTAGAGTTTTCTTTGATTTGCTCTCAATACTCCAGCTCACATGCAAAAAAGTATGTGTGGGATGAGAGATATAAAACAATGGCACGGGGTTGATGGCTGTTGGATCTGGGTGATGGGTACATGAAGGTTTAATTACCAGTTTTTATTTTTAAAAATTTCCATAATAAAATGTTTTTTTTAAAAAAAAAACAGAAGGGGTACTCTTGGGTCCAAACAAGGCTGAACTTGGGAAAAATAACTGAGTTCCAAACTGGCCTTTGGTGAAAGGCAGTAAAACAATGTCGTAGAAGACAGGCACGCCGTGTGTTAAGAGAATAAAGGCTAAAGCTGCAGTACCGATCAGGTACCTCAGGATAAAGTTATACAGCAAGTAAAAACTATCTCTGGGTCTGGAAGGGCACAGTAATCAACTGGTCACATCCAGGCTGATCCCTGGCCCCAAGTCCCAAGTCTGTTGTTCTCAACCACTAATAAATACCACATCCCAGGGTGGTGGAAAAGATTTCTTTCCTGGGACTGGCGAAAGAAGTGTTCCTGCCCAGACCGTTCCATTTGGCTCGAGCAGCACTATGACCAAGACCTGGAGCTGGAGCTGACAGACCTCAGAGGGCAGAGGCCTGGGCTAAGTAGGCGTGGGTCCTCCTGAGTGACCCACAGCCTCAAGACATCAACTGGGAAAAGGGAGCTTCCTCTGATGACCCTGGACTCCAGAGATCTTAAATTACCCTATAAAATGCACATTTGAGAGTTCTTTCCACCACACTCTAACATAAGGACCTTAGAACCCTGAGGAAGGGAACATGGGAGAGCCCCCAGAAGAGTTCCTACAGCGGGAACCACGAAAGCCTGGGGCCCGGGTGCTCCAATGTGTGCTCCAAAGCACAAGGAGAACCTACCTCACCTGCTCTGCTGCCCCTTTCCAAAGGGGAACAAGAGCCACCGTGGAAGACAGACGCCCTGAGGCCTTAGCTAAAGAGAGGGCTTGGGAACGAGGAACCAGAGTCAAGAACCAGCCATTCTTTGGATACCCCTTTCCCTAGGAGGAGGAGCAGGAAATATACTTCAGGTCACAGAGAGCCCCTGGACCTTCCTTTGGACACAGCTGAGGGGGCTGAAATTCCTCTCACCCAGGTAGGAGAGGAGAAGCTCAGCAGGGAGCTGGGAGCACTGATGGGCAGAGGATAAGCTGTGTGGCCCCTGTGGGGGAAAGGCAGAGCTCACTGCCCTCGGCTGCTCCAACCAGGGGCGCCGTTGACTGAGGGCCTGTCAGAAAGGGGGAGGGCACCTGAAAGACAGCCCAGACAATGACACAGCATCCCTCAGCAGACCAGGGCCTTTCCCTGTGTAGCCGAGGGGCCACTGAGTGTGGTCATGGCAGGCAGACCCTGTAACATGTGGACGGGGTAGGGGAGAGGGCCTGGGACATCACTAGCCAGCCGCTCTGTGTTGTCACCACTACGATGCTGGGCGGAGCAGGGATGGCCTGGGGTGGGAGGCAAGCCTGGCATGGTCAGAAGTGCGATCTGCCAGTCGTTGTGGAGTGAGGGGCCGGACGATGCCACATGTCTTCCCTGTGAGGCGAAATCTGAAACCGGCACCTCGTGTCGTGCTCCCCAGAGTCCCTACCACCCATGGCCCCAGGCCCATGTTGCAACTGCTTGACAAAAGAACAGCTTTATTGGTGACCCGAAGGAGCCAAGGTCACTCCCAGGCCGTGTCAGCCTGCAAGGCCTTCTCCGGGCAGGAAGGTTAATCGCATAATTCATGGGGGTTCCTGACAAGAGATCAGAGCTCTACTCCTAATTATAAGAAAAATTCCCAAAATTCCTGATTTTAGAATCAACAAACAGAAGGTCCAAGGCTCGTGTCCTGACAGATATGCGTGTCCCTGCCTGTCCCCACAGGGGAAGCTGACCGAGCTGTTCAACAGTATCTGTGGGGCTGTGCAGACACGGTAGAGGCCCACAGAGCCACAGGAAGTCTCCCTGGGACAAGTTTCCTGGAGAGTTCATGCTCCGGCAGGGAGCGGGACCTGGCCCTCAGCTTGCACCCCAAGTCTGATGAGGTCGGATCGCCAACCGGGCCTGGAGAGCAGAGAACCCCACCGCACTGGCCCTCAGCACACGGACCCTCCATGGTCCAGGCTCAGTGGTGCCGCCACAGCCTGTCACTGGCCCCAGCCCCTCACTGCTGGGGTATCTCCAGCTTCCTGATGGGGTACAGGTACCACATCACCACCCCCGAAGGGTTGATGATCACGGTGAAGTTGGTTTTATCCTGGAGGCCACTGATGATGTCACCCGTGTAGACGTCCTGGGCCTGCAGGGGGAGGACAGCACCAATGCCACCCTAAGGATGGCTGCACGGACCCCACCCCACCCCGCAGAGGATGTAAACGCCTGGACTTTGGCCTGTCTGTGTGGAGCCTCCAGTATGCTCTACAGAAATGGGAGCGTGAACCCCGCAGTCACGTCCCCTCTGGCCAAGCCAAGCGGTGCCCAAGCACAGGCGGGGGTGAGAACCTGAGAAACGTGCCACCAAGACCGGATAAGGGAACCCACGGCCTTGGGGGCTGGCAGGACTCGGTTACACACAGCAGTTCATCTGTGTAGCCTGAAAGCACCAGAGCAGAGAACCGCACCAGCCGGAGGACCCACGGCTTAGGGGGACGGGTGTGTGAGTGAGGACCCAGCAGTGCCCCCAGGAAAGCCCAAAGTCCTGAGACAGCAGAGCACTCACCTCATACACCACGGAGCTGCTGAAGTTCAGGCGGGCGAGGGACGAATGGTAGTGATAAGGCATGTCCATCCTGCGGCTGAAGAAGACGATGGCGCTGGCCTCACTGGCCAGGGGCCGCAAGTACACTTCAAT
>NW_011494756.1:2117621-2123045 GCF_000754665.1 Bison bison bison | reverse complement strand
TCTCCTGGGCACAGAAGATGGCTAACTGGTTTGGGCCCCTGTTCAGCAGGCCCCGAAGCCCCCTTCCCAACCCTCCCTTGAGCTCTGGGTCCTGCCAGCCCACAGAAGCTTAGAGGAGGAAAAACAGCCTCCAGCTCCAACTCCTCTAACTCCACCTTCCTTCCTCCTTTCTCTTTCTTCCCTTCTTCCTTCCTTCTTTCCTTTCCTTCCCTGACTCAACAGATGCTCCTGGACACTTCCTCTGTGCCAGGCCCCCTGTTTGGACGCAACAAATGCTGCCTGAGGTCCTAAGGTCAGAGAGCTCACAGGTTAACAGGAGGGACACCTGTGGACAGCCCCTGGCTCTAGACCGGAGGGCCCAGTCCAGTGAGAATGATGAGCTCTGCCCCGAGGAGCCAGGAGCAGGAAGCCCCGTCCTCCAGAAGGTCTCTGGGCCGGGCTCCGTCAGCCCCTCTGCAGGATCAGACGCCTCCTCTGGGCATCACCGGCTCAACGGGTGCCTTCTAGAGTGGTGGAGATTCCTTTTCACTAGGGGGCAAGGGTTCTGCGCAGAGAGCACAAGCTTTGAGGCGACGCTGCTGGCCGCAAGTCCTGTTGTGCCACTCACCAACTGTGTGGCCTTGGGACAAAGGCACCGAGGCGCTTCAAGTTTAAGTTTCCTCGTTTGTAAAACCAGGAAGGAGCACTGCCTTCTAAGAAAATGTATCTAGAATGCCTAGCACACAGCAGGTGCTCAAAAACTAGTAAACGATGCTACCAGTACTTAGTTACAGTCCTTGGTTCAAGCAAGTTCTACACTCTAAGGCAAGCCCCAGTTCTCTGCCAGACATCACAGACTTGCGCAGACGTCTTGTATTAATACTTCCAAACCAGGGGGCCACGCTGTTCCCACGTGCATTTGTGGTGATGTCTCCCTTCCCCCAGTCCCATGAGCTGTCCTGCTCTGGCCCTGCTATTAGCCGGGTAAGTAGGGGACAGTCAGGGCAGCTGCCAGTAGAGCCTCCGACTGAATGCAACCAGGAGGGACTGAGTGGATTTCAGACCCCGATCCCAACCCCTTAACCTCTGGCTTGCAGCCGTGTTTTCAGGGAAGCCAGTCTCAGCTTCCCCCCTTCCCTGCCCCCATACCCCAGTACCTTGAGAATCCTGCGTCCCTGGATGCCTAAGGGATCCTGGTTGATTTTGATCATGAGTGGATTCTGCAGGATGTCCATGTTCTGGGCGGAGATGGTACGCAGGTCTGTGGACATGAACAGGGGGGCTGCCAGCACCGTCCACAGGGCCATCTGGGCTCGGGCTTGCTCAAAGCTGAGGCCAAAGTTCCCAATGAGCAACTGGGGACAGGAGAGAGGAGCGCTCAGCTCTGGCCTCTACAGGGCGGTGGGCATGGGGACCAACCCTAAACTTGTAGCAAGACAAGATAGAGATGGGGAAGACGGCCAGGTATGGGCCCTAGTTCTGCCAATACTGTTCCCTGGCACTGTGGCTTTGGGGTGGGTCAAATCACTTTTCAGAGCCTCAGTGCTTTTTTTTTCCACCAAGAGTGTAGGGGTGATAATATGCTCTGACCATGTCACAGGATGTTGAAAGGATCCAACAAATCCTACTGCCGAAGGCATTTATAAACTGGAACATGGAAGGAATACAGCCAGGGTGGTAGGAAGTCAGACCTGAACAGTGTCTGCTCCTGCCACTAGCTGCCCACCTGCCCTAAAGAGAGTTGCACCAATGGGCACTCCTGTCGCCAGGGCAACCAGTACACTGACAGGACACACATGATGACTGCCAACTCAACACCGTTGTGTACTTAACGAGACCAATTTAGTTACACACTGCTTATGTGCCAAATGGTACCAAGCATTTAAAGGATCATCCTTTTGGGGACTCCCCTGGTAGTCAGTGGTTAAGACTCCAAGCTTCCACTGCAGGGGGCACGGGTTCGATCCCTGGGCGGAGAACTAAGATTCTGCATGCCATGCGGCGGGACCAAAAAATGAAAGTACTTGGCCTTGGGCCTAGCACTTAGTAGGTCAGTGAAGGTCAGCTCCTCCCTAACCCCTGGGGAGTTGAGTCCTGTTTACAATAACAGATATGCACTGGCCTAGAAAAATTAAAGGGTCATCCTTTTAACCAAACTCAAAACAACCTTATTACAGGAGCTACTATTTCAATTTTCCAAATGACAAAGCTGAGGCACAGGAAAAATGAAGTCAAGTGCCCAAGGTAAGTGGCAGAGCTGGAGCTCGAACTCTATAGAGCAGGTCCATTTCTCACCCTTTCCACCTGGCCAAGTATTTGTAATTATTATAACTGTCACTGGGGGTAAATACTTGGTGACCAAGTGAAGAGACAGCTATAAAACTGTAGGAGAAACTGCAAGGCAATTTAAGTGGTCAGGGCTGTGAGTGAGGTAGGTATGAGGGGCCAGTTCTGCCTGTGGAGGGAACAGCACAGAGTGCTGAGAGGGGGCTCAGAGGCAGACCTGGCGAAGACAGTCTAGGGAGGGAATGACAGGAGAGAGGGGCTCATGGTGCGCTCCACCCTACAGAGGGGTGATGACCAGAGTCACTCCAGACCAAGTTCTCAAGCTTGAGGAAACATCAGAACCGTCTGGGAAGACTGTTAACAATGGGCATTCCCAGACCCTCCCTGAATATTCTGATCTAAGAGGTGGGGGTGGGGCCCTGGGAAAAGAATGGTACGCAAGCTCCCACAGCACATCCCACGTGGTGGATGACACGCTTCAGAGGTGCTGAGCTGGAGCCTGGCAAAGAGCACCCAGGAAGACAGCACAGGGCCGTGGGCCTCGGGCCAGCCCCCTCCATGCTGGTACCATGTCTGGGTCATTCCAGTGCCCTGGGCCGGCTATTGGCTGCAGCACATCCTGGTGGGTCACAAACCAGTCCAAGACGGACAGCACGCTCCTCCAGGAGTCCTGGATGTCATCGAAGTTGCGCCAGAGGTTGCAGATGTCTGCCAGCAGGGTGTAGTTCACCTGGATTTGGGGGCAGGCAGAGTCCCAGATCAGCGTCACACTGCGGCCCAGAGGCCTGTCCAGGGGCTGGGGAGCCTCGGCAGGGGACACAGAGGGTGGGAAGGGGTAAGAGATCACGCTTTGAGCGTGCTCAGGATGAGGAAGGGCCTCGGAGGGTGCGCCCCTCCTCTGGGGCTGCCCAGGCATCCCCTCCAGGTGTGCTGCTGGCCGGAAACTGACCCTTCCCTCTCATGCCAGTGGGGACCAAGCCCAGGGTACAGAAACCTGGGCTGGGGTACCCATAGCCTTCCTCCCACATGCCCACCCCTGTGTTCTCTCAGGGAGACTGCCACCCTCCACCAGGGTTCTCCCTCCAGTCTGCACATCTGATTCCACCCTTTCTAGCATCCCACATGCTGAAGGGCCCCGGCAAGGTGCCCACGAGGCCTTTTGGAGGCTAGACCCCACCTGCCTTGGCTTCACCAGTCTTCTGGCCCTCCAAGCCCATTCAGTACCACCCAGGATTCTGAGTGCTTGCAGGGGAGCCGTGTCAGCACCTGACACACGGCTCCCACACCCTTCAGCCCACCTGACAAGTGTCTCCTCTAAGACTCTGGGCTGGGTCAGGCCCCTCAGGTACTTACGACCCTCCTACAAATCAGCATGTGAGCAACTAAGATGACAGAAGCTCTGGCTGCACAGAAGGTGAAAAGGCCTGGGTACGGGTGGGCACTGCCAGATGGGTGCAGAAAATGGCTCACCTTTGGGGGGAGGCCCCCTTCGTAGGCTGGCCAACTGCAGGAGAAGGCAATGGGGCGGCCTGTGGCATTCAGGGCAGCGGCCATCTTGGGGTACCCTGGAGAAGTCCAACCACATTTTAGGATGAAGAGACCCAAGGTGATCTCGGGCCTCAGCTTAAACCTCCCCCCACACATGAGGAGACTAATGCTCAAAAGAGCAGGCACCTCCCCTGTACCCAGAGCTGCATACACACCCTGGGCGGAGCAAGGCACCAGAGCTCTGGGAGCCAAGATACCCCTAGGCCCTGGGGGAGAGGAATTGGGAAACACTACCCCCTAGGGGCCATACAGCCAGCCAATGGGGGGCCTTCCACGGCCACCCCTCCCTGTCTACCTAATGGCTCCCAGCCAGCTGCGGGACCCACCCTCGGCCCGCTCCTGGGGGGTTGAGTAGCAGCCATCCAGCTTCAGCATGTCCACCTTCCACTCGGCGAAGGTTTGCGCGTCCTGCACCACTTTGTCTAGCGTCGTGCCCGGGTAACCCATGCAGGTGAAGTTGCCCAAGTCCTCGTAGATGCCCAGCTTCAGGCCCAGGGAGTGAGCCTGGGGCAGGGAGGGGTTGAGAACACAGTGGATACCTCAGGGAACCAGTCACAGGCACAGCTGACCAGGCCCCATTACAACCTTCAGAGGCTCCCGGAAGCCTGGAGGGAAGGGTCCCAGCTTTCTGGCCTGGCTTTGCCTCTGCCACCATGACCCTTCCCCTCCCTCCCACCTTGTGTGGGCTGTCTCGGCCTCTAGGCGTTTCCTCCTGCCATCCTCTCTGCCTTGAATGCCCTCTCTGGGATCAGCCTCCTCCAGAGAACCTTCCTAAAATCCCAGGCTGAATAAGAGGTCCTTCATTGCTCTTGCTCACGACCGTGCCTCACAACTACCTGTTCACGTATCTATTTCCTCCACCAAACTGTTTGTTCTCAGGCAGGGACTATAGAAATGAGCCCTAAGTAGGATGGAGTGGAAAGAGTGGTCTGGCCCTCAGGGTGGGGGGCTCACATAGTCAGCCAGGAAGGCAATGCCGTGGGGGAAGCGCTTGCGATCCGGCACCAGGTTGCCCTTGGCATCACGTCCACCAATCCAGCAGTCATCGATGTTAAGGTATACATAGCCCAGGTCCCGCCATCCATCCTGCGCCAGCCGGTCAGCCATCTCCATGAAGAGCTGCTCACTGGTGAGGGGCAGGGGAGAGGGCTGCTCAGTGGCCCAGTGTGGGCCTCGCCCTAACCCCACCCCCCTTCCTCAGAGTGTTTCAAACTTCTTAGATACTCTGAGTGTGGATCCAGCCTGTAAGTACCATGGCCTTTGCTGTCAAGCTGGAGACTAAGCCAGGCGACCAAGGGTTATGTCCTGAGCCATAAGCAGGGTGGAGCGAATGGGGTGATTTGCCTTCCAGGCCAAGAAGCAGGACTGGGCCAGTGGGAAGCACGTGGGGTCAGGCCTGACCCTTAACCGTGATCTCCTTTCCCTTATCTCAGGGGCTGGGTCCCCTACAGGCCTGAGGTTACCACAGATGCCTCCCTCATGAGCCTGAATGTCAGATGTCTCAAAAGTTACCTCCGGTTGCTTCCTCTCTGGGATGGGGGGGCGGCCCTAACCCTGCCCTCTTTTCGAGCTGACCCCCACCCCCGCCCGCCCCCACTCTTGTCCGCTGGT
>NW_011494756.1:2117383-2117521 GCF_000754665.1 Bison bison bison | reverse complement strand
CAGTTAATGTTGCAGCGGAAGCGTTCCCAGGCCAGCCAGCCCATGGGTGGCTTCCGCAGGAGCCCATTCTCCAGGACTAGCACCTGGGACGCCAAGGCCAGCAAGAGCACTGTGGGGGGCGGACTGTGAGTGGCTCCC
>NW_011494756.1:2079625-2117283 GCF_000754665.1 Bison bison bison | reverse complement strand
GGCTCCCACCGCCCCAGCCCTCTCCCCAGCCATCCGCATGCCGCCCAGCCCCGAGCATTAGGGGAACCAGACTCTCCAGCTTAAGGTGGAATGGGCTCTTCCTGCAACTGCTGGCTCCCACCAGGCTGTGAGTGGGTGGACAGTCCCAGGCATAGGGCGGTGTCTGAGGCCTGGATTCCCCCCTGCTGTCGCCACAGCAGTGCTGGGATCACCAAAATCTAACAGCTGGAGTCACAGCCTTTCTACACCCTGACCGGCTCGCCCTACTCCATTCACACAGAACTTGACAGGACACTGTAGCCAGGCCCCAGGTCTCCTGAGCCCCATCCAGGGCTCGGTGTTCTCTGTAGGCACCCAAGAGGCTTTGGAAGGGCTTAAGAGGTCAGCTGGTGGGAACAGCACCATAGGGCCTTAATTTGCTTATCTGTAAAATGGAATTTCTATACTGACATATATGGCTGTTATCAGCACACCTTGATGTTACAGAAGATAGGGCCTCTGGCTGTGAGGTAGAGGGGGTGAGCAAAGAAGAGAGGTCTCTTTGGAAGGGAACTGATTCTTGCCTGGGAAGGATCTCCTCCTTTTCTGGCCCACCTCCAAGAATAAGAGAGGAACATGTCTCCCCATATGCCCACATCAGAGAAGGAGGCCCAGAAACCACAGGACTGGAACTTCCTCCAGGCATCACCCGTCCCCCTCTCCCCCGCCCCCACAAGTGGTCACTTACCCCTCCCAAAGCCACACACACCCCACCCGGTCCGTGTGGGTACCTGTCTTCAGCAACATTGCTCTGGACTCAGCGGTCTCAGGACCTGACCAGATCTGCTCTGCTTTTACCAGCCTCTGTATGTCGGGATTTGGAAGCTAAGAAACGTTAGAAAAGCACTGGAAAAAAGAAAGAAAGAAAGAAAAGCACTAGGGTCCCCACTGTTTGGCTAGCCCTGCCGCCCTTGGCTGTGGATCCCACACTGGGAGCCCAAGCCGCCCTCACAGCCCCTAGTCTCTCCCCCCAGCCATCACTTCCCCGAGCCTGGGTTCTTCCGTCGGAAATACTCAACAAGGTATCGTGGACGTTAGACCTCACCTCCTCTGCCCTGCTGGGAACCCCGAGTGGTCAAGGGCGACCCTCTGCCAGGCTAGGGTCAGAAAGAGGCAGCTACAGACTACAGGACGCCCAGGAAGATCGGAGGTGGCGGGCCGGGGGCCGGGCCTCCGCTCCCACCGGGGCTGGGTTGCCGCCCCGCCCCCAAAGGCCGCAGGCCCAGCGCCCCAGCCCTGGGAGCCCACCCACAGTCGCCCATCCTCGGCAGCTCACCGACTCTTCCGCTGCGATCTGAGCCGCCGCCTGGTTCTGTCTCCCGAGTAGACTACCGCCTCAGTCACCTGATTCGTCTACCGCATTCCAGTGGGGCGGGGCCTGACGGACGCAAACCTTCCCCGCGGAACCTATCAGAATCCCCCTAGCAACGTCCCGCCCCTCCCTACACGGGCCCAGAAAGCCCTCGGAACCTCCCAAAGCCCCTCCTCCTTCGAGCTCCGGCTCTGCGCGCTCCCGAGGCAGGCACGCGCCCACCGCACAAGCTCCTCATCTTCGCCGAGCTAGTCCTTTCTCTTCTGCCGGGTCCCTTAAGGCGAGGATTCAGTTCAGTCGCTCAGTCGTGTCCGACTTTTTGAGACCCCATGGACTGCAGCATGCCAGGCCTCCCTGTCCATCACCAACTCCCGGAGCTTACTCAAACTCATGTCCATTGAGTCGGTGATGCCATCCAACCATCTCATCCTCTGTCGTCCCCTTCTCCCGCCTTCAATCTTTCCCAGCCTCAGGGTCTTTTCCAAGGAGTCAGTTCTTCGCATCAGGTGGCCAAAGTTTTGGAGTTTCAGCCTCAGCATCAGTCCTTCCAATGAACATTCAGGACTGATTTCCTTTAGGAAGGACTGGATCTCCTTGCAGTCCAAGGGACTCCCAAGAGTCTTCTGGATAGGGCACTGTAGATGCTCATTTAATAGCTGTGGCATGGATACTTGCTGAGGGCTTTTTTAAAGAAAAATGAGAGTATGCCCTGGAGTATGGCCCATAGTAAACCACTCAGAAACTGTAGTGGAAGATGAATAGGCGCTACGAACCACTTTTTAAAGCCAGGAGACTCTCCTACCTTGCCTGACACTTTGGCCACCTGTTATGCTTATCCAGACACTCTGCATTCTTTCTGTTTTCATTCATCACATTCCTACTGAGCAACGACTAGATACCAAACACTTTATTTTTGGCAACCTTCACTTGGATGGTCAAAGGCATCTCAAACAGAACTGGCTCCAAACACCGCCACTTTCATATCTCAGGTTAATGGCAACTTTCCTTCCAGATGCTCAGGCCAAAACATTAGAGTTCTCCTTGGCTCCTCTTCCCCTCACTCCCTACGTCCAGTCTCTGTGCAGACCTAGTACTCTCCACCTTCAAACCCCATGCTGAGGAATTTCCCTGCGGTCCAGTGGTTAAGACTCCCTACTTCTACCGCAGGGGGCGCTGGTTCCATACTTGGCTGGGGAAGGAAGATCGTGCATGCCCACGCAGTGCGTCCAAAAAAATAATCAAGCAAACAAACCCGAATTTGGCCATTTCTACTCTCCCAGCACCCATCACATCTTGCCTGGATTACTCCAGCATCCTCCTCACTGGTCTGCTTCCACTCATATTTTTTTCTTCCTAGCAGCCAGAGAAATCCTTTAAAACATAGCTCAAGACCTCACTCGAAGGCTTCCCTGGTGACTCAGTGGTAAAGAATCTCCCTGCCAATGCAGGAGACACGGGTTTGATCCGTGGTCCAGGAAGATTGGACATTACCAGGCGCCACAACTATTGAGCCTGTGCTCTGGAGCCTGGGAACTGAACTACTGAGCCCATGGGCCGCAACTACTGAAGCCTTTTCTCACCCTAGAGCCAGTGCTCAGCAACGAGAAGCCACGGCAATGAGAAGCCTGCACACTCCAACTAGAGAGCAGCCCCCGCTCCCTGCAACTAGAGAAAAGCCCCAGCAGCAATGAAGATAGAGCACAATAAATAATTACTAAAGAAAAACAAAAAACAACAACAACAAAAACCTCATTCAAGACCTGGGGATGGCCGTTCGTTTCAGTCTGGAGTAGCAACCCTCACAGATTTACAAAGCCCCACCCCACACATTCTAACCCCATATCCTGCTGCTCCTGCCACTCCCCAACACACACACACACACATACACGGGTCTCCTTGCAGTTCCTCAAACACAGCAGGTCTCAGAGCCATTGCACTAGCTGTTCCTTCTGCCTGGAATGCTCTCCCTCCAGATTCTGGCATGAATGGCTCCCTGGTTTCCTTCAATTATTTCTTAAATGTCACATTCTAGGTGAGGCCTACTGTGACCATTCTGTTTAAAATCGCAACCTTCCTACCGCACCCCCCGCCCCATTCCCAGGCCCCTTAACCCGTGCTGTATATTTTCCACAGAACTTATTGCCTCCTATCTCATTTATTATGGTGTCTATTAGTAACTGAATAAAAGTTAGTGGGGGAGACAGATAATAAACAGGAAATAAAACCATGAATGTAAGGAACTTTTTTTTTAGAAGTGGTTAGTGTTATCATGCAAATACAAACCAGGGATGTGATAGAGACCGGCAGGCAGGCTGCTTTCTCAGGGCTGGGGAGGGGACAGGAACTGAGGCCTAAATAATGTGAAGGACCTCGGAGGAGTTAAGAGCCTTGGGGTAGGGTTGGGAAGGAGGAGCGTTCTTGCAGGAACTGCCAGGGCCAGAACTCTTCGAGGTGACAACCAGCAAGTTCATGGGCAGATGTTCTGAGCTCACCAGGCTCCCCGGGCTGTCAGGAAAGCCTCCCCCATCTTTGGTTGTGCCCTCCTGTGTCTTTTACCGCAGGCCTAGCTGTCCACTGACCCCAGGCAGAGCCTGGGCGCTGAAGATGGGTTCCAGGCTGGCAGGAGTGAAGGGAGCAGAAATGAATAATCCCCTCCACTCCGGAAGCGAGATCCAGCCGACTCCAGGGGGCCGGGTTGGGTGACTGGGAAGCTGGGCTGGGCCTCGCGGACTGGATAGGAGCCCGACCAGAGGAGGCGTCTGGGCCGAGCCCGTCCCAGACTTGGCTCTGTGCGAGAAGTGGGCCGGGCGGGGAGAGGGGGGCTGGAGAGGGGAAAAGAGAAGGTCTGGAAGTTCTTGGGAGGTGGCCTGGGTCTGAGGCCCCCGGATGGCCCGAGGTGGGACTCCGGGTTCGAGGCCGGCCACCGCCGACCAGCACTGGGCCTCACGCCGGGCACGGCCGGCCAGGCCTCAGTTTCCCCCGGCGTAGATCGCGGGGCCTAGTGAGTAGTGGGCGGGGAGGGGTGAGGGCGGTAATTCGAGCCGCCCAGGCGGGGTCTCTCGGCTCCCGCGGCCACGTTTAGCGGCCCGGACAGACGGTGGCGTGGGGTCCGGAGTCGAAATGGCCCCGGGCCACCCCGCGGGCCGCGCTCCTGGGCTTCGGGGGCGTGGAGGTGAGAGCGGGCCCGGCGGGCTCGGGAGGAGGCGGCCCCGGGAGGAGGCGGCCCCGGGAAGGCGTGGCCCGCGGGGACGTGGCGGGGCCGCTCCCCGCGCGATGGGGAAACCGAGGCGGCAGCCGCGCCCCGAGTCTGCGGTGCTGGCCGCGGAGCTCCCGGTGAGGCCACCCCGTTTCTGGGCGACAGCGGGTCAGACACCCCCACCCCCCCGCGGTGGCCATGGCCAGTGGGTCCCACGCCCCAGCCCGCCGCTCCTCTAACAAAAGAATCTAGAAAAATGCAGTGCAGCGGATTCCCGCCGGGGTTGAAATGCGGGCCTCGTTAACCCGGGAAGCGGGAGGGGAGGAGACGTCCTTCCCTGGGGAGGGGAGACAGTTAGGTCGGCGGATCTCCTCTCCGCGCCCCAGTGCTGGACGGCCGGGAGGTGAGGCCACTACTCAAGGAACCAACCATCTGTGTTATTCTCTTCCTTCTCCTCCAACCACCATCGGAGACCGGCCCAGCCCCCATCTCAGGACCCTGCTTGCTTCTCTCCATAGCCCTTATCAAGACGGGTCTTCACGTTATTTAATTGATTTTAAAAGACACTAATTATTATTTATTTTTGTCCTTTTTTTTTTTTTTTTTTTTTTTTTTTTTACAGTGTGCCTCCCCCTCGGAAATGTAGGCTCCAGGAAGGAGGGGCTTTATTTTGTCCACGATTGTATTCAGTTATTTTAACAAATACTTTCTGAGGACCTCCCCAAGCCCTGCAAAGGGCTGGATATTGGGGAGGTTCTACTGGAACCAAGTCCAGTTGGTTGGTTCTAGACATTCTGGGGCTGGGGACAGCGCTATAAACACAAAGGAGATCATTGTGGGATGAAGGCTGCTGTTGGGTCACTTTAGATCAGACCACCTTCCTGATCAGGACCACCTTACATATAGTGATCAGGGTAGGCCTCTCAAATTAGGTCACTTAAAGACCACAGATAAACTATGTGGCAAGTACTAAAAGGGAAAAGCAACAAGCTATGTGGGCACTTAACTCTGACCTAGCCTTAGAGGGCAGGGCGCTGAGGTCCAAAGAGTGATGATCAGGATAATGGGACTCAGATCCTTAAATTGCTCGTAATTGCAGGGCCTGGGTGGACCTCTGTGTGTATGTGTATTTTGGGCAGGGCAGTGGATTATCAGGGGTCAGGGAAGGCTTCCTGGAGGAGGTGGTGGTTTCATTTGACCTGAGGCTGAATAGGAGGCTGAGTAGGAGTAAGTCCAGTCCTTTAGGATGGATTGACTATATTTGAGAATTCTTTTGCAGGTGTCCTGGAAACCACGTGGTCAAAGGGCTGAGCCGTGTGGCCAGACAAGAGAGACCCCCACCCCTGCCCAGGGAGCTCTGCGGGTAAGTGGGTCACTGCCAGGACTTGCCCCCCAAAGAGATGAGGGAATCAGGAGACCAAGTTCTGCTTCTCACTGGCCACGTGATCCTGGGAAGCTCACCTTCACTGTTCTGGTCTCAGTTTTCTGTGAGTCAGGAGAACAGTTGGATTATATGCCACTTGCGTGGGCTTCCCTGGTGGCTCAGATGGTAAAGAATCTGCCCTCAACATGGGAGACCTGGGTTCAATCCCTGGGTTGGGAAGATCCCCTGGAGAAGGAAATAGCAAGCCACTCCAGTATTCTTGCCTGGAGAATCCCATGGACGGAGGAGCCTGGCAGGCTACAGTCCATGGAGTCACAAAGAGTTGGACACAATTGAAGTGACTTAGCACACATGTATGGGGCACCAACACTCGGTAGTTGAGGTTGATCCTACTCCACCATGCCCTGTGTTTGTACTTGTTTCCTGAGAAGGTCCCTATCTGAACCCACACTGATCGAGGAATGAGGCAGGCCTGCCCCACCCCAGCCCTATCGGGCCCTGCCGGCAGCTAAAGGACTACTGTGCCATCAAATGGAGAGGCCAGCAGGGACCCACGGAGCCCACGGAAACCCCGGATGTTTAGCTTCAGGGTTGGAGCTAAGGGGCCCTCAGATTAGGGGGTGATGTAAGCACAGTGGCTTTTATGAGTTTGGGGTCCATTTCAGCCCAGCTGATGCCTTTTCCTTTGGGTTTTAAAAAGCTGTTCACAGCCCTGCCATACTTCCTGGTCTGACACAAATTACATTTTCCTTTTCTCTGAGTCCTCTGATAACCAGATTTTTTTTTTTTTTGCATGATCCTCACAACCCTTTGAGAACAAAGGCAGGGAGACTAGCCCATTTCACAGATGGAGACACTGAGAACCTCAGGGCACAGAAAGTAAGAAGAGGCCACCGGGCTGGGGCCCAGGCCTCCTCCAGAGCCAGGACTCTTTTTCCCACGGGGTGCAAGCACCGCCTCCCTCTCTGATCGCTGTTCGCCTCTGTCATCTCACAGTTTTCATGGGAGCCATGAAGCTGAACGAGAGGAGTGTGGCCCACTACGCACTGAGCGACTCCCCGGCAGACCACACAGGCTTCCTGCGCACGTGGGGAGGCGCAGGGACGCCACCCACCCCCAGTGGCGCTGGCCGAAGGTGCTGGTTTGTCCTCAAGGGCAACCTGCTGTTCTCCTTTGAGAGTCGAGAGGGCCGGGCGCCTCTGAGCCTCGTGGTGCTAGAGGGCTGCACGGTGGAGCTGGCGGAGGCTCCCGTGCCTGAAGAGTTTGCCTTCGCCATCCGCTTCGACGCTCCTGGGGTGCGCCCACACCTGCTCGCGGCAGATGGGCCGGCGGCCCAGGAGGCTTGGGTGAAGGCGCTGTCTCGGGCAAGCTTTGGGTACATGCGCCTGGTGGTGCGCGAGCTGGAGAGCCAGTTGCGTGAAGCCCGCCACAGCCTGGACCTGCACCGCCGCTCATCCTGGAAGGCCGTTTCCAGCCGCTGCAAGCCCCAGGCTCCTGACCGCTGGTCCTCTGGCCTGGAGAACGGCCACTCCCTCTCTAGAGATTGCAGCCCAATGGGCTTGGTGGAAGAAGGGGGCAGCCGGCCAGCAGGGCGGGGCTTGGCCGAGTGGGAGCTGCAGGGCCCTGCCAGCCTCCTCCTAGGCAGGGGGCAGAGCCCCGTGTCCCCTGAGACCTCCTGCTTTTCTACCCTGCATGAGTGGTACGGCCGGGAGATTATGGAGCTGAGGCGGGCCTGGCTGCAGAGGGCCCAGGAGAACCAGCCAGAATGCAAGGACCAGGACAGACCCTGAGCCTGGGCCCTTCGGGTTCAGCCCTTGTCCTGCTGGTCAGGATGCCAGGGCCAGTGCTTTTTCAGGAGTTTAAGGTTTTATAGGTTCTTTTTTTTTTTTTTTAAACTGGTTTCTGAAGTTGCTTTTGAGGTGAGCATTCTGCTTCCTGCTTTTTAGGTTTTTCCCCCAGGTTCCAAGTCCACCTTCATGCCTAGAGGGAACTGCAAAATCATTAACTTTCAACCCATTTATTTCCTGAGGCCCAGAGAGGAGAGGTGGCTTGCTCAGCAGTCACAAGGCAAGACTCAGGTCTGCTGACTCTGCGCTGGACTGCCCCTCTCTCAGGGGATATTAATATTAATGAAGTGGGTAATATCACATGACCACAGGTCACTCCACCTTCACCTATACGATTCTACAGTTTCCAACATGGGGAATCTTGTGTAAATACCCGAAGTTGCCTGCAGTGTTGGCTTGAGGGATTGACACTGTCAGAAAAAGTGGACTTACTGTGTCACAGGGGTTTCTGGGGCTTGGCTCCTCCTGAGTGGTGAGAAGATTGAACATGGGACCCCTATCCTGCAGTGAAGACAGGGCTCTTTGGTGAGACAGGGCCTTTAGTAAAGAGGGATTTATCCTGATCAGAAAGTGTTAGGGCCCCTCTTCTTTCCCTGACTGCCCTGTCAACAGATGGTGCTGGTCACTGCCCCAGGAGGGGCCAGTAGCTTTTCTGTTAGCAGAAACTCTGTCCTCAACTCCCTGGGAAAGTCAGTGACTTTGAATTTCAGTCCTGGGCATTTTAGGAGCTTGGACATAGGATTCCTGGCACCCTGTGATAAACTCTTCTCTCTTGACTGGGCCCCTAAAGGTATTCCCGATCCAGAAACCCCTAGGAACTCCTTCAGTCTTTCTTATTACCCAGAGTGTATCTGCCAGGACCCTCTGGTTTCTACTGTCACCAGCATGGTGCCAAGCATTTTTTTTACCAGTTGTTCTGAGAGGCAAAGTGACTGGGTGGACAGGGCCAGAGGCCAATCAGCCTGGCATCCTGATTCTGGTGGCAGCGGCTGGATGGAAGATTCAGAGCCTGGTCCAGTATACACAATCTCTCCCTTAGCCTCTTTCCCTCACTGGGGTCTTATGAGGCCTGACGAGGGGCCAACTAGGCCTAGAGTCTTCAGCTTAAGAGCCTTTTTCAGTCCAGGAGGCTGCAATGCTGCCCAGGGTCCAGGACCTGCTCCGGGGAAGCTGGGTTTGTTTCCTAAGAAGAGGGGCTACCTTTCTAGCCCTGTATGGGAGCCCCACAACCTGTGTCTCTTGTTTTATACGCAGATATTATAGGGTTTTTGGTTATATTTATTGTTACAGTGCTTTTTATACGATTAAAACACCATGTTTATTACTCGTATTGGTTCCTTTTTAGCAGTTTGTGTGAAAGCCCCCATTCCCCCCCTTTTCAGATATATATTCTCCCTTTTCAGATATATTTTACATTTGGTTGTACATAACATATACCGTGGCATGAAATAAATTTCCAAAGTCATTTCAGTAGCACAAGTAATAAATTTGAATTGTATTTTTAAAGTGTTTAAAAAATAGTTTGAAGTTCAATTAAAGTGGTCTTTCATTTCAGTAACTCCCTGCTCGGCCAAACCCTGGCTGTCCTGGGTGCGGGAACAATACCAGAAATCTGCAAGTTTCACAAGAACAACCCCAGTCAGATGGTCCCACCCTCCAAGCCTGGAATGAGGCGTGTACCCGGGCCTTGGCGTCATCCTCGTGACGTCACCATGTGCCGCAGCAGGAACTAGGTACACTGCGCAAGTCTGTGAGCCGGACCTCTCGTTTGATCCCTACAGACTCGCGAGGCTTGGGCGGCGTTCTTCCTGAGGGTGTCACTGGGGCCGGGCAGTGGGGTCCTGGGGCCCGGACTAGGGGCGGAGCTGGGAGATGGCGTCCGGAGCGGCTCGGTGGCTGGCGTTGGTACGCGTCGGATCTGGGGCTTCCCGGAGCTGGCTGAGCCTGAGGAAAGGTGGTGATGTCTCCGCCGGACGGAGCTGCTCAGGTCAGAGTCTGGTACCGACGAGGTCGGTCATCGTTACTCGCAGCGGCGCCATTTTGCCCAAACCGGTGAAAGTGAGTGTCTGCCTGGAGGCGGGGCGAAGGGGCCGAGGCCAATCATTGTGGGGAGTGTGTGCAGGTTGACGCTGATTGACAGGAGCAAAGGCCAGTCGAACGACTGCCTTAGACCGGAAGCCGGATCAAGGACAAAGTTTTGCGCTGATGCATTGCTAGTTTTGACAAATGGGAGGAAGTGGCCGGTTGAGTTAAGTGGTCGTTGTTGAGCCGGGTACAGGGAGACAGAAGATGGGGGTCAAGAGCGGAGAAAGATGGCACTTTGCACTAGTTCATCCAGAGGAGCGCAGTGCCCTGGCTCTTTGGAGCCAAAGGACTCGGCTTTATGCATACAGTATAGACAAGTCTTGTTACGTCTGTACTTCGTAGTTGATGGGATGAAAAACGAATTTGTAAATAAACGGTTCGTGGGACAGACTTTATCTTTTTGTGAGTTTGGACCTAGTATTTAATTCATGTGACTAGGTGTGCAGGGAATTATTACAATCTGTTTTTACAAATGAAAAATGAGGGGCCAGAGTAGGGAAGCCAGTGTGCAAAGCTAACAGCTGAGTTAGGTTCTGGAATTCAGACTTCCTGTTGGTACAGCCCCCACCAGATCCTGTTTTCCCATTACTGAGTGTTACTACATGCCCTCAGTACCCTTGGAGTTTTTTCAGTAAAATAAGAACAACCCCTTATACCGGGATTTTTTTTTTTTTTTTTTTTAATTTCCAGGGCTGTGTGAGAGTTACAAAACAAAAACAAATTCTTTTAAAGCTATTTTGGCCGTCGCAAGCTTACACAAAGTGAGTTCAAACCTGTCTCACAGCAAGAAACAGGGTCCAGCTGTTAGGGAAAAGCTACCTTTAAAGAGGCACGATTGAAAAACATTTTTTTGCGGGCGAACCCCTGTAGGGAAATAATGAGAGGAAATGTTGAGATTTTATTGGAACTTCTCAAGTCTATTTAAATAGTCTTTTACTATAAAAAACATACTCAGTTTTCAAAATACACCTGTTTCTAAAATGTAATATAGTGAAGTCACATTTGTCAGGCACCAGGGAACCAGTTAGAGAACTGTACAGAATCTCTCTTCAGTGTACATGTTCATAATTTTGTAATCCGTTTGCATGTATTTAGTGACTTACTAGGGAGAAGGCAATGGCACCCCACTCCAGTACTGTTGCCCGGAAAATCCCATGGATGGAGGAGCCTGGTGGGCTGCAGTCCATGGGGTCGCTAAGAGTCGGACACGACTGAGCGACTTCACTTTCAGTTGTCACTTTCATGCATTGGAGAAGGAAATGGCAACCCACTCCAGTGTTCTTGCCTGGAGAATCCCATGGACGGAGAAGCCTGGTGGGCTGCAGTCCATGGGGTCGCACAGAGTTGGACATGACTGAAGCGACTTAATAGTAGTAGTAGTAGTAGTAGTAGTAGTGACTTACTCAAGCAGAACTGAACTATTATTTCCGTAGTCCACCTCCTAGTACTTTACCTGTTTAAAAGCATCTGCAAGTAATTAATAGCTAGTGCCTTAATTTTTAGATGTCTGTAAGAGTGCCTTGTATTTTTCTTTCTGGTGTAGTTTGATGGCCATAGACTCACTTTATCTCTTCTTCTAATCATTTTTCTTGCTCCAAATTTTTCCAAGGACTTTAAAATCAAGTTGCTTAATGATGAATCTGAGATCCACAGGAGGGAATGCCCCTGAGAGGGACAGGCCTTCTGTGGTCTTGCTAGAGTGGGCACTGGAGCTCACAGCCACCACTCTGACCCTCTGCAGATGTCCTTCGGCCTTCTCCGCGTGTTCTCCATTGTGATCCCCTTTCTCTATGTTGGGACGCTCATTAGCAAGAACTTTGCTGCTCTACTTGAGGAACATGACATTTTTGTTCCAGAGGACGACGATGATGACGACTAACAGGTAAGATTTGCTTCTCCCCCACACATGGACCAGGAGCCGGAAGTAGGGTGGAGCATCGGAACTGTGATGTGGTTTGGAGACAAGCAGGAGCACAGACTTTTAATGAATTGACACACTTGCTGGCTAATATCTTTTATGTCACCTTTTCTCTATGTTGGATGAAGGAAACTATCTTACTGACTTACAAATTCACTGAGGTCTCTTCCAGCCAGGTTGAATCCCAACCACCCTTTTCTATTTGCCCTTTGAAAGTGTTAGTCACTCAGTTGTGTCTGATTTCTTTGTGACCCTGATGAACTGTAGCCCTCGAGGTTCCTCTGTCCATGGAATTCTCCAGGCAAGAATACTGAAGTGGGTAGCCATTCCCTTCTCCACGGGATCTTCCCTTCTGACCCAGGGATTGAACGCTGGTCTCCTGCATTGCAGGCAGATTCTTTGCAGTTTGAGCCACTAGGGAAGCCCATTTGGCCTTTATGTACCCTCAATTCTCTCAACCCACAAACTTTGTAGATAATTTAATATGCCTTACACACCCATCACAGCTTCATTTCACCAGCTCCACAATGAAATTTAGAAACTACAGGCCCTTATCAGTGAGCTCCGGCTACCAGCAGTCTGTACATAGGCACTGCAGCCTGGCTCATACACTGCTCACAGACCTTTCCCCAGGGCCAGTTCCATTCAGCTTTCTTGTGTTGACTTCCGGTGCCCTAGTATGTGCTGACTGGCTGTATTATTGTTGTAAATAAGAACCCTCCTGACTCTCTGGTCTGGTTTTTAAGGCTTGCCATGATCTGGTTGCCATATTATCTTCCACATACCTACCCCCAGTTATTCACTATTTCTTGAATTCTGCACTCTTAGCCACTCCCAGGCAGTAGTAGCCCATTATTCATCCCGACTGAAAGGCTATTTCCCACTGTGCTGTTTATACCAGTTCTTCATTATCTTTGATGAAGATATCTTTCCTCATCCCTCCACTTGAAAGTGACTGCTCTGCCCTCTTACTGACCAGTACCTCTTGTGGTATTCAGTATTATACACTTAAGATATACCCTAAACTCTACTCGACTACATTTTGCTGCAGGAAACATGTTTTTTGTTTTTTAAATATCTTTGGGGCCCCAGTGCCCGGTCTGGTGAATGTAAATATATGAATGAGTAACTGAGTGTACTCAAAGCTGCCTTTCTCCTGGCGTGTTTGGTAGAACCTCTGTGGAATTCTCTTTCAGTCTATGGTTAGAGGTCTGTTCTGTCAGCCAGCTCATTGCTGCTTTCCTTTTTTGCAGGGCCTGGAGGAAGGACAGAAAGGAGAAAGCCCTAACTTAAGAAATGGTGATGCTCGCAGCCTCTCCTCCTTTCCCATCCGTAGATGGGCCCGGGGACAGCCCTCAGCCTCCCAACCCCCGTGAAGACCCCTGCATGGTCTGTGACCACGGCCCAAATCCCCAGGCTCTGGGAGGTTCCCGGAGATGTGCTGTTCACTGAGCATAATCAGATCATGAAAAAACATAATAAACATCAGCTCTGTGTGACTGAATGATGGCTGAAGTCTCTGGAGTTGGCTGTAGCTGCAGTTTATTGTCCCTGCCGTCCTATCTCTATCTGCTGAACAAATAGGTCTTTGACTTACAACCCAGAGTCTTCAGGCCCCTGTCGATCAACAAAGGAATTTGGGGAACCTGGGACAAATTTTCATTATTTACAAAAGCCTAACAGCTGCACAGGCTACCTAAAAGCTGAAACTTTTGTGCTGAGTAACACTGGCTAGTTAGCACATACAATCAGAAGCAGCTTTGAGTGTTAAAATAAGTCCTTGAGAAATACCACTTTTTAGCAAAAGGTGGGTTCCTTAGCTGAAAAAATAATAAAGGGGTTGTTGGTACTGAAAAATTTGGGACTCCTCAGGGTTATTGTACCTACAGATACTGAAGCCCCTTCTCCAGCATTTAGACTGTCCAGGGATGGAAGAGACCGCCACCATCCAGAGCAAACAGTTCTTTCAGATCAGATCAGATCAGTCGCTCGGTGTGTTCGACTCTTTGCGACCCCATGAATCGCAATTCTTTAAGTGGGGTCAAAATGTATTCTTGTCACTTGAGCTACACCTCAATTCACAAAGGGAATATTTCTGTTCTGTGTGTGCGCTGAACAGCTGTGTCTCTAGCAGAACGCCTGAGAAGGAAGTTAACTCCATTCTAAGGACCAGCACTGTTGTGAGTAGAGGCCTAGGCTGCTGAGCAGACATTTTCTTGAGAACCCAGAGAAAAATAGCCCAGCTTGTCAGCTCCACCTCTCAGCCTCTTAGTGCTGCTCTAACCTTTTCCAATAGTAAGAGCTGGTTAATTTTGGACAATCTGTGCCATTAAACCAAGCTATCCACTCCTGGTGGCTGTAGAAACAGCGAAGTTAACGAAGCCATCCAGCACCATGCCCAGAATGACAGTTTCTGAGCAGATGGCCTCTTCCTTCTGTTTACCGACATGCAAGACTCGGAGAAAAGAGAATCTAATTTACTGGAAATACCACACTTCAGGAAAAGGGAAAGAACAGGTGGTGTGTACACCGGACCCAACTTGTTCAGACAAAACCTGAGAGACTGCAGAAGTACAGCTTCCCACTGGGGAACCAATGGAATATCATGAAATGACCGACATATATTGAGTTTATTTTTGCTTTAAAATATTTAAATATCAACATGCACCTTTTCCACTGAGTGATTTCACGGGTCGTGCCCAACATAGAACTTGGAGAGGAAATCCTTTGGCCTCGGTGCTTCTGTTTCATGGAAAAACCGCATAACATGTGTCCGCTGCTTCCACACTTTAATTGTTTCTTCCAGTTCCATCTTTCCCTGTACAAGTGAGGGGACAGGTCTCAGTCAAGAGTGGCTGGGTGGAAGGAGCACAACACTGAAGGCCAGGGTTAGATCATCTCTAGCACCGACTTTTTGAGTGACCTTGGGCAAGTAATATGCCCTACCCAGACCATAGTTTCTGCATCTGGAAAACGATAATAATCTCTGAGGCTTGTCAAATATATATATTTTAACCCTCTAGCTGACTGGTTCCAAGGGGATAACTTTTGGTCACCAGGCCTGTGCCCCATGACTGCCTACCCTGACTGGCTTAATATGTACCATTCTTTCCACATTACTTACTGGCCCATGCTGAAGTTGCCACTGATTCTAGTGAGACAGACCACAGGGACAGAGTCAAGCCCAGGATCTGACTCCACTTACTCAGCCAACTGGCCTCTTCTGGCTGTAAACTGGCAACGTGGTGAAGTGGTAACCTCCATGGATGAGGTTCAAGAAGAATTCAAACTTCCCTCTTTTTTTAGTTTTAAAATGCAAGCCAGTGAATTTTCCCTTGAATAATCTTATAATCTATTTACCCAGGTGAGAACCTCCAATCAACTGTTCCTTTGAAACACTAGGTAACAGTTGCTGACCCAGTTGTTGCTTTTAAACTTGGTGATAAAATATTCATCTGGAAAGCTCTGGACAAGTTGACTCCTCTTTTAAATCAGTCAGGGAGCGTCAGTTACCTTAATTACCAGAAGATCAACCACCCTGGGGTCTGTGATGTGCGCATTCTTCTTAAACATTTCCCGGACTTTATCCCGTCCCTGTTTCACAGAGATGTCTAGCTGGAATAAATGCACTAGAGAGAAAACATGATTCAGGGTAGAGATGGTTAAAATGTGTTTTTTAAAAATTGAGTCAGTGTCACTCACTGAAAACATAGGTTGCCCATTCACTCCATTCACCAAATATTAGGCTGACCCTAAGCAAGGTACTTGAAGATGTGAAGAAGCCTGAGATATAGTACTATCTCAAGAACTTATGTTTTGTTTGGGGAAACAAGCCCACTGCATTTGAAGAGGCAGCATAGCACGGCTCAAGAATACGAATAAGCTGGGTTCAAATCCCAGCTTTGTTGTCTATCAGCTATATGATTCTGTATACATTAACTTCTCTATGCCTGAGGGTATTTATTTGCTGGTGAAATGAGGAGAGCAGCACATATTAACTCCAGAGCAGCTGTGAGGATTCTGAGAGAATGAAAGATGCTTAGGCCAGTGCCTGACATGGAATAAGCTCTCAATAAATGTCAGCATTATTATTACACAGAACAACTGGCAAGAAATGCAGGGCTGACATTAACATACAACCATATGGTGTAGGTTTGTGTACCATGGAAACAAGAGCCAAGGGAGACTGCTGCGTGTGCAGGTAGGGAAAGGTGTCGATCCAGCAGGCAGTTACTGCCATATTAGGTTCACCAGGGGGAAGCAGAGGGAAGTGCAAGATGTAACAGCTCCTGCTTTCTAGGTCTTAAATCCACCAGTGCAAATACTGCAAAAATCACAATATTCAGTAATCCCTGATTAAGTGCTAAAACAGTGGGACAGACTCAGTGACCTGAGAGTCCGACAAAGCATGTATGTCTTTGAAAATTAGGTTTTAGTCATTTTATTCTCATTTTCTGGCAGCTGGCCTTCAGTGGATTTGCTGATGACAAGGACATGAACGGAGCCTTGTATGGTAGGTAGATGGGATGAGGGGAGAAAGGGGCACGTGGGGCTAAGCGGACAGCATAACCAGGCTCACAGGCTAGCATGAGCACTGTGGTTGAGACCAGTGGGCTCACTGGTGAAAATACCCGCAGTATGGCCACTCCTGTGACGGGTCCACTCTAGTCTATGGAGCTACCACAGCCAGCTCTGAAAACCATGAGGGCCACCTCGTGACTGAATTAACCAACAACAAAGTGCGAATCTTTAATTATACAGGTGGCTTAGTGACAGCAATAGAAAAATAAAGCTTCTGCCGAGGCAAAGACCATGCCAGGCTGCCTCAACCAAAGAACAAGCAATAGCAGAATCTAACAGGAGAAACTGCATCCCAGCTTTACAGGACAGTGTTAACAGAGGATAGAAGATCACAAGAGAAAGAACTCAGTCTCCAGTGGAGTTCTGTAGCAGCCTGCCATGATGAGCCAATTATACACGGCTCTTCCCAAATGTGCCGTCAATGACTTCACTGAGAGCCTAAAATCAACCGTGCGGGGAGTACTCATGGCACTGAAAATGCCAGGGGCTTTCCTGGTGGTCCAGTGATTAAGAATCCGCCTGCCAATGAAGGGGACACAGGTTCGATGCCTGCTTCGGGAAGATCCACACGCTGGAGCAATTAAGCCCCTGCACCACAACTATTGAGCCCACGCGCCTACAGCCCATGCTTCTGGGATAAGAGAAGCCCGCGCACCACAACAGAGTAGCCTCAGCTCTCTCACAGCAACCAGAGAAAGCCTGTGAGCAGCCATGAAGACCCAGCATAGCCAAAAACACACCACAGTATCACATTAGGAATTTTAGAAAAGGGCCAACAAAGAGACAGGAAGACAGAGACACAAATGAATGCAAACTAACGTGGATCCTGAACGTCGGAATCTTACCACTAGAGCACTGTGGGGACTTGCCTGACGTTGGACAACTGATCCCTGGCAAACACAGGCCAAGAGTCCAGGTTGCTGGTTCTTTAATTTACAATGTCCTGTTCTTTCCACTCCAGTACTCTTGCCTAGAAAATCCCGTAGACAGAGGAGCCTGGTAGGCTGCAGTCCATGGGGTCACAAAGAGTCGGACACGACTGAGCGACTTCACTTTCACTTTTCACTTTCGTGCATTGGAGAAGGAAATGGCAACCCACTCCAGTGTTCTTGCCTGGAGAATCCCAGGGATGGGGGAGCCTGGTGGGCTGCTGTCTATGGGGTCGCACAGAGTCAGACACGACTAAAGTGACTTAGCAGCAGCAAGGAAAGGAGTATGAGGAATCTTCCCCTGCTATCGGTGCTTACCTTTCCTACATTTTCATACTAGAATTCAGTTCAAAATAGGAGAGAAAACCAAGGTGCCTCTATGCACACGAGGGGAACTGGTGTCCACCCAACTCCCATTTCCCAAGGTCTCCAGAACCACACACCAGCGCACTGGGTGTGAGTCTTCTCAGGAAAATGTTCACAAATGCAAAGTTTTGCTTACAGTGTTGTTCAAGGACCCCGCAGTGCCCATCCTCTCAGGTTAAGAATCCTTGTTTCTAAAGAGACAAATTCCATAGCTTTGACCCAGCTGTCGTCCTCCTATTGCACCCCCTGAACACACCCCTCTGCCACTGAGAAAGGCTGTGGGAAGGTAAACAGGAACAGCTAAGCAACAGTCTGCTGAATTGTTCTTTGGTCTAAATCCGTGGTCATCAAACCTGTGATGACTCTGCCCGCCAGAACATCTGGCAACGTCTGGAGGCATTTTTGACGGTCACAGCGAGGGGGAAGAGCGCTGATGGCGCCACTGGGTGGAGGCCAGGCATGTTGCTAAGCATCTGACAAGGCACAGGGCGGTCTCCACAACAAGGAACCACCCAGCACAGATGCTGCTGCTGAGAAGCCCTGGTGTAAACCAATTCCAACTGCTCCTTCTCAACTCACAGATTCCTGGCTTACTCTTTGAGTCCTAAATGTTTTAATTTCAATTTTAAAAACATCTGTGAGGCTCAAAAGGAAGATATGAAAGTGCCCTTCTGGATGAAGGTGACTTCCACGGTGCGCGTCTTCCTCAAGTTACTGTTAAGGCTTTTCTGAGTCAGGAAGGCTCGACACATTAGGAAGGATGACAATGGGACAGTTCTCAGTCATTTGCTCCACTTCATTTGGGAGCATTTATACCAAGTGCCAGGAGACCCTTAGATGGGAAGGTAGCATGGTGTGATGAAAAAGAGCATGGGATCGGGGGTCAAATGAGCTGGGTAAGGTCTCCACACCATCATGAACTATGACCTTGGCTGGGGTACAAGCACCTCAGTCTGTTTCCTCATCTAAAACATAGGAGCGAAAACAACCTCTGACCTCACTCCTTTACAGGAATGTGGCAAAAATCAAGTGACAACATCTTACCCACAGTAAAGTACTGATACAGTGTTAAGTGTTGAAAATTTCAGCACTTATTTCCCATACCTCTATTATGTTTGGGGTTTTAATGATCTGGTTATATGCCTACTTTCCTGACTAGACCATAAGACTCTTGAAGGCAGGGTTGTGTTTTAATCACTTTTCTATCTCTCTAGGTATCTAGTACTGACCCTGTAGTACAAGAAGTATCCAATAACATAGAAATTAAATGAATAGTTTCTATACAAAGTCCCCTGTTACACTGTAACCAGCAAGCAGCATGTATTATTTTTTTCAAAGGAGGGAATCTGGGGTGGTTTTGTTCTGTGCTTCCACGCAGAGGCAAGCACCCAGGCAAATGGTGGTCTGTTCCACGTGCGCAGCATAACCAGGCCCTGTGAGATTCAGGGCAGACTACAGCAGGAGCTGAGCTGAGCATCACAGCTGACAATCGGGGTCTGCCGGTGTGATGTGAGACAAGCTTATGTGCCTCAGTTTTCTCATCTGTAAGCCAGGGAGACACCTGGAACCCACACTACAGCGAGGCCTTTGGCATAGTGCCGCGCCATGTGTTTGAAAATGTCGTGTTCGAATCTTTGCGACCCCAGACTGTAGCCCACCAGGATCCTCTGTCCATGGAATTCCCCGAGCAAAAATACTGGAGTGAGCTGCCATTTCCTTCTCCAGGGGATCTTCCCAACCTAGGAATCGAATCCGGGTCTCCTGCACTGCAGGCAGATTCTTTACCACTGAGCCACCCAGGAAGCCCCAGTGAATGTTGCTCAGGCCAGTGTGTACACTGGTGTCATGATATCCATCACTGGGGATTTCAGCTGAGGATCCAAACTAAGGATTGGGAATAAGTAAAAGTATAATATTGATAATAACTAACATAATAATTATTATGCAATTGTGCAATCTCAAAAATGACAAAATGATCTTGGTTCGTTTCTAAGGCAAACCATTCAGTATCACAGCAATCCAAGTCTATGCCCCAACCACTAATGCCAAAGAAGCTGAAGCTGAACGGTTCTATGAAGACCTACAAGACCTTCTAGAACTAACACCAAAAAAAGATTTCCTTTTCATCACAAGGACTGGAATGCAAAAGGAGGAAATCAAGAGATACCTGGAGTAACAGGCAAGTTTGGCCTTGGAGTACAAAATGGAGCAGGGCAAAGGCTAACAGAGTTTTGCCAAGAGAATGCACTGGCCATAGCAAACACCCTCTTCCAACAACACAAGAGACGACTCTACACATGAACATGACCATATGGTCAATACTGAAATCAGACCGATTCTATTCTTTGCAGCCAAAGACGGAGAAGCTCTACATAGCAAAACAAGACTGGGAGCTTACTTACTGTGGCTTACATCATGAACTTCTTATTGCAAAATTCAGATTTAAACTGAAGAAAGTGGGGAAACCACTAGACCATTCAGGTATGACCTAAATCAAATCCCTTATGATTATACAGTGGAAGTGACAAATAGATTCAAGGGATTAGATCTGATAGACAGAGTGCCTGAAGAACTATGGATGGAGGTTCCTAACACTGTACAGGAGGCGGTATCAAAACCATCCCCAAGAATTAGAAATGCAAAACGGCAAACCGGTTTTCTGAAGAGACCTTACAAATAGCTGAGAAAAGAGAAGCGAAACGCAAAGAAGAAAAGGAAAGATATATCCATCTGAACGCACAGTTCCAAGGAATAGCAAGAAGTAAGAAAGCGTTCCTAAGTGATCAATGCAAAGAAATAGAGGAAAACAATAGAATGGGAAAGACTAGAGAGCTCTTCAAGAAAATTAGAGATACCAGGGGAACATTTCATGCAAAGATGAGCATAATAAAGGACAGAAATGGTAGGGACCTAACAGAAGCAGATTAAGAAGAGATGGCAAGAATACACAGAAGAACTGTACAAAAAAGATCTTCACAACCCAGAAAACCACAGTGGTGTGACCACTAACCTAGAGCCAGACATCCTGGAGTGTGAAGTCGAGTGAGCCTTAGGAAGCATCACTACGAACAAAGCTAGTGGAGGTGATGGAATTCCAATTGAGCTATTTCAAATCCTAAAAGATGCTGTGTCACATAATACAGCCACCTAGATAAAACCAACTGAACAGACTTACTTTTGTTAAGTTTTATACTTTTTGAGAATCTATATAAAATTGACACAGTATTTTGAACTTTTATATTCCATAGCAACTGAAGACATGAAGAACAACATGTAATGCTGCTGTATTTTTATTACTAATTGCACAGTTCTGTGTCTAATGATGAAAGTTGAATTGTGTTAGAGAAATTGGCTATCCATTGGCCTCTAGAGAAACACAGTGTAGTTCTCCACGTATTTATGGATTCCTTTATCCCATGTCACATTTACTTTGGTCTTACATGTATTTAAATGTCTGAAGTGCCTTAGACTCTTGCCATATTTTCAAAATAAAATTTCATTAAGCTCTAAAAAAAAAAAAAAAAAGATGATGCTGTCAAAGTGCTGCACTCAATATGCCAGCAAATTTGGAAAACTCAGCAGTGGCCACAGGACTGGAAAAGGCCAGTTTTCATTCCAATCCCAAAGAAAGGCAATGCCAAAGAATGTTCAAATTACTGCACAATTGTACTCATCTCACACGCTAGCAAACTAATGCTCAAAATTCTCCAAGTGAGGCTTCAACAGTACATGAACTGAAAATTTCCAGGTATTCAAGCTGGATTTAGAAAAGTCAAAGGAACCAGACAGAGATCAAATTGCCAACATCTGTTTGATCATAGAAAAAGCAAGAGAATTTCAGAAAACCATCTCCTTCTGCTTCACTGACTGTGCCAAAGCCTTTGACTGTGCGGATCACAACAAACTGGAAAATTCTTAAAGAGATGGGAATACCAGACCACCTGACCTGTCTCCTGAGAAATCTGTATGCAGGTCAAGAAGCAACAGTTAGAACTGGACATGGAATAACGGACTGGTTCCAAATTGAGAAAGGAGTACATCAAGGCTGTATATTGCTTGCTTATTTAACCTATATGCAGACTATATCATGAGAAATGCCCGGCTGGATGAAGCACAAGCTGGAATCAAGACTGCAGGGAAAATATCAATAACCTCAGATATGCAGATGACACTACCCTTATGGCAGAAATTGAAGAACTTAACAGCCTCTTGATAAAAGTGAAAGAGGAGAGTGAAAAAGTTGGCTTAAAACTCAACATTCAGAAAACTAAGATCATAGCATCTGGTCCCATCACTTCATGGCAAATAGATGGGGAAACAATGGAAACAGTGACAGACTTTATTTTTGGGGGCTCCAAAATCACTACAGATGGTGACTGCAGCCATGAAATTAAGATGCTTGCTCCTTGGAAGGAAAGCTATGATCAACCTAGACAGCATATTAAAAAGCAGAGACATTACTTTGCCAACAAAGATCCATCTGGTCAAAGCTCTGGTTTTTATAGTAGTCATACATGGATGTGAGAGTTGGGACTATAAAGAAAGCTGAGCGCCGAAGAATTGATGCTTTTGAACTGTGGTGTTGGAGAAGACTCTTTAAAGTCCCTTGGACTGCAAAGAGATCCAACCAGTCTATCTTAAAGGAAATCAGTCCTGAATATTCACTGGACTGATGCTGAAGCTGAAACTCCAGTACTTTGGCCACGTGATGCGAAGAACTGACTCACGAGAAAAGACCCTGATGCTGGGAAAGATGAAGGCAGGAGGAGAAGGGAACGACAGAGGATGAGATGGTTGGATGGCATCACTGACTCAATGGACATGAGTTTGAGTAGGCTCCGGGAGTTGGTGATGGACAGGGAAGCCTGGCGTGCTGCAGTCCATGGGGTTGCAAAGAGTCGGACACCACTGAGTGACTGAACTGAACATAATAATTACAATGATGAATGTTAGATATGAATGAATGTTAGTTATTATCAATACTTTCACTTATTCCCAATCTTTAGTTTGGATCCTCAGCTGAAATCTTGTGATGGATATCATGACACCGGTTTACACAAGCCTGAGCAAACAACAAGCCACAGATCACTGACCCTCCCCACAAAGGTGCTGCCCCGCCTTGAGCCCCCCCTACATGGAATCTCCCCTGCTCTACAGGCTCCTATAATCCCCTGGTTTCTCCTCCTCTTCTCAGGACCCTCCTGACTCTGGGCTTATCTTCTCAAACAGTATTTGAGGGACAGTCTTGGAGGGTGTTGGTTCTGAATTAACTGAATACTGGGTTCCAGCCTCAGTTCAGCCACTGATGTTTTACCCTTTGCAAAGTATTCTTCCTGTCATCTGGGTCTTGTTCCCCACCTCCTGTCCTCCCTGCAACAAGAAAACATTCTTGGGCACCCATGAAGTGTTCTGCCAGGCAAACCTATTTTACCTGCATTTGAATACACACACCACCTCACATACTAGTGACTGCCACTGCCCTAAACTTATCCATCTGTTCTCTGGAGGTCTGTGAATTTGTAGTCCCTGAACCCCGGATCACTCAGGTTTCTCCCTTCCTTGTATCCTATGGGTTTCACGTTTAAATTCTGATCCTTGATAACCTCTTAAAAAGTCAACCTGAGGGCAGGGACACTGTGGAGCAGACACAGCTCTCATACAGTAAAGAGCTGGGTTCTGCATAGAAAGTAAGCCCTATAAATAATAGTAACAGTAACAAGACAAGAGGAGCAGCCAGCATTTAGTGAGTGTCTAAATGTCAGACCCTACGCCAAGCACTTTAGATTCATAAACTTATTTAATAGAGCAACTCTCTGAAGAAGGTACTCTTATCATTCTACAGATGAGGAAACTGAGGCACAGCGAAGTGAAATAGCTTGCTCATGGTAACACAGCTAGTAAGGGCCAGGGTTTGGAGGCAAGTCCACATAACTACATTCTACTGCTTCTCACACACAGGCAAGGAAGTGGCAGCCCTGAGAGCTATGGTGCTCAGGTCACTTAACACGTCTCTTCTCAGACCACCGGTGGTGGCCTCCATTAAAACACACTTCTCCAGGGGGTCTTTCCAACCCAGGGATTGAACCCTGGTCTCCAGCATTGTAGGCAGATTCTTTACTGATAGAGCTAGCAGGGAAGCCCTAAAACACACTAAGTCAGACTGGACAATTACAGAATATCGACAGTGCCTGACATTTGTACTGCCCTTGACAGTTTGCCCAACTTTTCTTTGGTCAGGGACACTGGGCAGCAGCACTGATGGCGATGCCAAGACAAAATCTCTCTGAACCCAGGGAACTTATGTCATAGTCCTTCAGGAGGACAGACTGGTTCTCTGACATCTAAGTGAAGACAGGGGTTCTGCTGGGGGCAGGGAAAGGAGCTCCTAAGGAATATTAGGGGCCTGTGGAGCTGGGTAAAAAGACCTGGGAGACTGCAGAAGGCCACCTAAACAGGAGGGACTGGAAAAGGCACCACCATCTTTCTGGATGACCTTGGGAAACTCACTTCCCTTCTCCGGTACTGTTTCTTTGTGGTGGATGTGGGAACCAGGTGATCGCTGAAACCCCACAACCCCTTTGTTTATATCACCTAATGCTGCTGCTGCTAAGTCGCTTCAGTCGTGTCCGACTCTGTGCGACCCCACAGACGGCAGCCCACCAGGCTCCCCCGTCCCTGGGATTCTCCAGGCAAGAACACTGGAGTGGGTTGCCATTTCCTTCTCCAATGCAGGAAAGTAAAAAGTGAAAGTGAAGTCGCTCAGTTGCGTCCAACTCTTAGCGACCCCATGGACTGCAGACCACCAGGCTCCTCCATCCATGGGATTTTCCAGGCCAAGAGTACTGGAGTGGGGTGCTATTGCCTTCTCTGCATCGTATCATTAAAAACTAGCGTTTCTGACGAATGAGATAAAAGGAGAAAATGGCTTGATGTAATTAGGTTAAAAATTAAATATAAAATTACAAATACATTATAACATTAAATGTGTTTTAAAAAATAAACACAGAAAAAAGACTGAAAATATACCAAAATGTTAATATCACTTTTCTGTGAGACTAGGTGAGTTTAATTTTATTTTTCTATTTTATCTACTAGTTTTATAGTCAGAGAGAATGAAGAGGTTTCCCTCCCTGTCTTTTTAATACCTAATGGGAATGTGTAAACACATTCAGGAACTCGAGTTGGGTTCCAGATCCACCACCAGAGGCGGGCCCTCAGGCTCTCGGCCCACAGATCACTTCGACTCTAAGTGCCTCGACTGCTTCATCTACAAAACGAAGTGTGTCACTCACAGTCCCTGCTCTCCCTCCCAAGGGTTCAGGAAGACTTAGGGGGCCCAACAGTGAGAGCGCCTAGAAGCGCGGTTCCGACGCACAGCACGGCTGGTCTGACCCCCGCGCCGCCGCCAGGTCAGGTCCACCAAGGCTCGTGTGACCCTACTCGCCTGAAGCGCTCGAAATCACCTCTGCTCAAGTTGGTGACCTCAGCTCCGCCCGGCAGAAACGGGAGGCCGGGACGGCTGCGACCTTGGGCGGCTGCCTCCCGGGCCCCGCGTGAGCCGCAGCCTCTCACCAGTGTTCGGCACCTCCCGATACCAGGCGCGGTAGAGTTCGCGCACCCTCCGCTTGGCCTCGTTCATGTCCCGACTGAAAATGGGCTTCACCGAGGTGCTGGCCGCAACGGCAGCCTGGCGGAGTCCGCTCGCCGCCATCTTGCTGAGACAACCACCTCGCAGCTCCACCCCGTTTCGACCTGTAAGTCCGGCCGAGGTACGAATCCTTTTTATCATTGGCTAGAACTTAAAGTCCCGCCCCCAAATGCCACTGGTGGGCGGGAGAATGGCTACAGAGTTCTCTGATTGGCGGAGAAACCCTTCTCTCTGGGTGGAGACAGGCAGGTGTAGGCTGCGCATGCTCACCTGCGGAATCGTACGGTCTACCGTTGGGCGTCCTAACTGTTGCCCGACCGTGCTGACAGGGGGCGCTCGGGCCCAGGCTGGCGGCAGTGCCCGAGCCTGCTGACTGGCGTCCAGTGCATCACGCCCGCGAGCCGCCCCGGGCGCTGGTGTGGTAACGTACATCGGCGCGCACTTCGTGGAGCTTCTATATCAGCTCGCCACGCTCGGGTCACGGGCCCTCCTGAGGTGGATAATGGCGCCAGGGCTGCTGTGTCGTCGGCCTGGCCCCTCTGCAGATTTTCTGCAACTGTTTTTCCCCACCTTTAAGCCAACTCTTTCGCAGCTCGGTATAGATGTGCACGCGCTCTCCTGGCCTTGGGCTTCTCTGTGCTTCTCCACAGCCCAGGGAGGTAGCTTAATCATCTGTTCCCATTTTAGACGGGGACGTTTTCATCCCAAACTCTGGATGAAACTCTGTGAAAAACAGCCCAGAATTTTGAGCTGGAAGGAACCTTAGGTCGTCCATTCTGGGTACCTCTCTTTTCCCTGGTATTTTTCTTTTATTTATTTAGTTAGTTAGTTTAAGCCACACCTGCGTGGCATGTGGGGTCTCAGTTCCCCCACCAAGGATTGAACCCATGGCCCCTATAGTGGAAGCTTAGAGTCTTAACCACTGGACTGCTGGGGAAGCCCCTTTCCTGACATTTGTCTACTGAGGCTGTCTCTGAACATCAGAGAGGGAGCCTAGAAGAGTAAAAGGAAAAATAACAGCTAACAACATGTCAGGCGGTGGGTAGACATTGTTAATCTTCCTTCAATTCCTAGATCAGGTAGGTTTTGTTAGCACCCCCATGATACAGGTGAGGAAGCTGAGATGGTGCAGGCTAGGTCACTTGCCATTTTAGGTTCTGCCCCAGACTGACTGCTGTCTGGAGTCTATCTGTCTCATCTGAAAATGCAGTTGACAAACACCTTATGAGTGTTAGGGAAGGAGAAGAAGTCAGGGCTGAACTTAGCTTTGAGACCTCAGCCAGCATAGGGGATGGACCTGCATCTAGCCTAGTCTTTCCCATTTTAAAGGATAAAAAACTGGATTTCTCCCCTTGTGCTATTTTTTTAGTGTACATTTAAATGAGTCGTGCGTTTAAAGAAAGCATGTAACGTGTAAGTTATAAGGGATAACAGAATGGGAACTTTTGAACTTCAGTACCCGCCTCAAGAAGTTGTAGTACAGTTAAGATTTATGTAAAGTGTTCAGTTCAGTCACTCAGTCACGTCCAACTCTTTGCAACCCCATGGACTGCAGCAGGCCAGGCCTCCCTGTCCATCACCAACTCCCAGAGCTTGCATTTAAAGTGTACGGTGCTCCTATTAACCACTGTTTTACATTCTTCAGGCACATTAACTAGTTGAAGCTTCCTGACACACCTGTGAGATAAATGCTGTTATACCCATTTTACAGATTAGAAAATTGAAACACAGTGGCCAAGTTACTTGACAATATTGGACTGAGACCCAGGTAGCTGACCTGGTTCATGCTCCTGCCTCCTCTAGGAGTAACCACTATCATGAACATAGTGTTTAATATTCTTATCCATTGAAAGAAAGTAAGGTCTGGACTTCCGTGGTGGCCCAGTGGTTAAGAATCTGCTTGCTGAATGGATTTGATCCCCGGTCCAGGAAGAGTCCACCTGCCTCCAGGCATCTGGGGCTTCCCTTGTGGCTCAGCTGGTAAAGAATCCACCTGCAATGCAGGAGACTTGGGTTTGATCCCTGGGTTTGGAAGATGCCCTGGAGAAGGGAACAGCTACCTACTCCAGTATTCTGGCCTGAAGAATTCCATGGACTGTATAGTCCATGAGGTCGCAAAGAGTTGGACACGACTGAGTGACTTTCACTTTTCTTTCTAGGCATCTAAGCTGCTGTGCCTTAGCACCTGGGAGCCACAATTGCTGAAGCCTGCACGGCTAGAGCCTGTGCTCTGCTGCAAGAGAAGCCGGTGCTATGAGAAGCCCATGTACCACAACGGGAGGAAAGCTCACATGCAGCAATGAAGACCCAACGTAGTCAGAAATAAATAAAGTCTGTGCGGAAAAAAAAGTCTCTAAAACAGCTCACAACTAGAGGGAGAATATTTGCAAATCCTCTATTCCATAAGGGACTTCTATCTAAGGTCTATAAAAGACTTACAACTCAATTTTTTAAAAAGCCCTGTTTGAAAATAAGCAAAGGTGACACCACCAAATGCTAATGAGAATGCGGAGCTGCAGGGACTCGCGTTGTCGGTGAGGATACAGCCGGTGTAGAAAACAGCTTGGCAGTTTCTTACGAAACTAGCATACTCTGGACTTGCCAGTGGTCAGGGGTTAAGACTTCAGTCTTTCACTTCACGGGGCTCAGATTTGATCCCTGGTTGGAAAACATTAAGATCCCACATGCCACGAGGCACGGCCAAAACACAAAAACTAGCATACTCTTACCATATAAGCCAGTAATCACACACCTTGGTATTTACCCAAATGAGTTGAAAAATTATGTCCACACAAAAACCTGCACGTGGATATTAATAACAGCTTTATTTATAGTTGTCAAAATTTGGAAGCCACCAAGAAGTCCTCCAGGAGGTGAATGAATAAATAAGCTGTGATACATTCAGACAGTGGAATATTCTGGAGCAGTAGAAAGAAATGAGCCATGAAAAGATGTGGATATTTATGGATATTTATAAACTTTAATGGATATTACTAAGTGAAAGAAGTCAATCTGAAAAGGCTACCTTTATGATTCCAGCTACATGACACACTGGAAAAAGGCAAAACTATGGCGGCAAAAGATCACTCGTTGTCAGGGACTAGGGTGGAGGGAGAGAGGAATAAGTGCAGCACAGAGAGATTTTAGGGCAGTGAGCCCATTGTCAATGATACTGTGATGGTGAATACATGTCATTATATATTTGTCCAAATCCACAGATTGAACCCTAATGTAAACTATGGACTTTGAATGGCAATGATGCATCAATATAGGTTCTTCCATTTTAACAAATTGTACCACTCTGATGGGGGATGTTGATAGTGAGGGAAGCTGGAGAGTGGGCATGGCAAGGGGTATGTGGAAACTGTACTCCACTCAGTTTTTCTATGAACCTAAAACTGCTCTTTAAAAAGTCTTTTTGTTTTTTTAATGGGCAAAAGCTTTGAGTAGTTGTTTCTCCCAAGAAGTTATACAAATGAGCAGTAATACATGAAAAGACATTCAACATTATTAGTCATATATAACTGCATATTAAAAAAGCAGAGACATTACTTTTCCAACAAAGGTCCGTCTAGTCAAGGCTATGCTTTTTCCAGTGGTCATGTATGAGTGTGAGAGTTGGACTGTGAAGAAAACTGAGCACTGGAGAATTGATGCTTTTGAACTGTGGTGTTGGAGAAGACTCTTGAGAGTCCTTTGGACTGCAAGGAGATCCAATCAGTCCATCCTAAAGGAAATCAGTCCTGAATATTCACTGGAAGGACTGATACTGAAGCTGAAACTCCAATACTTTGGCCACCTGATGCAAAGAGCTGGCTCATTTGAAAAGAGCATGATATGCTGGGAAAGAGTGATGGCAGGAGGAGAAAGAGACAACAGAGGATGAGATGGTTGGATGGCATCACCGACTCAATGGGCATGAGTTTGAGTAGACTCCGGGAGTTGGTGATGACAGGGAGGCCTGGTGTGCTGCAGTCCATGAGATCTAAGAATTGGACATGACTGAGTGACTGAACTGAACTGACTGAAATGCAAATCAAAACTATAAAAAGATACCATTTCTCACCCACTAGAATACATTATTTTGGTGGGGGATATTGATATAAGTTAAGGAATAACTGCTTTTCTGTGCCCCCTCTTGCCGCTGTCGGTGGTGCCCAGTGAATGTTAAATTGGGTTGAATTGAAGACTTCAGCATGTAAGAGACTTGTGCTGTTGGCAGTGGAGTGAGAACTAGATCCCAGAACTTTTCACCTGGACCTGATGTTTTTCTTCTACTCCATCCCTCCTCTCACCCTCCTCTCACCTCCTCTCACCTTTTGGCCTTGATTTGAAGCTCGTCTAAGATGGCTGTGTCCTTCTTCCTGAGACCACCTTACAATCAGAGATTCAAGCAGAGGGTCTTTTGGTTTCCAGTGGTATATGAGGTCATGGGGTCCCAAGATGGAAGCAAAAACAAAGGGGAGGTATCAGGAACTGATTCATGAGGGCTGAGATACACAGCCACATATTGCTTTATACCCTTTTCTTTCTGGCCTCTATTATTTTTCTGGCCTCTATAGGGACAGGGAAGCAGCTTTTATAATTTTCCCTGTGTTATATTTAGGGACTTCCCAGGTGGTGCTAGTAAAGAACCCACCTGGTAATGCAGGAGGCGTGAGAGACACAGGTTTGATCTCTGGGTCGGGAAGATCCCCTGGAGAAGGGCGTGGCAACCGACTTCAGTATTCTTGCCTGGAGAATTCCGTGGACAGAGGAGCCTAGTGGGCTATAGTCCATGGGGTCGAAAAGAGTTGAATGCCACTGAGCACGCATGCCTATAAGTAGTTGAATGTATTTTGTCCCCTTTTATATTTGTTTATTGTGGGAGGGTAAATCCAACATGAGCCACTCCCTCATGGTTGAAACTTTTAAGTCCTCAAAAAGTGTAAGTGTAAAGGGAAGCCACTATTTTACCAGCTTTATTTTTATTTCCACAATAGCTGTTTATTTTCCCCAATAGACAAGTCACTTTCTAGGGGTGCCATATTCTTTCTTTTCTTTTTGAGGATTTTAATAATGTTTAAAGTTTCTTGTGATTTTTCTCTATTCACTCTTTTCCTAGTCATTAGGGGGGTTTTTTTGTTTATTTCTTTGTATAGTGTTGTGCCTCTCTTTTCTAGTGTTCGTTTTCTTAAACTATTTGGCAAGTTCTGCTCAAATGTTCAGGTCTGTCTTTGAGAGTCTCTGATGGATTCTTCTTGAATTTTTTTATTTACTGAGAAGTATCATTATTCTCTGTGGAGCCAGGATAAGACATTGCTAGGCAGGGTATACTTTGTGGTTAGTTTGGGGCACTGGGGCCCCTGTTCCCACTGGTGGTACCAACCATCCAGCACTTCTCTGGCCAAGGAGTCTCACAGTCACTGTTCTTACCTGGTGCTTGATACATCTATCTTGTCTGCTTGCCTGGGTAGAAAGAGAGGAAGTTGGTCATCTTTTTGCTTCACATGAATCCCCAAACCAATCATCCTGATAAATTTCTCTCCCGCTCCCCAAATCTGTCACTTTGATGGACAGAGACACCCAGGGACCCTTCACCTCTCACAGTGATGTCCTCCTTCCTGTATTTTGTCCTTTGGTTTCCTCTGTCGACTTCATCCTGCCTGACTTCCATTTCTGAGAGATTCCTTATGGCTTCTGATTCAACAGGGTATTATTCTTTGCTTTCTGGAACTCTTACGAATTTATTTAAAGACTTGCTTTATTTTACCTCTGTTGTTTGAGGCAGGAGACAGGAGCAGTGTACACAGGGGGCAGTCTGCCGTCTTGGACTTGGTGGCTCCTGAGAACCTTTCTGTTGTCCTAATGCCGAAAGCTGACTTGGCTCACCACAGAATTCTTGAGTCACAATCATTTTCCTTCAAAACTTTATAGAACAGTATCCCACTTAGTTCTTCTTGTGATAATTCTGATGTTCTGATTTCTGACTCTTATTCTTTTTAGGTAACCTGTGGTTTTTTCCCCCCATCGTAACGTTTTCTTGTTCTTTATATTAAAAAATCTTACCAGGATATGTATACATATGGAAACTTTTGTGTTACTTTTGCCTCATTAAGTTAACTTAAAATTATGTGATTTAAGAGTTAAGGCTTCCTTCGCTTCAAGGAAAAATTAATTAATTGTCAAAATCAATTAACAATACATAAGTCTACCTCCAATCTTTATTCTGTTCCATCTATCTTGACATCAGAAATCCTATACTGTATTGATTATTGTCCAACTTTGTTTTTTAAAAATTCTAGGTTCTTGGTGCTTCCATATGAACTTTAGGAATAGCATATCCATTTCAACAACCAAGAAAGTTTGCTGAAATTTTTATTGAGATTACAGTGAATCTATAGATCAATTTGAGGGTGGAATTCACATTTAAATAATTTTGAATCTTTTGATTCATGACCATGGTATATCGCTTCACTTGCTTAGGTCTTTAATTTCTAACAGTGTTTTGTAGTTTTTAGTGTACAGATCTTCCACATATATTTTGTCAGAGTATTTTGCATTTTTGACACCATAATACACTTTAAAATTTTCTATTTCCAATTGTTCGTTGCTATTATATAGAAATATAATTGATTTTTAATACATTTTTAGAGCAATTTTAGGGTCACAGCAAATGCAGTTGACTTTTATATATTGATCATATATCCTTCACTTTGCTAAACTCTAGTAGCTTTTTGGATGACCCCAGAAGATTTTATATATGATCATGTTGTCTGCAAAATAAAGGTAGCGTTACTTCTTCCTTTCCCATGTAGTCACCTTTACTTCTCTCTTTTGTTTTACGTTATTTATTTGACCGCCCTGGCTCTCAGTCGCTGCGCACAGGGTCCTTAGTTGTGTCATGTGAACTCTTGGTTGCGGCATCTGGGATCTAGTTCCTTGTTCAGGGACTGAACTTGGGCACCTGCATTGGGAGCTTGGAGTCTTTAGCTCATGGACCACCAGGGAAGTCCCTATTTTTTATTTTTAATCTTTGTAGTTCATTGAAAGAAGTGATCATTATTTAACGACTGAATCTGTCAAATTTGAAAAACATTAGTGTAATCAATAAGTAAACTTATGATATAGATACAAGTGAAAAGTTTTGTCTCATTTGCAGTTTGCAGCATAAATGGAGAAAATGTTATAACTTGTAAAACTAACACCAATAGTTCTGTAAATTATATATGTAAAGGGCTGAATCACTGCAATCATGAAGTTCTGTGTTTGTTTTGTTTTGTTTTGTTTTGTTGGCCTCTCCATGGGGCATGTGAGATCTTAGTTCCTTGACCAGGGACTGACCTCTCACCTCTGCATTGGAAATGGGAAGTCATGACAACTAGACTGCCTGGGAAGTACCCCCCATATATTTTTTTTTAAATTGTGGTTCTGACTCTAGAAATTTACTACTCAAAGTATACAGTTTGACTTCAGGAAAAAGATCAACAAATGATAATAAATCAGGTTTTCGAATGTTAGGTTGATTTCTGGACTAGACTAGGCGTGGGAAGGGAAGTCACAGTTTTGTGAACTGTGAACTTCCAGATGTTCAAGCTGCATTTAGAAGAGGCTGAGTAACCAGAGATCAAATTACCAATGCGGATGGCATCACCTACTCAATGCACATGAGTTTGAATAACTCCGGGAGCTGGTGATGGACAAGGAAGCCTGGCGTGCTGCAGTCCATGAGGTCGCAAGGAGTTGGACATGACTGAGCAACTGAACTGAACTGAACGTGAGGCATGGGAAGGGAAGTCTGGTGTGATGCTTCTTATTTGACATCATCGCCCCATTCAGGAGTGTGGTAGGTTTACTGATGGGGTAAAGGAAAATAACTTCTCTTTCTTGACTTAGTTTACGGTCCAAAACCTCCAGTACCATGTTGTGTAGAAGCAAAGAGGGCTGATATCCTTGCCTTTTTCCTGAATTTAAGGAAAAAAAGTTTGGTATTTTACCATCAGGTATATTGGGAGCTCTGTTTTTCATATATGTCCTTTGTCAAGTTGAGGATGTTCCAACTAGTCCTAGTTTGCTGGGAGATTTTTTTGTTTCAGGAAGAGATGTTGACTTCGTCAAATGTTTTTTATGCATTTGTTGACATGTAGGATCCTCTCATGGAGAAGGCAATGGCACCCCACTCCAGTGTTCTTGCCTGGAGAATCCCAGGGACGGGGGAGCCTGGTGGGCTGCCGTCTATGGGGTCGCACAGAGTCGGACACGACTGAAGCGACTTAGTAGTAGCAGTAGTATCCTCCCAGACCAGGAATCCAACCTGTGTCTCCTGCATTGGCAGGTGGATTCTTTACCACTGAGCCACCAGGTAAACTACACCTTTATCATTCTTGATATTGATCATTTGCATTTTATTTTTTCCCCTGATCTGTTCTATCTAGAGAATTGTACATTTTGTTGATCTTCTGATTTTACTGATTTTAGTTGAGGCATGTGGGATCTAGTCCCCCGATCAGGGATTGAACCTGGGTCCCCTGCACTGCAAGTGCAGTGTCTTAGCCACTGGACCACCAGGGGAGTCCCTCTTTTTCTGTTTTCTGTTTCATTTCGTTTCACTCTGATCTTTTAAAATTTCTTGTGCTTACTTTGGTTTTTATTTGCTCTTCCATTTCTACTTTCTTAAAGTAGAAACAGGTCATTGATTTGAGACATTTCTTATTTTCTTTTGTAATTATTTATTGAAATACAGTTGATTCACGGTGTTGCGTTGGTTTCCGGTGCACAGCACAGTGACTCAGTTATACACACACATACACACACACACACATCTTTTTATATCCTTTCCATTATCGTTTTCTATGGGATAGTGAACACAGTTCCCTGTGCTCTACAGTAGGACCTTGTTGATCTGTTATATGTATAGCAGTTTATATCTCCTAATCCCGAACTCCTAATTTATCCCTCACCCACTCTCTTTCGCCTTTAATAACTGTAAGTTGTTTTCTACAGACATTTATTATTTTCGAATATGGGTATTTAGTGCTGTAAACTTCCCTCTATGTACTGCTTTAGCTGCATCCCACAAATTTTGATATATTTGAAAAATATTTATTTATTTGGCTGTGTTGGGGCCTAGTCGCAGCATGTGGGATCCTTGCGGTTGCACAGTCCCTCCAGTTGTGGCACATGGACTTTGTTGCTCCTCAGTATTCAGGATCTTAGCTCCGTGACCAGGAAATGAACCCACGTCCCCTGCACTGCATGGCAGACTTCCAACTACTGGACCATTAAGGAAGTCCCTGATATATATATATATTTTTTTTCTTTTCTTTTTGTTTAACATTCTTTCTTTTTTATCTTTTTATTTTATAAACGTACATGAATTTTTTTTTTTTTTCTTTAAGGCTGCACTGCAAAGCTTCCAAGGATCGAACTTGGGCCCTTAACAGTGAAAGTGCAGAGTTCTAACCACTGGACAGCCAGGGAATTATCTATTTCACACACACACACGCACACATATACATGTGTATTTATTTGTTTTTGTCTGCACTGGTTTTCAGTGCTTTGCTTGACTTTCTCTAGTTGCCATGAGTGAGGGCTACTCTTCACTGAGGTACAGGGGCTTCTCCTGTTGCAGAGTATGGGCTCTCGGCGAGAGGGGTTCTATAGTTGCAGCATGAAGGCTTAGTAATTGCAACTGGAGGACTTAGTTGCTCCATGGCATATGGAATCTTCTCAGACCAGCGACTGAACCCATGTCCCCTGCATTGGCAGGCAGATCCTTATCCACTGCACCACCAGGGAAGTCTTATGTTATTATTTTTACATTTATTTGGCTGCACTGGGTCTTAGTTGTGGCATGTGGGATCTAGTTCTCTGGCCAGGAATAGAAAATCTGCACTGGGAGCGTGGACCAATGGGTCTTAACCACTGGACCACCATGGAAGTCCCCACACATGTATTCTTTAAAGTGTGTTGTTTAGTTTCCAAATATTTGGGGACTTTTCAGGCATCTTTCTGTTACTGATTTATAATTTAATTCTATGTGGTCCAAGAACATGCTTGCAATTACTTAAAACTTTTAAGTGATAAAGGCTTGCTTTGTGGTTGAGAATATGGTGTTCCATGGTAAATATTTCATATATATGTGGAACTAAGGTATTCTTCTGTTTTAACCATTGTGGTTTTGTAATTACTGTTTAGTTACAGCTGTAGTAACTTGGGGAGGGTGTAAAAGCTATTGTCTTGACTCTGAAGGTTTTGTTTGATCTCTCCAAGCTCCTCAAGGGCAGTCTCCATCTTGGTTCCCTTTCTGTGTGCTCAGTTGCTCAGTCGTGTCTGACTCTTTGCAACCTCATAGACTGTTGCCTGCCAGGCTCCTCTGTCCATGGGATTCTCCAGGCAAGAATACTGGAGTGGGTTGCCATTTCCTTCTCCAGGGGATCTTCCCGACCCAGGGGTCGAACCTGCATCTCCTATGTCTCCTGTATTGGCAAGCGGATTCTTTAGCACTGAGCCACCTGGGACCCTCACCGTATTCCTGAACCAAACTGAAAGCTCAGCAGACATTGGTTGAATAAATGGATGACACTTAGAAATGGTCCGGTTGTGTTCTGGCTCTTTACTTAAAAAACAAGATTATTGAGTCATGTGAGTGAGTCTTATGCACCTCTGTGTCCCTGCAGGACTTTTCGTGGAGCTTGGCACATCGTGGGTGCTCAAGCAGTATTGATGGCACTGAATGGACACAAAGAGATACCTACGAAGGTGCCGCCTCTGACTGATGGGGATTTACATCCACCCTGAGGCAGTGACAAGCTACTCTGGTCAAGGTTGGAGAGGTTGTCCTGTCACAAAGCCCCCAAAGACATGATGTCACACACAGACACTGCTTATGAAAGGGAGGGGCTGTGTGCTGGGTTCCCAGGCTTAGCTGTGCTCCAGTGCCCTTCTCAGTGTGTCCTGGAGCCTGAGGGGAGGTAAATAGGCTGCCTGCACACTGATACGGTCAAAGGATACTCTGTAGATCGCTAACATCCTCAAGGTTGGTAGATCTGGTAAGCAGTTTCAAAAGGCCGCCCTCGGTAAACCACCGAAGCAGGTGGTAATTGTCTTGACGACTCCTAGTCTAATTTTTCTACCTCCCTTCCTATGTGGTGTTCTCTCTTCCTTCCTCTTCTTCTCTCACTCAGGACTCATTTTCTCTCCTCCAAACCTTCGTTCAGAAAAAAAGCCCGATATCTTGCTTTTTGAAAGCTTACCGAAAGCTTACTGTTGAATATGTTGCTAGCAGTATTCTCAGAGAAGGTAGTTCAGTAGGAAGGGAGGTCTGGTAGTGCCCCAGAGAGAGATGAAATGAGCTGAGGCCCCAAAAAGGCCCCCTGGGTTTGGGGACTAGGATCTTATTGATGACTTTGGTGAGAGAGGTCTCAGAGGTTGATGGGAACAGAAAGAGTCTGTGAGTTGTGGAGTGAGGGAGCGGTAGGGAGGAGGAGAGACATGCACGGCAGAGTCTCTCAAGGAGATGGTGCAAAGGGAAGGGGACAATTAGGATGGCACCTGGAGAAAGGATGTGGGCTGAAGGGACAAGAACTGGGTGATATGATTATATACAGAGGGGAGGAGAAGGAAAGACAAGTGAGAGAAGGGGCCCCCAAACACCAGGTTGTGAGAAGAACAGAGGGATGGAGTACAGGAGGGGGTGAGCCCCAGACAAGGAGGCATGGTCTCCTCCCCTGAAGAGGAAATGACCTGCGAGAAGCAGAGAATGGACGAGTCTAGTGGCAGAAAATCTGGGAACACCCGTCTAATAGAGCCTGTGGGCCCGGCTGAGAGTGAGGAAGGCGGACAAGGGGCTGTAGGTTGAGAGAGAGACTCCCTAACAGTTCCTGTGGAGAATGGGGGACTCAAGGGGAGCAGAGGCTCCTCAGGCCACGCTGAGGTCCAACTCACCCTGGAGACCTTGACTTACCCTGGTGTCAGTTCATATGCAATTCAACGCTGAGGGTGGGATTCTAGACAGGGTGTTCGAAAGGCTAGGGAATCTCCCCCTGTCCTCCCAAGATTATTCCAAATCTGCTGCATAACATTTAAAATACTTTAACCTGGTGGTTGTTTTTAATCATTTTTATTTACTATTATAATTAGCTGCCTACCCCCTGGGGTCATTTTACATCAGATGTTCAGTACAGCTGTACCTTTTCCCTTAATCCTCTCCCAACCCGCCCTCCCCATCCTGACCACTACTTTTCCAGTGGGAGGTCTAAGGTCTTGGGAGAAGTTCCTGAGCATTTTCCAAGCTCCGAGTACTAACCCACTCCATTGTCCTGAGTTTAGCCTCAAGCTGCCACCAGTGGGCTCTCCCTTGGATGAACCCTGCT
>NW_011494756.1:2073597-2079525 GCF_000754665.1 Bison bison bison | reverse complement strand
CCTGACAGCCACAGAGTAAAGGAATACCAGGCCTCTGGGGTGACGTGATGCACTGACTGATACCCATCTTCTTTCCTTAGACTGAAAATGGTGTTTGGTCTGTGCAGCCAGAGAGAGAGGTAAAGTTTACATGGGCCCTGTTAGCATACCCTCGTCAACCAGGAAAGGGGACCCCCTCACTGGGTCCCATGAGGAAGGGGTTTTGTATGGCCCTTTTCCTGACTGTTTCAGTGTCTCTGGGATTCAGGGTCAGAGTGGAGAGCCTGGTACAAACAAGTGGGACATGCCTCTGTGTGTGTGTGCGTGCGCATGTGTGTGTATAGACAGGGTGCCAGCGTCCTGACAGTGCCAAGACGCTGTGTTTGAGGGGGTTCTCAGGTGGCCTAATGGTTAGGATTCAGCACTTTCACTGTGGAAGCTCAATCTCTGGTAGGGGAACATCCCACGTGCTATTCAGAATGGCCAGGAAAAGCTGTTTGTCCCAAGGGAGGTGTTCTAGAAGAGCAAGATGGACAATGGGATATTATTTCTAATCCAGGCTGGAGTCAGTCCAGAGGAGGGAGGGAGGGCTTTGGGGGGCTGTGGGCCAAAGAGCTAATACAACCCTTGAACGAACAGCTATGAATGCTGAGCCAAGGCTAAGCCCCTGCCTTCAGGCTGGAGAGGCAAGATGGACCTGTGCAAACAAGAAGGAAAGGAGAAGGGAGGGAGTCAGAGGGGCCGTGTGGGCTCCAGGCTCCAAGTCTGGCTTTCTGAATAAGCAGAGGCACAGAGTCATGATGGCCAGTCAGCAGGGAGCCTGGGCTGAGCCCTGTTACAGCTGCAGATTTATTCACCCACAAGTGTTGATTGGACGCATCCTGGTGGAACAGGTGCTAGGGCTTGGACGGGGGAGGAAACCGTGAGGGCACGAGACCCCAGCCACACACTCTGATCTGCTTTCCTTCCAGGCTCTATAGTCTCCTCTACACAATACAGATCTTCATTCTTACAGGTGAGGGCCTGGGTACTGGGGTGGTCGGGGGACTGATGGCAGGACCCAGGGAATGGGTGCTCGTCTCCAAGCCACTTCAATCTCCAGCTACTCCCCAAGACTCCCAGAGGCCCCTCCTGAGATCACCATATGCCTGGCTCCCCAGGGCTGGTCACACTGCTCAGAACTAAGGCTGGCCTTCTTTCTCCCTTTCCTTCCTCTGTACCTCCATGGAGAAGTGGGATTTGAACCTGTGTCTGACTCTAAAACCCATGCATCCTCCCAAAAAACTCTCAAACTACCCCCTCAAAACACAAAGAACCAAGTCATACCCTATAGCAGTGGCATCCTCCCAAAAATCTCTCAAACTACCCCCTCAAAACACGAAGAATCAAGTCATACCCTGTAGCAGTGATCTTCAAATTTTTACTTATGCCTTTTGAATAACACCACTTCCCTGGTGGCTCAGATGGTAAAAAGCATCTGCCTACAAGATCCCTGGGTTGGGAAGGTCCCCTAAAGTAGGAAATGGCAACCGACCCCAGGACTCTTGCCTGGAGAATCCCATTGATGGAGGAGCCTGGTAGGCTACTGTCCATGGGGGTTGCAAAGAGTCAGACACGACCGAGTGACTTCACTTTCTTTTCTTTCACTTTTGAACAGCTGTCCCCTCACATATTTGTAAGTTAATGTCTAATGTCTTTCATCACACGTGGAAATAGTTTAAAAATATACCATTATTGCCATATTGTATGTACTGACTTTAAAAATAATTGTTACTTTTTAAATGTTTTAACTCGTCTTTCCTCATCTACCTGCAGGCATGGTGTACTACTATTTTCAGGGGTCTTTGGGGAAAACAGCCCCTGCCCATGAGCTCGCTGTGGAGTCATCACAGGTGGGGACCTCTGTCAGGAGCTAAGGGGACTGCCTCATGTAGCACAAAGAGCGGTCACACTGCTTGATCAGAAATGGTCGACCAACTGTGCATGTGTGTGTGTGAGGACTCTGGAGAAATTCCCTGTGTTCTCGGCGACGTGTCAAACAAAGCCCCCCTCTACCACCCCCATGCCCGCCCCACCACGGGCTGGCTGTACGGTCACCTCAGGGCTCTGAGGCCATAAGCTCATCTCAGGGCTCTGTGGCAGGAACCTAGACAGACCAACAGGAACAGATGACCCCTACTGTGTGAGTAGTCTTGGAATATGGTTCCACATTCGTCCGTGAAGGGGGTGGTGGTGAGCAGGACACCTGCCTGGGTCACATACCCTCGTGGACATTGCAGGTCCAGGGACCTGTGACTGAAGCCCCCTCCCAGCCCTCCGTCAGGAAAACACACATGGAAGCTGGATGGCCACTGAGGGCCGCGTGCCAGATCAGGCGTGCCCACTGGTGAAACCTCGCAGCCCCCAGCAGCATTTTGTGCGTGTGTGTTGGAGTGTAGCCAGGAAACGTGAGGGTTTCGGGTGAACGGTGAAGGGAAACTTCGTTTTGTATTGGGGTGCAGCCAATTAACACGTTGTGACAGTTTCAGGTGAGCAGTGAAGGGGCTCGGCCATACATGCACCCGTATCCATTCTCCCCGCCTCCCACCAGCAGCTCCCACTTTGTAGAGGAGGAAACTTAGGCTCCCAGAGGGACAGTGACTGGACCCAGGCTGCCCAAGGTGACACGTTAGAGTCACATGCCTGGTCTCTGGAGGGCCCCTGCTCTCCCTCTGGCGCTACTGGGAAGAGAGGAGTATCACGGGGACAAGCAGCTTCTCTGTGACCCAGCAGCATGGAGACATGTGGGCTACGTAGTCAGGGAGTGACTGTCAGAGGTTGGAGAGCCCCTAAGAAGGCCCAGGTGGGCAGGTGCCTTAGGGCTTCCCTGATAGCTCAATGGGCAAAGAATTCACCTGCGGTGCAGAAGACCCCGGTTTGATTCCTGGGTCAGGAAGCTACCCTGGAGAAGGGATAGGCTACCCACTCCAGTATTCTTGGCCTTCCCTTTTGGCTCAGCTGGTAAGGAATCCAGCCACAATGCGGGAGACCTCTGTTCGATCCCTTGGTTGGGAAGACCCCCTGGAGAAGAGAAGGGCTACCCCCTCCGGTATTCTGGCCTGGAGAATTCCATGGACTGTATAAGTTTGCAAAGAGTTAGAAACGATTGAGCAAATTTCACTTTCGGAGACAGAATCCTATGTTGCTTCCTTCGTATTTTTTTTTTTAATTAACCAAACTTTAATTAAAAAAAAAATTTATTGTCATCAAAGACATGTGTATACATAGTTTGATGAGTCAAAGGTTTAAGACCTGGAAAAAGTCTGCTGTTTGTCACAATCCTCTTCACCCACAATTCCCGCAGCCCAGGGGGGAAATCTTTCTAGCTTCCAACTTGCTAGCTGAAGCCGTTGATTTTGCCTCCACTGTTCTAAATAAAAAGCTTATCTTGCTTTGTCTTGATTGTTCACATCTAAACATGATCTAATGAATTATTACAACGAAAGGTGAGGATTTAGCTCTCATAACAACTGAACACTTAATACCATCTCCAACACACGTTTCACCTCTCTAGTCTCCTCGTGATTATATCCTAGGTTTTGGCATTCTAAACGTTTTGAGTAATGACATCTTTAGTTCTTAAAAGTTTTTAAGCTTCATTTTTGCTTTTATTGCTGACTTTTATATCATTTTGGCTTTTAAATCCCTCTCCCACACAGTGGGCTCTTTTTAATTCATTTTTTTAAAATTAAGGAACTATTTAAATAGAGTGGAATCCATTCTTTTTAGCTACAGCTCTGTGAGTTCTGACAGAAGTATACAACTGTGAAATTGCCACTACAGCCAAGACACAGAACAGCTCCAGTCAGTTCAGAAAATTCCCCCATACTCACTAATACTCAACCCTTCCCCCGCTCCCAGCCCCTGGCATCCGGTGAATGGTTTTCTGGCCCCATAGTTTTGCCTTTGCAAGATGGTCATATCAATGGAAACATCCCAGTACCTAGTCTTTATTTATCTGCCACGCAGCAGGCTTGTGGGATCTCAGTTCCCTGAGCAGGCATCCAGCGCAGGCCCCCTGCAGTGGAAGCACAGAGTCCTGACCACTGGACCACAGGGCAGTGCCCAGGATGTGGTTTTGAGTCTCTCGCTGAGCACAGGGCACCTGGTTGTGTGTCGCGGTAGTGTGTTCCTTCTCATTGCCGAGCAGCTGTCCCGTGCATGGACGTACCGCGGTCTATCCGCCGACCAGATGAGAAGCATTTGGATTGTTTCTGGTTTTGGCAGTTTCAGATACAAGCACTGTAATGTTCATGCACAAGTTTTGTGTGAACATAGGTTTTCCTTTTCCCTAGGTAAACACCTCACAGGGGGGTGGTGGGGTCACGTGCTAATGTGTACTTAGTTTTCTAGGAAACTGTGAAACTTTCCAAAGTGCTGGTATCCACTTTGCATTCTCACCAGCAAAGAACGAGAGGTTCCGTTTGTTCCATATCACTTCCAAAATTTTCCTTTTTTAAAGTCATTCTAGTGGGCTTGCGGCGTCATTTTGTTTAGCTCAAAAAGTATGCAAGCAGTATTCCTGAGTCGTGTAGTATACGATCATCAGCCTTTGTCTATAATGCTGCTTTTTTCCTCGTTTTTAAACTTTAGTTTTCTCTGTACCTATAATCTAAAATGTCTATTAAGAACAATTAATCTCCTTGCTATACACTTAACACAAGTTAGGCGGTTTATCAATATGATCATTTCCCTGGGGACATATTTCATGGAGCCCTCCACCCTTTTCCCTCCTGGACGGACGTCCTTGAGGTCGGAGGCTCAGCTCTCCTGGGAACTCCCTCCACCGTCATTCTTCGGGGTACTCGTTCGCGTGTGGAGCCCGTGTCATCTCTCGTTTTGGGGGCAGCACAACCTGCAGTTGTGCTGAGGGGTAGTCCTGAGATACTCCCGATGGGTAGTCCTAGATACGACCTGTCCGAAAAGGTCTTACTGCTTATTTAACTCAGTTTGACTAGGTACAGAATTTTAGACTAGAAATAATTTTCTCACAGATTTTAAAGATCTTCATTTTCTTCTTGCTTCAAAGGTTGGTGGTGAAAAGTCTGATGAAACTTAATAGACTTCTTTCTTCATATCTCTAGGAGTTTTTCGGTTCTTCTTTTCATCCTAGGTATTGCAATATTTAGTAATGACATCATCTGGGGTGGGTCTCCTTCATCCATTTTCCTGGACACTGGCGATTCCTTCTCTTCCACAAACTCGGTCCTGCATCCTTGGGAAAGGTCTCAATAACACATGAATGATATTTATTTGGGATCTTTCCTGCCACCCCAGTTTGTTGATTCTGTTCCTTCTTTCAGAAAGATCTATGATTTAGCTGTTGGACCTCCTGATCTCTCTATTCTGGGAGAAACTCTTTTTCAATTTTCTCTTCTACACTCTGATTGGGTTTTTAATTCCCATGATCATATTTCTGTTTTTGAAGAATTAGAAGTTATAGGGACTTCCTGGTGGTCCAGTGGTTAAGAATCCACCTTCCAATTCAGGGGATGCCGGTTCGATCCCTGGTCAGGGAACTAAGATTGCACATCCATGGGGCAACGAAGCCCATGGCCAGCAATTAGAGAGGACCCTGTGCACTGAGCTAGAGAGGAAAAAAAACCCCAAGCGCGAAATAAAGAGTCCATGCACCACAACAGACCCAATTCAGCCAAAATGAAATTAAAAAAAAAAAAAAGAATTAGAGATTATTGTTGGAACATTTTTATCTCAGCACCGGTCCTTGTTTGTGAATGCAGCGTTTTGTGTCTAAAGACATCAATTATTCATTAGTGTGAAGCTTCCTTAACCCCCCGTAGTCTTCATGTCGGCAGCGTGCACTGACTGGACCAGGCATGACCTTGACATGTCACCTCAGCCTTCTCTCTTTCTCCTGGTCATACAGCCCATCGGGGAGACCTTAAGGCC
>NW_011494756.1:2070879-2073497 GCF_000754665.1 Bison bison bison | reverse complement strand
GGGAGGGGAGGGCATCAGAGGGCCTTTCTGCCCATACACCGCCCTCTTGCCCCTCCTTGCAGGCCATGACCCCCAAGGCAATGGGAGCACCAAACGATGCTGCCCCCAAGGAGGAGAGTGCTGTCTTGTCTAGGGAGGAGGGGCAGGTGGGGCCCCCGGGGGAGGAACCAGCCAGCCTCATTCCTGTTGCGAAGGGGGTGACTGAGAAGGAAGAGGTAGCAAGGACCCCAGGATGGCAGGTAAGGAAGCCTGGGGTTCAGCTGGAACACCGTCCCCGTGTGGGTCCTCCTGGGAAGCCCCTAGGCTCTGCAGGGTGGAGTGCAGAGGCCAGGCCCATGCCACCATGGCAACAGTGCAGGGAGGCCGGGGCACCCCAAGACCACTGAGTCAAACTGCCATCCCGGTGGAAGAACAGCTCTGTGTGGAGCTGAGAGGTGCAGACACGGTCTGAGCGGCAAGTGGATCTGAACCCTGGCCTCCCCCGACTTCTCGTGGAGTGAGGCCTGTTTCCCCAGCTGCACAACGTAGAACCCACCTCATCCCACCCCGTGCCCCTTCTCCCTTCCTAGGAGAATAAGAAGGCCCGAAAGGAGATGTCCGTGTACGTTTCTGGTAAGACAGCAGACCCCAGCCTGTGCAGCGGACTGCCCTGCTCCCTTATCCCAGGGACCCTGCAGAGGTCACAGATAGCTGAGCTCCTCCCTGACCCTCCTGGCCCAGGGAGGGGGCAGGGATGAAGCCCAGGTAGCCCGATGCCCAGTCTTTCCTGAACGAGCCCCTGGGTCCTTCTTCCTTCTTGGTTTGGCAGGACTTGAGGCCACTCCCCTTGGCCTGGTGGAAGGTTTCCGCCCTTTTAGCAATGCTGACCTGTTCTCCTGGCAACAGAGGGTATCCTAGCGCTGGGCAAAGTTCCCTCCAGCAAGGTATCCACAGGGCGTGTCTGATTGTGCTCTTTAGAGGCTTCCGAGGAGGACGTCATGGAGGAAAGGCCCGGGGGCTGGGTCCCCCATCTCTTGAGGAAGCTCTGGCTGGGATGGTTCCCCGCCTCTGACATCCCCAAGACTCAGAGCCACGAGTGACACCGCGTCCAATAAACCCACAGTTGTTGCTTCTGCAGGCCCCGTTTCCTCCTTTCAGGGCCCTCAAGTTTCTACAAACTCAGTGTGGCTTCGTCCACCGCCCCTGTCCCAACAAGCTGCAGGAACACCACCTCCTGCCATTAAGCGCTAGACGTGGGTATGCTGGAGACTCAAGGGGCCCTGGCTGGTTTTCTGAGTCAGTGCCAAGGGACAGACAGGGCTCCCTGAATGTCGAGAGCTGACTGTGGTGAAGGCACTACTGGCCTGATCAGGGGCTGGTGCTTCTGACCTGTCTGGGTCTCCCAGCTCTTAACCTCAATGTGCCGAGGAGTCTGCCTAAGACTCAGGTGAGCAGATAGTCATTAGAGGCCTTGGGTGGTGTCTGTGTGAGCTCAGTCCAGACCAGACTGGGGGCTGGAGGTGGAGAATGGGGGTCCCTGCCCTTGGCCGGGGCTCCAGGCTGAGGAGGTCACAGCCTCAGAGGCGGCGCAGGAAGACAGAGCTCAGCCGCCATCAGAGGCAAACCTCCTGCTGGCTGAAGGGGAAACAGAAGCCCAAGGTCACATAGTGTCATAGCACAGCAAGGACGAGAGCCAGGGTGTCCTGCTCTGAGCTCTGCAGGGCTTCCTTCTGCTCTGCCATCCCACTGTCACAGGATCCAAAGTTAACCCTGCCCCAGGGCCCGCCCGCGGTCCACAGGGGCTCATTTCCGGCCCCTGCCTAGGCTCCTGAGAGCCCGGCCTCACCTGGCCACTCAGAGGATGGAGCTCCAGGTTGGAGCCAAGCTCTAGCGTGGCTGTGAGTGGCAACTCCTACTGGGCAGGGGCTGGGGGATGAATGTTCTTAAGGGGCAGGGAAAGGGGGCCCATCCTATAAAGAGGCCCAGGGAGGTGGCTCCCTCCTGGGAAGAGCTCTTGCCTCAAGAGCTCTGAGCGCTGGGGGCTCACTGGGTATATCGCTTCCCAGTCCCACCCGCATCTTCTGGGGCAGCAACTTGAGGTGCTGGCTGAGGCCTGTGGAGCCAGGTGGCTGTGGCTAGGCCTGAAATATGGGTTCTGAGCTGATGGGCCCCCTTATCCCATGGGGGCCTGAAATCTCTTCCCAGCCTATGTGAGCTCCTCCAAGCAGTTGCCAGGACCTGTTTATATAGGTTTGGTCCTACGCCCAGTAAGGGAGGTTGGGTCTCCCAGGGTGTCTGGGTGTAAGCCTCATTACACCCATCTCACAGTACGCCCCCGTACACTCTGAGCCTCAGTACACCCATCTGTTAAACGGGGTCAAATGCCAGGTAAGGATGAATCAGGCCGGGGGGTGGGGGCTGGTTTTGGGGAGACTGCTAAGGCCATTTGACTGCCAGGGGCTGGTCAGGGGTCCCAGGTGGACTCAAGTCACGATGGAGCCACCAGACCCCGGTTTATTGACCATCAGGGCTACGGCTGAGGAGCAGGTTGGGGGCTGGATGCCTGCCTCTAGCGGGGCACCGCACAGAGCTGGTAGGGGGCTGGGGTCACCAGGGCCACAAAGACACCGTGGTCGCTG
>NW_011494756.1:2068880-2070307 GCF_000754665.1 Bison bison bison | reverse complement strand
CCCCTGCACAGAGCTGCCGCTGGTGGCCAAACCAACCGAGCTCAGAGGCCTCGGGCTGTCCTCCTCCCATCACCCACCCGGGCTAGACTCACGCTGCACGTCAGGGTGCAGGATCATGAGGAGGAGGGCCCAGGCCAGTGTGGTCGAGGTGGTGACCATCCCGGCAGAGAACAGGTCGGCCACCACCAGGCGCAGGTTCTCATCATTGAAGCTGCTCTCGGGGTTCCCCTTGGCCTGGGTCACACCGGGAAGGTAAGCTCAGGGACAGAGGTGAAGTCCCACATGGCCTCGCACCCTGCTCCAGTCAGCCCAGGTGTCTGATCCCTGGGTGATACAGAGGCCTGAGTTTGCCTCCTGGGCCCTCAACACACATCCCTGTCCCGATCACCTTACCTCCTTCACCTCATCCAGGAAGGCATCCGTCAGGTGTCGGGGTGGCTGGGTCGGGTCCCGGGTCATCTTCTGCTCAGCGATCAGCTCATCAACCAGGGTCATGAAGGCCTTCTGTCCCGGGACGACCTTGGCAGCCAGCCCTGGGATGCTCAGGAGCACTGGCACAGCTTCCACCACCTGTGCGGGTCACCGCCATGGGGCCCTGGGAACCTGGGACCTCCTGGTGCTCAGGTGCTCACCAGTCAGGTCCCAGCCTCCTCCAGGGTCCCCACCATTGACCTTTTTCCTAAGTTCAGACCCTGCCCCTCTCTCCTGGCCCTAGGCCCAGAAAGATAAACCAAAATGTACATATCATGGGTACCGGTCCCTTCCAGTGAAAGCGTACTCCCACCCCTAAGCGTGCTGACCCCCGCCCGGCCTTTCCCATCTGGGCTGTCTGCCATCTCTCCCAACTTCCAAGTCTTTTCCTTGCAGGTGCCTTTCCGGGAAAGCCCTTTCCTGCGCTGGCCCTCTACACAAGTCCTCCTCCAGGGGGGGCCCGATGGAGGACCAAGGCCTCCTCCTCCTCCCGCACCTGGCGCATTATTTTCATCTCTTCCTTCAGCCCATCTTCCATCACGTCCAACAGCTTGACGATGCGAGGATCATTGTACTCGAAGCGGCACCCGAAGGTCAGGGAGGCGATCACGTTGCTCACTGCTTTATTCAGGAGGTCCATGGGGCTAAAGGGATGTCCTGGAAGGGGACGGTGCAAGGTAGGGCGTCGCCTCCATCTCTTTCCCAGACCTTTCCAAACCTCCCAGACCTCCGTGTCCCTCAGCCCCAGCACTCACTCACTCACCGGCCTGGTCGGCGAAGGCGGCACAGAGGCACGAGGCCTCCTCGGTCACCCACTGCTCCAGTGACTTCTTCCCCAGGCCGAAGTTGCGCAGGGTGGATAGGGAGAAACGCCGCTGCTCACGCCAGGCGTTGCCATAACGCGCCAGGATCACTCCTAGGGGCGGGGCGGGCTCGTAGGCGTGGCTAGGGTATGG
>NW_011494756.1:2056129-2067474 GCF_000754665.1 Bison bison bison | reverse complement strand
TTCGCCTCCCAAGCATGTTACTGCTCCTTGCCCCGTGCTGGCGGGAGGACCGACTGCCCAGAGGGACCACAGATAGAGTTCTCGGTGTCCCTCACTTCCCACTGGTGCACTCAACACACGCTCAGAATCACCCACTCATAAACCACATTTACACACATTCGCATCCTGACTAGCCCACTCACGTGCATATCTACACACCCACACAACTGCATCCACGAGTCCTGGGCTACCACTTTCCCCTCGGAGACCAGCCCCAAGGGCTCCAGTTCTCAGGGGCTGCCTGGACTCCGCCGACCTCCCTGGCCCTGGAGGCTGCTCTGGGCGCTGCCGGCACCTGCACCTGGCTGGCTGCTGCCTCAGTTTCCACCTGCTGTGGCTGAGGGAAGTTTGAATCTGGGGCTAGGGAGGCAGCAGGGTTGTTTTCTAAAACCCATGCATCCTCCCAAAACACATCCTCGCAGACTACCCCCTCAGAACACAGATAACCGAGTTGTAGCCTGCAGCAGTGGTCTTCTCATATTTGCTTATATCTTCTGAACAGCTGTCCCCTCACTCATTGTAAGCTAATGTTCATCACACATCAAAATACTTAAAAATATGCCATTTCTGCCATATTGTAAACACCGACATTTAAAAATAATTATGTTACTTTTTAAATGTTTTAACTCGTCTTTCCTCATCTACCTGCAGGTGTGGTGTACTACTATTTTCAGGGGTCTTTGGGGAAAACAGCCCCTACGCATGAGCTCGCTGTGGAGTCATCACAGGTGGGGACCTCTGTCAGGGGCTAAGGGGACTGCCTCATGTAGCACAAAGAGCGGTCACACTGCTGGATTAGAAATGGTCGACCAACTGTGTGTGTGTGTGTGAGGACTCTAGAGAAATTCCCTGTGTTCTCAGCAACGTGTCAAACAAAGCCCCCCTCTACACCCCCATGCCCGCCCCACCACGGGCGGGCTGTACGGTCACCTCAGGGCTCTGAGGCCATAAGCTCATCTCAGGGCTCCCTGGCAGGAACCTAGATGGACGGACAGGAACAGATGACCCCTACTGTGTGAGTAGTCTTGGAATATGGTTCCACATTCATACGTGAAGGGGGTGGTGGTGAGCAGGACACCTGCCTGGGTCCTGATGGACATTGCAGGTCCAGGGACCTGTGACTGAAGCCGCCTCCCAGCCCTCCGTCAGGAAAACACACATGGAAGCTGGATGGCCACTGAGGGCCGCGTGCCAGATTAGGGGTGCCCATCTGGTGAAACCTCACAGCCCCCAGCAGCATTTTGTGGGTGTGTGTTGGAGTGTAGCCAGGAAATGTGACAGATTCGGGTGAAAGGTGAAAGGAAACTTCGTTTTGTATTGGGGTGTAGCCAATTAACACGTTGTGACAGTTTCAGGTGAGCAGAGAATGGGCTCAGCCATACATGCACGTGTATCCATTCTCCCCGCCTCCCACCAGCAGCTCCCACTTTGCAGAGGGACAGTGACTGGACCCAGGCAGCCCAAGGTGACACGTTAGAGTCACATGCCTGGTCTCTGGAGGCCCCCTGCTCTCCCTCTGGCGCTACTGGGAAGACAGGAGTTTCATGGGGACAAGCTTGTCTGTGACCCAGCAGCACGGAGATGTGTGGGCTACGTAGTCAGGGAGTGACTGTCAGAGGTTGGAGAGCCCCTAAGAAGGCCCAGGTGGGCAGGTGCCTTAGGGCTTCCCTGATAGCTCAATGGGCAAAGAATTCGCCTGCAGTGCAGAAGAATCCCGTTCGGTTCCTGGGTCAGGAAGATCCGCTGGAGAAGGGATAGGCTACCCACTCCAGGATTCTTGGGCTTCAATTGTGGCTCAGTTGGTAAGGAATCCACCCCCAATGTGGGAGACCTAGGTCGATCCCTGGGTTGGGAAGATCCCCTGGAGAAGGGAAGGGCTACCCACTCCAGTATTCTGGCCTGGAGAATTCGATGCACTGTGTAACTTTGCAAAGAGTTGGACATGACTGAGCAAATTTCACTTTCGAAGACAGAATCCTATGTTGCTTCCGTGTGTTTTTTTTTTTTAAATTAACCAAAATTTCATTAAAAAAAATTTATTGTCATCAAAGACATGTGTATACATAGTTTGATGAGTCAAAGGTTTAAGACCTGGAAAAAGTCTGCTGTTTGTCACAATCCTCTTCACCCACAATTCCCGCAGCCCAGGGGGGAAATCTTTCTAGCTTCCAACTTGCTAGCTGAAGCCGTTGATTTTGCCTCCACTGTTCTAAATAAAAAGCTTATCTTGCTTTGTCTTGATTGTTCACATCTAAACATGATCTAATGAATTATTACAACGAAAGGTGAGGATTTAGCTCTCATAACAACTGAACACTTAATACCACCTCCAGCACACGTTTCACCTCTCTAGGCTCCTCGTGATTATATCCTAGGTTTTGGCATTCTAAACGTTTTGAGTAATGGCATCTTTAGTTCTTAAAAGTTTTTAAGTTTCAGTTTTGCTTTTATTGCTGACTTTTATATCATTTTGGCTTTTAAATCCCTCTCCCACACAGTGGGCTCTTTTTAATTCATGTCTTAAAAATTAAGGAGCTATTTGAATAGACTGAAATGCATTCTTTTGACCGTACGGATCTCTGAGTTTTGACACACATATACAACTGTGAAATTGCCACTACAGCCAAGACACAGAACAGCTCCAGTCAGTTCAGAAAATTCCCCCATACTCACTAATACTCAACCCTTCCCCCGCTCCCAGCCCCTGGCATCCGGTGAATGGTTTTCTGGCCCCATAGTTTTGCCTTTGCAAGATGGTCATATCAATGGAAACATCCCAATACCTAGTCTTTATTTATCTGCCACGCAGCAGGCTTGTGGGATCTCAGTTCCCCGAGCAGGCATCCAGCGCGGGCTCCCTGCAGTGGAAGCACAGAGTCCTGACCACTGGACCACAGGGCAGTGCCCAGGATATGGTTTTGAGTCTCTCGCTGAGCACAGGGCACCTGGTTGTGTGTCGCGGTAGTGTGTTCCTTCTCATTGCCGAGCAGCTGTCCCGTGCATGGACGTACCGCGGTCTATCCGCCGACCAGATGAGAAGCATTTGGATTGTTTCTGGTTTTGGCAGTTTCAGATACAAGCACTGTAATGTTCATGCACAAGTTTTGTGTGAACATAGGTTTTCCTTTTCCCTAGGTAAACACCTCGCAAGGGGTGGTGGGGTCACGTGCTAATGTGTACTTAGTTTTCTAGGAAACTGTGAAACTTTCCAAAGTGCTGGTATCCACTTTGCATTCTCACCAGCAAAGACGAGAGGATCCATTTGATTCATATCACTTTCGGCATTTTCCTTTTTTAACGTCATTCTAGTGGGCTTGTGGCGTCATTTTGTTTAGCTCAATATTGAGGGTTTACACTTTAAAACTATGTAAACAGTATTCCTGAGTCATGTAGTATATGATCATCAGTCTTTGTGTATAATTTTACTTTTTTCCTCTTTTTTAAATTTTAGTTTTCTCTGTACCTATTATTAATACATCTAAACTATTAAAAAGAATTAGTCTCCTTGCTGCTATGCACTTAAGACAAGTTAGGTGGTTTATCAATATGATCATTTCCCTGGGGACATATTTCATGGAGCCCTCCACCCTTTTCCCTCCTGGACGGACGTCCTTGAGGTCGGAGGCTCAGCTCTCCTGGGAACTCCCTCCACCGTCATTCTTCGGGGTACTCGTTCGCGTGTGGAGCCCGTGTCATCTCTCGTTTTGGGGGCAGCACAACCTGCAGTTGTGCTGAGGGGTAGTCCTGAGATACTCCCGATGGGTAGTCCTAGATACGACCTGTCCGAAAAGGTCTTACTGCTTATTTAACTCAGTTTGACTAGGTACAGAATTTTAGACTAGAAATAATTTTCTCACAGATTTTAAAGATCTTCATTTTCTTCTTGCTTCAAAGGTTGGTGGTGAAAAGTCTGATGAAACTTAATAGACTTCTTTCTTCATATCTCTAGGAGTTTTTCGGTTCTTCTTTTCATCCTAGGTATTGCAATATTTAGTAATGACATCATCTGGGGTGGGTGTCCTTCATCCATTTTCCTGGACACTGGCGATTCCTTCTCTTCCACAAACTCGGTCCTGCATCCTTGGGAAAGGTCTCAATAACACATGAATGATATTTATTTGGGATCTTTCCTGCCACCCCAGTTTGTTGATTCTGTTCCTTCTTTCAGAAAGATCTATGATTTAGCTGTTGGACCTCCTGATCTCTCTATTCTGGGAGACATCTTTTTCAATTTTATCTTCAACACTCTGATTGGGTTTTTAATTCCCATGATCATATTTCTGTTTTTGAAGAATTAGAAGTTGTAGGGACTTCCTGGTGGTCCAGTGGTTAAGAATCCACCTTCCAATTCAGGGGATGCCGGTTCGATCCCTGGTCAGGGAACTAAGATTGCACATCCATGGGGCAACAAAGCCCATGGCCAGCAATTAGAGAGGAGCCTGTGCACTGAGCTAGACAGAGAAAAAAGGCCCAAGCGCGAAATAAAGAGTCCATGCACCACAACAGACCCAATTCAGCCAAAATGAAATTTAAAAAAAAAAGAATTAGAGATTATTGTTGGAACATTTTTATCTCAGCACCGGTCCTTGTTTGTGAATGCAGCGTTTTGTGTCTAAAGACATCAATCATTCGTTAGTGTGAAGCTTCCTTAACCCCCCGTAGTCTTCATGTCGGCAGCGTGCACTGTCTGGACCAGGCATGACTGAGCCCTTGACATGTCACCTCAGCCTTCTCTCTTTCTCCTGGTCATACAGCCCATCGGGGAGACCTTAAGGCCAGTGTGGGGGCCGATGGATAAGTGCTACCCCGTGACCACTCAGGTGGGTAAGGGCTGGGGACTCCTCCTCCCCTGGAGTGGGGTGGCTGCCCTGGGCCTCCTTGGTGGGCACACACAGAAAGAGGATGGGCCAGGCAGGGAAGGACCCCCGGGCACTCTCAGCTGTATGTGACGGCCCCTGTTTCCCTCTGTAGAGACGCAGAGTCAGGAGTGGGAAGAAGCACGACTCTGAGGTAAGTGAGGCCTGGCCAGGAAGGGCCGGGGGCTGGGGGCTGTCACCTGTCAGGGCTCCCTGAGACAGAACCCTGTCCAGCGCAAGGTCAGGGCCCCAGGGATACCAGGGGGGCTCCTTTAGGACACTTACAACCCGACCACACCTCGAGCTGAAAAGGGAGGGGCTTCCTTGGAAAAGCAAAAAATTACACACTGCAAGTGTGCACAGAAGCAGGGGAAACACACTGCAAGTGTGCACAGCAGGAGGGGAGGGGAGGGCATCAGAGGGCCTTTCTGCCCATACACCGCCCTCTTGCCCCTCCTTGTAGGCCATGACCCCCAAGGCAATGGGAGCACCAAACGATGCTGCCCCCAAGGAGGAGAGTGCTGTCTTGTCTAGGGAGGAGGGGCAGGTGGGGCCCCGGGGGAGGAACCAGCCAGCCTCATTCCTGGTGCGAAGGGGATGACTGAGAAGGAAGAGGTAGCAAGGACCCCAGGATGGCAGGTAAGGAAGCCTGGGGTTCAGCTGGAACACCGTCCCTGTGTGGGTCCTCCTGGGAAGCCCCCGGGCTCTGCAGGGTGGAGTGCAGAGGCCAGGCCCTTGCCACTGTGGCAACAGTGGGGTAAGGCCGGGGCACCCCAAGACCACTGAGTCAAACTGCCATCCCGGTGGAAGAACAGCTCTGTGTGGAGCTGAGAGGTGCAGACACGGTCTGAGCGGCGAGTGGATCTGAACCCTGGCCTCCCCCGACTTCTCGTGGAGTGAGGCCTGTTTCCCCAGCTGCACAACGTAGAACCCGCCTCATCCCACCCCGTGCCCCTTCTCCCTTCCTAGGAGAATAAGAAGGTCCGAAAGGAGATGTCCGTGTACGTTTCTGGTAAGACAGCAGACCCCAGCCTCTGCAGCAGGACTGCCCTGCTCCCTTATCCCAGGGACCCTGCAGAGGTCACAGATAGCTGAGCTCCTCCCTGACCCTCCTAGCCCAGGGAGGGGGCGGGGATGAAGCCCAGGTAGCCCGATGCCCAGTCTTTCCTGAACGAGCCCCAGGGTCCTTCTTCCTTCTTGGTTTGGCAAGACTTGAGGCCACTCCCCTTGGCCTGGTGGAAGGTTTCCGCCCTTTTAGCAATGCTGACCTGTTCTGGCAACAGAGGGTACCCTAGTGCTGGGCAAGGTTCCTTCCAGCAAGGTATCCACAGGGTGTGTCTGATTGTGCTCTTTAGAGGCTTCCGAGGAGGACGTCATGGAGGAAAGGCCCGGGGGCTGGGTCCCCCATCTCTTGAGGAAGCTCTGGCTGGGATGGTTCCCCGCCTCTGACATCCCCAAGACTCAGAGCCACGAGTGACACCGCGTCCAATAAACCCACAGTTGTTGCTTCTGCAGGCCCCGTTTCCTCCTTTCAGGGCCCTCAAGTTTCTACAAAGTCAGTGTGGCTTCGTCCACCGCCCCTGTCCCAACAAGCTGCAGGAACACCACCTCCTGCTGAAGGAGGAAACAAAGCTGGACTCCATCTTAGGCCAGGCTGCGAACGTTAGGCTGCACGCATGATTCCCCTCCCAATGGACTCTGAACTCTGTGCCTGGCGTCTATAGAAATGGCAATCCAGTGGAAAACCAGACCCCCGGATCAAAGAGTCTCAGGACTTGTACTAGACTCTCCGTTGCCTAAAAGAATATACTAATTATCTCTGTAACAGCAAAGTCATAAATTCCATTATGTTTATCGGGATATGACCACAGTCCTATTGATACATGCCCACTCTTTATCTAGTCTTGTGACACATGAATCATGGGCTAACTTTGATCGTATCTCACTTTTACCTTGTCCAGACTAGTTTCAAGGAATTTGGGGAGGTGGGTTTGAGCAAGTACACTTAGGGTATATAAGATCTTCACAAAAACTGGTCAGAGTCCTTGGCCAGGAGGAGACTCTACCTTGGGCCCGCCGGTGTAATAAACTGCACTCCACTATCTACATCGTCCTTCTGAGTGAGTTTGTTTCCCGCAACGCGTGCCTACAACATTTGGTGCGTGGGCAAGGAAACTCCTCACTTTGAGGAGACATGTCCCATTTGGGACTACTCCGAGGCCTTGTGGCTTGAATCTTCTAGAGGGGGGAAGGCGCCTCGCCCTTCTGGAAGGATTCTGTTTCTCAAGGCCCGGACCTTTCACGTTAGCAGGTAGTGGACGGCAGCAAGCGAACTGAGTGCTCAGGCGAGGAGGAACCCACTCAGCAGGGTGGAAGAGGGGGCCTGATCACCCCCTGGGAGGGACTAGAACGAGCGGGGACTTCCCCTACAGGAGCCTGGAATAGGCAGGTGGCGATTGCTTGGTACACAGGTCAACAGGCTTGCTAGGGCTTAGGAAGGGAATTTGTCAAGGTCATTTAGGAGGTGTGTCCACGCCATCTCAGGGAAGATTATTACCAGCGATCGCCAGGAGATTTTAGGATAGGAAACTGGTCCTTGTATGCTCATATTCTGCCCTCCCTGAGGAGGTGTCCCGTCTGCTGTGAAATTCTTGACCCCCTCTGAATTGTTAGGCTAGAAGGAGGGGGATACATAAGTGAGTATGAATTGGCTTTTCCAGAGATGGCCTGGGACATGGGATATTTAACCCATCTGTGTATTCATCCGCACCTGATCAAGTCCACCAAAGCAGAATGGACTTAAGAGAGAAACAGTCTTAGACCACATGGTGTTCTGGTTCGGCTGTGCTGACAGGCAGGTGATCTGTCAGGTAAAGCTCTTCTCACCCTAATTAGGAAGGAGGCAGAATGGCAATTTAAGTGTCATTGAGTGGAACTATCAGAAGTACATAGGGTACTGAGAACTTCGTAGACAGAACGAAAAGGAAAAGTAGAAGAAGGTCCAAGAAGGTAAGCAAGATGGGGGGAAGTGGATCTAAGGCAACTGTATTGGAGTGCAGGATTAAAAATTTTAAGAAGGGATTAGGAGGAGACTGTGGGGTGAAGATGAAGCCTAACCGCCTCCACATACTCTGTGAGGTCGAATGGCCCCCTGTGAGAGTAGGATGGCTGCCAGAGAACACCATGAACTCAAAAATAGTGGAAGCAGTCTATACAGTAGTAACAGGAGAGCCAGGACACCCGGATCAATATCCATATATTGACTCATGGCTAGGGTTAGCTCAAGGCCCTCCTACTTGGACAAGGTTCTGTATCCAGAAGGGAAAAATATTAATGGCACAAAAATTGACTGATGATAAAAAAGGAAATTCTACAAGATTTGGACAGGGACAACCTGACCCCTCCCCCAAACTGGATAATGACGCGCCTGCCTCCCAGTGCTCCAGCAGTACCAGAGGCTGCCTTAATGCCCAATCCAGGGCCAGGTGAAGTCCTGCAGCAGCCACTGCCCCTCTGCCAGCTCTCCCCGAGGTCGTAGAGCCACCACCTTGACAGGCTCCGATCTTGGTGACAGAAGCCTCTGGCCAACACTTCCAGGATCCGGCTCCAGCCGAACCGCCAAAGCTATACCCGCCTCTCCGTGAGTATTGACAAGAAGGGGAGGGAGACATTGGAATTAAGCAGAGACTGCGCTCTGCCAGAGAGCCGGAGGGAACAAAAGAGAACAGACAGATTTGCAATGCTAGCTGCTGCTCTGGGAAAGTCTATCTCGGGCCCTCCAGAAAACTTCCTCTGACCCAGGGACAGGACAGTCCTTCAACCGGTCCCCACGGAGGCCCTGAACCCCGTTACAGGCAAACCAGTGTGCCGGGTGCCGGGTGCTGGGTGCCGAGCTTTGGGCCACTGGAAGAAGGAATGCCCTAAGGCAAGGAAGGAAGAGGAAGCGCCCGCAGTGGTGGGGCTTGCTGACTTGGAAATTAAATACAGCTGCTGAGGCTCAGAGATATCAGGTCCCCAAGAACCCACGGTAACCTTAAAAGTCGGGGACCAAAACATTGACTTCATGGTGGATACAGGAGCAGAACTGTCGGTAGTAACAAAACCTGTGGCACCACTGTCCAAAAAGACTACCGCTGTAACTGGGGTATCAGGAGAAGAGACGGTTAAATCGTTTTGCCAGCCCAGAAAATGTCAGATGGGGTGGCACCAAGTGATTCATGAATTCCTCTACACTCCTGAGTGCCCAGTACCCCTGTTGGGAAGAGACTTGCTCTCCAAACTAGGAGCACAAGTGACTTTCTTCCCTGAGGAGAGGCCCACCTTCCGGATGGACACTACGACTTATTTGCTCTCTCTCTCAATATCACCCCAAGATGAGTGGAGGTTGCATGAGCCTCAGAGTGTAACCTCGGGTGGGCCAGAAGAGCATGAGAGAGAGCTAACTCAATTATTCCCTGAGGTCTGGGCAGAAGACAACCCCCTCCCCCCAGGCTGGCTAAACATCAAGCCCCAGTGATAACAGAACTCAAACCAGGCACCATCCCGGTTAGAAAGCACCAGTACCCACTACCAATAGAGGCCTGGGCCGGCATACTGCCCCACATCAATAGATTGAAACAAGCGGGCATTCTAGCAGAGTGCCAGGAGGAGGACAGGACTAGAGGCCTGTACAGGATCTCAGGCGAGTCAACCAGGCTGCTGTGGCTTTACAGCCCACTGTTCCAAACCCCTATACCCTACTTAGCCTCCTCCCGCCGAGGACTAAAGTTTATACTCGCCTAGATCTCAAGGATGCCTTCTTCTGCGTACGCCTCGCCCCAGCGTCACAGCCCATCTTTGCCTTTGAATGGGAAGATCCAGTCAGGGGCACCAAACAACAGCTCATCTGGACTCCCCCACAAGGTTTTAAGAACTCCCCAGCCATCTTTGGGGAAGCCTTAGCTTTGACCTGAACTCATTCCATCCGGAAGAGTATGGATGTTGGCTCCTACAATATGGGGATGACCTGCTTCTGGCTGCTGAGACCAAGGAAAAATGCTGGGAAGGGACAAAAGCACTGCTCCAGCTGCTGATGGGAGCAGGTTACCAAGTGTCGAAGAAGAAGGCCCAGATCTGCAAGGAGGAGGTAAGGTATCTGGGGTTTGTTTTAAAGAAGGACACAAGGTTCCAGACCCTAGTTGGGTCCTACATACTGATGGCACTAGCCTGATAAGGACAACGGCTGTCAGGTTAGCCGAAGCGGAAGGGGCCATCAAGACTGAAAACGGATGGTGGGAATTGCCAAGCGGGAAATTATTGGTACCGGACGAGCTGGCACACAATCTCGTAAGCCAAACACACCAAGCGACCCACCTAGGCCATGCTGCCTGCTCACAGGTTAACGCTGCCCCTCGGGTATTCAGACAAAAACCTCCGGGGATTCAGCGGAAAGGCACGCTGCCCTTTGAACACCAGGGAGTGGACTTCACTGAAATGAAAGCTCACCGACACTACCGTTACCTGCTGGTCACGGTATGTGCGTTCTCGGGATGGGTAGAAGCTTTTCCTACCTGGACTGAAAAAGCATCAGAAGTAGCCCGGTGCCTGCTTAGGGAAATAGTTCCCAGATTTGGACTTCCTACCAGCACTGGTTCAGACAATGGCCCGGCTTTTGTAGCTGATTTAGTACAACAAGTAAGCAAAACTTTAAACATCAAATGGAAACTGCACACTGCATATAGGCCCAGAGTTCTGAGATGGTGGAAGGAACCAACCGGACATTAAAGAGACTCTCCAAGTGGATCATAGAGACAGACTGCTCCTGGGTGCACTTGCTTCCAATGGCTCTTCTCAGACTCAGGATGACCCCACGGTCCCAAGGCTATTCTCCATACGAAATTGTGAATGGGAGGCCCCCCTCCCATAATAAAACAGGTGTCAACAAATTTGCCTCAGGTAAGGGGGATAGGATTTCAAAGCAGATGTAACTGGGTAAGGTAATAAATCGGGTAACTAAGTTTGTACAATCATAAGGGATTTGATTTAGGTCATACCTGAATGGTCTAGTGGTTTTCCCTACTTTCTTCAATTTAAGTCTGAATTTGGCAATAAGGAGCTCACGATCTGAGCCACAGTCAGCTCTCAGTCTTGTTTTTGCTGACTGTATAGAGCTTCTCCATCTTTGGCTGCAAAGAATATAATCAATCTAATTTCGGTGTTGACCATCTGGTGATGTCCATGTGTAGAGTCTTCTCTTGTGTTGTTGGAAGAGGGTGTTTGCTATGACCAGTGCGTTCTCTTGGCAAAATTCTATTAGCCTTTGCCCTGCTTCATTCCGTATTCCAAGGCCAAATTTGCCTGTTACTCCAGGTGTTTCTCGACTTCCTACTTTTGCATTCCAGTCCCCTATAATGAAAAGGACATCTTTTTTGGGTGTTAGTTCTAAAAGGTCTTGTAGGTCTTCATAAACTG
>NW_011494756.1:2055262-2056029 GCF_000754665.1 Bison bison bison | reverse complement strand
GAATACTGAAGTGGTTTGCCATTCCCTTCTCCAGTAGACCACATTCTGTCAGACCTCTCCACCATGACCCGCCCATCTTGGGTTTCCCCACGGGCATGGCTTAGTTTCATTGAGTTAGACAAGGCTGTGGTCCTAGTGTGATCAGATTGGCTAGTTGTCTGTGATTATGGTTTCAGTGTGTCTGCCCTCTGATGCCCTCTTGCAATACCTACCATCTTACTTGGGTTTCTCTTACCTTGGACGTGGGGTATCACTTCACGGCTGCTCCAGCAAAGCACAGCCACTGCTCCTTACCTTGGACGAGGGATATCTCCTCACCGCCACCCCTCCTGACCTTGAACGTGGAGTAGCTCCTCTAGGCCCTCCTGCGCCCGCACAGCCATGGCTCCTTGGATGTGGGGTTGCTCCTCTCGGCCGCCGCCCCTGACCTTGGGCGTGGGGTAGCTCCTCCTGGCCACCGCCCCTGACTTCTGACGTGGGATAGCTCTTCTCGGCTGCCTGTGCCGTCCCAGCCTGGCACTCTCGGCCGCTGACCCTGACCTTGGACGTGGGGTAGCTCCTCTTGGCCGCCACCCCTTGGGCATGGGGTCCTCCCGGCTTCTGCCCCTGACCTCTCTTATACAGTGGAAGTGAGAAATAGATTTAAGGGCCTAGATTTGATAGAATGCCTGATGAACTATGGACTGAGGTTCGTGACATTGTACAGGAGACAGGGATCAAGACCATCCCCATGGAAAAGAAATGCAAAAAAAGCAAAAATGGCTAGT
>NW_011494756.1:2053805-2055162 GCF_000754665.1 Bison bison bison | reverse complement strand
GTGCTGTCTTGTCTAGGGAGGAGGGGCAGGTGGGGCCCCCGGGGGAGGAACCAGCCAGCCTCATTCCTGGTGCAAAGGGGATGACTGAGAAGGAAGAGGTAGCAAGGACCCCAGGATGGCAGGTAAGGAAGCCTGGGGTTCAGCTGGAACTCCGTCCCCGTGTGGGTCCTCCTGGGAAGCCCCCGGGCTCTGCAGGGTGGAGTGCAGAGGCCAGGCCCATGCCACCATGGCAACGGTGCAGGGAGGCCGGGGCACCCCAAGACCACTGAGTCAAACTGCCATCCCGGTGGAAGAACAGCTCTGTGTGGAGCTGAGAGGTGCAGACACGGTCTGAGCGGCAAGTGGATCTGAACCCTGGCCTCCCCCGACTTCTCGTGGAGTGAGGCCTGTTTCCCCAGCTGCACAACGTAGAACCCGCCTCATCCCACCCCGTGCCCCTTCTCCCTTCCTAGGAGAATAAGAAGGTCCGAAAGGAGATGGTCGTGTACGTTTCTGGTAAGACAGCAGACCCCAGCCCCTGCAGCAGGACTGCCCTGCTCCCTCACCTCACGGGTCCTGCAGAGGTCACAGATAGCTGAGCTCCTCCCTGACCCTCCTGGCCCAGGGAAGGGGCGGGGATGAAGCCCAGGTAGCCCGATGCCCAGTCTTTCCTGAACGAGCCCCTGGGTCCTTCTTCCTTCTTCGTTTGGCAGGACTTGAGGCCACTCCCCTTGGCCTGGTGGAAGGTTTCCGCCCTTTTAGCAATGCTGACCTGTTCTCCTGGCAACAGAGGGTATCCTAGCGCTGGGCAAAGTTCCCTCCAGCAAGGTATCCACAGGGTGTGTCTGATTGTGCTCTTTAGAGGCTTCCGAGGAGGACGTCATGGAGGAAAGGCCCGGGGGCTGGGTCCCCCATCTCTTGAGGAAGCTCTGGCTGGGATGGTTCCCCGCCTCTGACATCCCCAAGGCTCAGAGCCACGAGTGACACCGCGTCCAATAAACCCACAGTTGTTGCTTCTGCAGGCCCCGTTTCCTCCTTTCAGGGCCCTCAAGTTTCTACAAACTCAGTGTGGCTTCGTCCACCGCCCCTGTCCCAACAAGCTGCAGGAACACCACCTCCTGCCATTAAGCGCTAGACGTGGGTATGCTGGAGACTCAAGGGGCCCTGGCTGGTTTTCTGAGTCAGTGCCAAGGGACAGACAGGGCTCCCTGAATGTTGAGAGCTGACTGTGGTGAAGGCACTACTAGCCTGATCAGGGGCTGGTGCTTCTGACCTGTCTGGGTCTCCCAGCTCTTAACCTCAATGTGCTGAGGAGTCTGCCTAAGACTCAGGTGAGCAGATAGTCATTAGAGGCCTTGGGTGGTGTCTGTGTGAGCTC
>NW_011494756.1:2051499-2053694 GCF_000754665.1 Bison bison bison | reverse complement strand
CTGAGCGCCGAAGAATTGATGCTTTTGAACTGTGGTGTTGGAGAAGACTCTTGAGAGTCTCTTGGACTGCAAGGCGATCCAACCAGTCCATTCTGAAGGAGATCAGCCCTGGGATTTCTTTGGAGGAATGATGCTAAAGCTGAAACTCCAGTACTTTGGCCACCTCGTGCGAAGAGTTGACTCATTGGAAAAGACTCTGATGCTGGGAGGGATTGGGGGCAGGAGGAAAAGGGGACGACAGAGGATGAGATGGCTGGATGGCATCACTGACTCGATGGACATAAGTTTGAGTGAATTCCGGGAGATGGTGATGGACAGGGAGGCCTGGCGTGCTGCGATTCATGGGGTTGCAAAGAGTTGGACACGACTGAGCGACTGAACTGAACTGAATTGAAGTTTGTACAAGAACGGGTGCCATTCTCCCTTGGGGAAAAGATTCATGAGTTTACGCTTGGTGACCAAGTATGGGTCAAAGGTTGGAAATGTGATTTGCTAGTCCCTTGATGAACGGGCCTTTATGTTATTCTAACTACCCTGACTGCAGTTAAAGTTGCAGGTATTGTCCCTTGGATCCATCATTTGAGGGTGAAGAGAACATACCACGCAGACCCAAAAAACGCTGAGTGGACTGCACAGAGGGACCCTGCTGACCCTCGAGAGACTAAGACCATCCTTAAGAAGAAGGAAAAGAAGATCCCGGACGAGCCCCTTCAAGATGAAGCCGCACAATCAACTCCTGCTGCTTGGCCTCATCAACGTGATTTTGAATTTAACTTCCGTTCAACTCAGGACAATGTTTTCATCTCATGGGCACGTTCCGTGCAGACTTCCACGACACTTCCAGCTGCTGGGTGTGCGGGGCTACGCCTCTGTCGGTGATGGATGGACTTCCTTGGTGGGTGTCACCAGTCTGCCAAGGAGATTTCAAACCCCTGCTCTTCTCTGGGATGACAAAGAGGCTTTCCTCTCTCTTGTCAATCATAACCGCTCCTTGCTCTCTTGGTGTAAGACCTGCAGTCAATGGACTCGGGTCATGGGGCTACATTTGATATAAATGCCCGTGTAACAAAAGCCTAACCTACAACAAGCCCCGGTAAATCTACCTTATTTACATGCTAGGTGGACAAGATCTGCGTTTCAATGGTATGAGTATATTGCTGCCTTATTCATACCCTCTACAGGGACAACAGATATTATGATTAAAGAAGAGGCCTTGACTAATTTCACAAAACAGGCCCTTCTAAAAGGAACAAAAGCCATCCAAGCCTTAAATGAGAACAAATCCAAATGAGAAAAGCGGTAATTCATAATAGAATGGCTTTGGACATACAGCTGCTCAAGGAGGGACCTGTGCTGTAATTAAGGCTGAATGTTGTGCATACATTCCTGACTTATCTGGCAACGTATCGAATGCTTTAGATGACATGAAACACCAGGTAAAAGCAATGTCAAGTGAAAACATTCCTTTCTGGACTTCGGTCCTACCTTGGGTAAAGGGCGATTGGTGGAAAACTATATTAACCACTGTTAAAGTTGCCTTGATAGTTCTGCTTTGTGGACCCTGAATTTTACAATGTATTATGCACTTTGTAACCCAAAGGTTGATGTCATTCTCCCAAATTGGCGGTCGGAGAGCCAGGGTGCAATATATCCCTATGAATGATGCTCATAATATGAGTTAAGAGCATCAAGATGGGGGAATGAAGGAAGAAACAGACAGAGCTGGACTCCATCTTAGGCCAGGCTGCGAACAATAGGCTACAGGCATGGTCACCCTCCCAATGGACTCTGAACTTTGTGCCCTGTGTCTATAGAAATGGCAATCCAGTGGAAAACCAGACCCCCCTGGATAAAAGAGCCTCAGGACTTGTACTTGGACTCTCCATTGCCTAAAAGAATATGCTAATTATCTCTGTAACAGAACAAAGTTGTAAATTCCATTATGTTTATCAGGATCTGACCACAGTCCTATTGATAAATGCCCACTGTTTATCTAGTCTTGTGATACATGAATCATGGGCTAACTTTGATCGTATCTCACTTTTACCTTGACCAGACAAGTTTCAAGGAATTTGGGGAGGTGGGTTTGAGTAAGTACTCTTAGGGTATATAAGGTTTTCACAAAAACTGGTCGGGGTCCTTGGCTAAGAGGAGACTCTGCCTTGGGCCCGCCAGTGTAATAAACTGCACTCCAC
>NW_011494756.1:2049374-2051399 GCF_000754665.1 Bison bison bison | reverse complement strand
TCGGCCACCACCAGGCGCAGGTTCTCATCATTGAAGCTGCTCTCGGGGTTCCCCTTGGCCTGGGTCACACCGGGAAGGTAAGCTCAGGGACAGAGGTGAAGTCCCACATGGCCTCGCACCCTGCTCCAGTCAGCCCAGGAGTCTGATCCATGGGTGATACAGAGGCCTGAGTTTGCCTCCTGGGCCCTCAACACACATCCCTGTCCCGATCACCTTACCTCCTTCACCTCATCCAGGAAGGCATCCGTCAGGTGTCGGGGTGGCTGGGTCGGGTCCCGGGTCATCTTCTGCTCAGCGATCAGCTCATCAATCAGGGCCATGAAGGCCTTCTGCGCCGGGAAGACCCTGGCAGCCAGCCCTGGGATGCTCAGGAGCACTGGCACAGCTTCCACCACCTGTGCGGGTCACCGCCATGGGGCCCTGGGAACCTGGGACCTCCTGGTGCCCAGGCGCTCACCAGTCAGGTCCCAGCTTCCTCCAGTGTCCCCATCATCAACCTTGTCCTCCCTAAGTTCAGACCTGCCTCTCTCCTGGCCCTGGGCCCAGAAAGATAAACCTAAAATGTACATCTCATGGTGACCGGTCCCTTGCAGTGAAGTACTCCCACCCGGAAGCGCACTGACCCCCGCCCAGCCTTTCCGATCTAGGTTGTCTGCCATCTCCCCACTTCCAAGCCTTTTCCTTGCAGGTACCTTTCCCGGAAAGCCCTTCCTCCTTCGGGAGGGGGGAGGGGTCGTTGGAGGACCGAGGCCGCCTCTACGGAGCTCTTTCCTCACCTTGCGCACTAAGTTAAACTCTTCCTTCAGCCCATCCTCCGTCAAGTCCAACAGCTTGATGATGCGAGGATCATTGTACTCGAAGCGGCACCCGAAGGTCAGGGAGGCGATCACGTTGCTCACTGCTTTATTCAGGAGGTCCATGGGGCTAAAGGGACGTCCTGGAAGGGGACGGTGCAAAGTAGGGCGTTGCCTCCATCTCTTCTCTCCTAGGCCTCTCCAAACCTCCCAGACCTCCCTGTCCCTCAGCCCCAGCACTCACTCACCGGCCTGGTCTGCGAAGGCGGCACAGAGGCACGAGGCCTCCTCGGTCACCCACTGCTCCAGTGACTTCTTCCCCAGGCCGAAGTTGCGCAGGGTGGTCAGGGAGAAGCGCCGCTGCTCGCGCCAGGCGTCCCCATATCGCGCCAGGATCACTCCTGGGGGCGTGGCGGGCACGTGGGCGTGGCTGGGGTCTGGCCCCGCCCCTCCCGGGGATCTGCTCACAGCCCCGCCCCCATGGGGGAAGTTCTCGGCGCTGCCCGCCCACACTGGCCTCGCCCTTCCGTCCTAAATGCCGCCCACTTTCACACCTCCTTCAGTCTGGAGACTGCCCCCATTCTCTGTCGGCCCACACTGCTCCCCGAGTCTCCCCTGCTAGGCGCCCGTCTTGGCTCCACTTTTTATTTTGCCCACGGAGACCCCGTTTGCCACGTGGGGAAAGTCCTGGCCCGCCCCTGCCCACCCCGACTTTGTCCTCTTTTCCTGCCCACACCGACGTCCCCTTCGCGTTCGCAGTGGCCCTGGGCCGCCCTCTCTTAGTAAGGCCCCGCCCTCTGCCTCATCTAATTTCTCCTCCCCCAACGTTTGGCACAGTCTCCTTTCTCCACCTGCCGCCCCCTCAAATTCGTTGGCTCTTTCCTGCACCGAAAATCTGCGACCCTGCCCTCTCCGCTTGCCTTCGGCGCGCGGCCCGTAACCCAGGTGCTCGTAGACGGCCGGAGGTGGACGGTCGGCAGTGTCCTGACTGCGGTACACCAGTGCCTCGCGCACAGCCGCCAGCCCGTTGAGCACGACTACCGGCGTCCAGACCTGCTGCAGGCTGAACACGTTCCCGAAGCGACGCCGCAGCTGCAGGCCAAAGGTCGAGGGTGTTTGGCAAGCCCAGGCCCCGCCAGGCTGTGGGCCCAGCCTCCTGGCATTAGCCTCTGGGCACCTCTGGGTCCCCTCCAGCAGCGAGCAACTGCAAGGACTTTATCTAGTCTTGTGA
>NW_011494756.1:2044324-2048694 GCF_000754665.1 Bison bison bison | reverse complement strand
CTGTTCTCGGGCCCTTAACAGACGCCCTCCCTCAGGAAGCCTCTCGGATCCGCCTCCTCTTCTTGGCCCAGTTCCTCTTCCGGCCTGTGGCTTCACCCAGCGCCCACTGTCCGCTGCCTGGTGGGGCCCTAGGACCACCGCTGCGCACTCCCCACCCCTTCCGTCCTCACCTGGTTAAAGCTGGGACGCGGGTCCTCGAAGTCCACCTGCAGCAGGTTGCCCAGCACCGGCAGCGGCGTGGGGCCTGGTGGGTAGCGTGGGGCCCAACGTGAGCGCCGGTGCATCAGGTCCAGCAAGAGCAAGAAGATGAGCAGGGCCACGGCCAGGGGCCCCAGCGTGTCCCCAGACAGCAGCCCCATGGCTGCCTCTGTGAGCGCTGGGTTCCTCACCACACGGGCACCCAGGACCAGGCCAGCAGGGGACTCTCACTCCACCTCCGGGGCTCCACCAGTCCGGGGCCTCTGTATAAAGGGAGCGGAGGACCGGCCTTTGGCCTCTGCCCTGAGCTGTCGTGTCGGGGAGATTGTGCTGCCAGAGGGTACAGAGAGGGGTCAGGAGAGTCAGGCGCACGGGTGGCCACTGTCCCTCACGTGTGCTCTCCACATGCTTCCGGAGGGTGGCTGGAGAGCACAAGAAGTCCCCCTCCCGCGGCCTGACTCCCCAGCTCGGCAGATTCCAGGAAGAATCCGGGATCTTGGGAATGGGTTCTGCCGCCACCTGTCGCCTGTCAGCCTCTAATGCGGCCATAGCCCCGTTCCCAGACCATGTCCCTGTCCTGCTGCTGAGGGGCCTTCGCCTCCCAAGTATGTTACTGCTCCTTGCCCCGTGCTGGCGGGAGGACCGACTGCCCAGAGGGACCACAGATAGAGTTCTCAGTGTCCCTCACTTCCCACTGGTGCACTCAACACACGCTCAGAATCACCCACTCATAAACCACATTTACACACATTCGCATCCTGACTAGCCCACTCACGTGCATATCTACACACCCACACAACCGCATCCACGAGTCCTGGGCTACCACTTTCCCCTCGGAGACCAGCCCCAAGGGCTCCAGTTCTCAGGGGCTGCCTGGACTCCGCCGACCTCCCTGGCCCTGGAGACTGCTCTGGGCGCTGCCGGCACCTGCACCTGGCTGGCTGCTGCCTCAGTTTCCACCTGCTGTGGCTGAGGGAAGTCTGAATCTGGGGCTAGGGAGGCAGCAGGGTTGTTTTCAGAGTTCCCTAGTCACTCTCACCAGCCAGTTTGGTGGCCCAGAGGCCCTTTCCTAAGTTTGTTACAAATTGGTCCTTGGACTTTCCAGCTCTTGTGGCCTCAAGGTGATGAATCTCCTCACGTAGGTGTCCATTTCCTGACTTGGAAAAATGTAAGGTGGGCACTTTACTTTGTTGACTGCCAGTAAGCTCAAGGTATTAGGGTGGGTTAGCATAGGCTGTGACTGTCCTTAGAGAAGTGGGCCTGCTTCCTCCTCATCGATTTGTCCTTTACTCCTGGAACCTGCTCAAATTCATGTCCATCAAGTCGGTGATGCCATCCAATCATCTCATCCTCTGTTGTCCCCTTCTCCTGCCTTCAGTCTTTCCCAGCATCAGGGTCTTTTCAAGTGAGTCAGTTCTTCCCATCAGGTGGCCAAAGTATGGGAGCTTCAGCTTTAGCATCAGTCCTTCCAATGAACAGTCAGGGTTGATCTCCTTTATAATTGACTGGTTTGATCTCCTTTCAGTCCAAGGGACTCTCAAGAGTCTTCTCCAACATTACAGTTCAAAAGCATCAATTTATTTGGCTCTCAGCCTTCTTCGTAGTCCAACTCTCACATCCGTGCATGACTACTGGAAAAACCATAGCTTTGACTAGACGGACCTTTGTCAGCAAAGGAACGTCTCTGCTTTTTAATATGCTGTATAGTTTGGTCATAGCTTTTCTTCCAAGGGGCAAGCATCTTTTAATTTCATGGCTGCAAAATCATCATCTGCAGTGATTTTAGAGCCCAAGAAAATAAAGTCTCTCACTGTTTCCACTGTTTCCCCATCTGTTTGCCATGAAGTGATGGGACTGGATGCCATGATCTTAGCTTTTTGCATGTTGAGTTTTAAGCCAGCTTTTTCACTCTCCTCTTTCACTTTCATCAAGAGGCTCTTCAGTTCCTCTTTGCTTTTGTCCTTGAACATCAGCTGTTAAAACTTCAGAAGACAAGGGAATGGAAACCAGATGGGGATGTAGTTTCTTGACCCTCTCACAGGCCTGCCGAGGACCTCAAGGAGTGGATTCCTGGGCCTCCCTCCTCTCCATGGGTCCAGTCCACTCTGGCTCCAGCCCCATACCCTCCGACCCTGACTCTCTGGTTCCTTCCAGTCCTCCATCAGAGGTGCAAATGCAAACCTTGGTACCACCATGCACAAGTATGTGTCACCTCCAGACTGGAATTACGGCTACCAGGCACTCCCTCTTGGTCAGCCTTTTGCCTCTTCCAGGCAAGGGGTTGGTCACATTATGCCAGGGTTCTGCTAGCCTTAGAACCCTCCAGCAACTCAAGGGGTAAGATTTGAGGTTGAGAAGCTGATGGGAACTCAGAGGCCCAAACCCATTCAAATGTAAAGGCATGGGAACTCAGAAAGTGGGGAAGGGGGCATTTCCAGGGCAGGCCTGGTCAAGGCCCCTGCCCCCCACCCATCCCCGGAGTATGTGAGGCAACCTTTCTTTCTGAACACAGCTGGAGTCGTTCAGGGTCCTGGAGGCTCTCCCCTAGCTTACTGAGAGCCTGGAGGAGGCGCTCTGCCCTCCTGTACCCCCTCTTACCCTGTTCCCTCCCTCGCACCCCACCCCCAACAGTGAGAGGACCGGTTCTTCCCAGGTTGCCTTCAATGGGACAGAGTGCTTGTGGTCTCCAGGTGGGGGTCATCAACATTTGCAATCCCTGCTTGGCTTGTGCAAGCAGCTCCTTCCCTTCCAAATTCCCACATCCCCACTCTCCTGCCAGGCCCGGGGCCAGTGGGCGGGGCTGGCTGGGGCTCAACTGGCCCTCTTCAGCTTATCCAGCCTTTCCTGCGTCTTGCCTTGGCCAAAGCTGGGGGGAGGGATGGCGAGGGTGGGCCCCTGCTTCAAAGTGCTCACAACCAAGAGGAGGCGGGGAGCCAGGTGACACCCCAGGCCAGCAGTTGCAGGGATGGCTTTGAGGGCTGTGGGGTCATTTCCCCAGGCTGGAGTAGACTTTCTGGGAAAACCTCCTGGAGGTCTTCGGGTGGCTTGGGACCGCAAACAGGTAACCTGACTGCGGGATTAAGGCACCGCTGCAAAGCAGCAGGACGGTGGCAGCTCCAGGTGGGGCTTTTGCTCTGGCAGAGGACTGGATCGTGGGAAACTCGGGTTCTTGGGCCTCAAGGAGGCAGGGAGACCAGCTCTGAGGCCACTGAAAAGCCCAAGAGGGGAAGACCTGAGGGGAGCCCTGGGGACTTCTCAGAGCCAGCCGGTGGTCTCCCATCGGCCTCAGTCGAATGTTTCTGTCCATTGGCAGCAATCTCCCACCCTGGACGGGCAGAGTCCGGTGGCACTGGCGGGGCTGGCAGGATGGTCGTCACAGCTTGTCACAGCGGCCCCATTACACTGCCATCTACCCTTTGTGTCATGCCCTCTGCAGTCACTCTACTGGGCGTATGAAGGGCAGTGACAGGTAGCTTGTAATTCAGGCAGTGCCCTCCAAACACCGGGGATGGGGGCTCTAGTCCTGAACAGGGTGGCCTTGGGGAAGGCCTCAATCGTGAGGCCAATGCCCTGTTTCAATCCTTGTGCAATCGTAGCCTTGGATTACCCTGCACTCACACACCAGGCACTGCTGTTCACGCCCCATGCTCCCCACCCCATGTAAGATCGGCTTTATGGTTTCCAAGGCATGGAGTCTCAGGGGTCACAGCAGTGGGTCAAAGTCACAGAGCATCATTAGGGTCAATCTCAAAACTCAGGCTCTGGACCACTGCTCTACAGCGGAAATACACTTCTATGAGGCCCGAGGGCCAGCATTTAAGTTCCTGCAGGCTTATTATTTTAGAAACACGCTCAGGCGGCCCTTGCTGGCTTCTGCTTTGGTGAAGCAGCGGGTGTTTGAGGGATGGGCACCCCTCCCCCACCCCGCCCCGCACACCTCGGGGTCGCAGGTGTTGGCCCTGGCAGGGAAGGCGCCTCCGACCCGAGACCGGGTCTGAGTCCCGAGTCCGGGAAGACGTCAGCAAGATGGCTGGCGAGCAGCGCCCGGGGCCCGAGCCCCCAGGCACGGAGTCCCGGCCCTGGGCCCCCAAGGCTACACGGAGCAAGCTCCCTGGAAAGCAGGTGGGCAGCTGCAGTGCCCAGCGAGGGCGCGGGGAAAGTTGGTGGCATTT
>NW_011494756.1:2041851-2044049 GCF_000754665.1 Bison bison bison | reverse complement strand
GTCTGGCTGGCGGACAACGGGGGCGCGGGGCCGGGAGCCGCGGGGTGCAGGCAGATTCCTCCCGTGGTTTTCTGGGAACTGGGCTGGGCAAGACGGGAAAGTTCTGGAGCTTGCCCGCACAATGTGAACTTGCCTCAGGCTTCCCTGGTGGCTCAGAGGTTAAAGCATTCTGCCTGGAATGCGGGCGACCTGGGTTTGATCCCTGGCTCAGGAAGATCCCCTGGAGAAGGATATCGCAACCCACTCCAGTACTCTTGCCTGGAGAATCCCATGGAGGGAGGAGCCTGGTAGGCTACAGTCCATGGGGTCGCAGAGTAGGACACGACTGAGCGATTAAACTTGTAACTTGTAAGTTAAGGTGGTCACCTAAACCTTGTGTTTTTGAACCGCGGTTTAAAAACTTAACTCTTACAAAATACACCAACACTGCACACCTATCATAGAATGATCAAAATCCAGAACGCTGACACCACCCAACTCCGACAAGGGTGAGCTCTCATTCCCTGCGGGTGGGTGGGAATGCAGACTGGGGCAGCCACTTTGGAAGACAGTCTGGCAGTTGATTATTAAAAAAAAAAAAAACCCTGCACACTTGTGTTTATAGCAGTTTTATTCATAATTGCTGAAGAGTGGAACAACTGTCTTCCCGTAGGTGAATGGATAAACTGGGGTGCATCCCGGCAACAGAATATTCAAGAGAAGAGAAACTGAGCCTCTTAAAGCTGAGAGTGAAAAAGCTTAAAACTCAACATCCAGAACACTAAGCTCATGACATCTGGTCCCATCACTTCATGGTAAATAGATGGGGAAAAGAAACGGACACAGCGACACTTTATTTTTCTTGGGCTCCAAAATCACTGCGGATGTGACTGCAGCCACGAAAGTAAAAGATGCTTGCTTCTTGGAAGAAAAGCTATTGCAAACCTGGACAGTGTATTCAAGCAGAGACATCACTTTGCCAAGAAAGGTCCATATAATCGAAGCTATGGTTTTCCAAGTAGTCATGTATGGATGTGAGAGTTGGACTATAAAGAGGGCTGAGTGCCGAAAAACTGATGCTTTTTTAAACTGTGGTGCTGGAGAACAGTGTCTCTTGGACAGCAAGGGATCAGTCAGTCCTAAAGGAAATCAACCCTGAATATTCATTGGAAGGACTGATGCTGAAGTTGAAGCTCCAATACTTTGGCCACTTGATGTGAAAAGCCAACTCATTGGAAAAGACTCTGATGCTGGGAAAGATTGAGAGGAGAAGGGGATGACAGAGGATGAGATAGTTTGATGGTATCACTGACTCAATGGACATGAATTTAAGCAAACTCCGGGAGACTGTGAGGGACAGGGAAGCCTGGGGTGCTATAGTCCATGGCATCACAGAGTCGGACCCTGAGCAACTGAACAACAAAAAAAAGAAATGAGCTATCATGCCATGAAAAGACATGGAGGAACCTTAAATGCCTATTACCAAATGAAAGAAACCAATGTAAAAAGGCTACACACTGTGTAACTCCAACCCTATGACATTCTGGAAAACACAAAAACTATGGACCCAGTAAAAGATCCGTGGTTGCCAGGGTAAGAGGAGGGAGGGATAAAGAGAGGCAGCACAGAGAATTCTTACAGCATGAAGCTGCTCTGTATACTGGCGGTATGTACATGTCATTATGGGCCTCCCTGGTGGCTCAGAGGTAATCTGCCTGCCAATGCAGGAGATGTGGGTTTGAACCCTGGGGTCGAAAGATCCCCTGGAGAAGGAAATGGCAGCCCACTCCAGTATTCTTGTCTGAGAAATCCCATGGACAGGGGAGCCTGGCGGACTATAGTCCATGGGGTCGCAGAGCTGGACAGGACTTAATGATTAAACAACAGCAAACCCATGTCATTGTACGTTTGTCCAAACTCAGAGCGCACACCACCAAGATGAACCCCAACGTAAACTATGGGCTGTGGGTGACCATGTGTTGATGCAAGTTCACCAAAGACAAGGCACTGCCCTGGTGGGGAGCGCTGACACTGGGGGAGGCTGTGCGTGTGTGGGGGCAGAAGATGCATGGGGAATCTCCGTACCTTCTGCGCAACACTGTGATGAACCTAACACTGCTCTAGAAATAAAGTCTGTCCAAAAAACAGAGAACTCAAAAGAGTGGCAGGAGCTGAAATGCCCATGAACAGTTGAGGCTTCTTACAAAAGCCCGGAAACT
>NW_011494756.1:2037811-2041751 GCF_000754665.1 Bison bison bison | reverse complement strand
ACAGAAGCCGGAAAGCTAGAGTTGGGAGTGAGGCGTGGAATAGGGCCACTCCCCAGTGAATGGTCATTTCAGGAGCCAGTTTGAGGAACCATCACCAGTGTTTTACTCAAAGTATCATCAGCCCAGTCAAAAGAATTTAAAAAAGGCAAAATGAAGAACCAACCATCTGCTGTCAGGAAAGTATTTTCCTGAAGATATGTTCAAGGTTTGTGGTTTAAGCCCAACGCCTGCAATCTCTCAATCTCATCTCAACTGTGTTAATGCCAAGACCAGACAGGATGCCAAGGAAATAAAGAACCATAATCCCTATGCAGGCTCCGTGGCCCACACAGCATACCCACCCACACCTCCATCCTGGTGGAGCAAAATGAGAACTGGACCACACTGCTGGGTGGAGCCATTGTAACAGAATTAATCTGCCATTTCTGCAGCCTCAAACTGATAAGCACACCAGAACTCATTTATAATTGCTTATTTCTACTTCACAGCATTCCTTCCAGTGTTTCTGTTCTTTAAAACAAAGTCCATTAACATTGCATTATTTTTTAATAAGCTTTAAAATTCACATTGATTGGAATTTTGTCCTCCTCTCAAGTAATCTGGCCATCTTCACACACGGCTGAGTTCGACCCACCAGGCTGAGCGGCTAGAACTGTCCTTGGTTGGGATCATTCCAGGGTCTGCTGCAAGGGCCCTGGGCCTGCGGGAGGCCTAGGTGGCTGGGCCAGTCTGATGGCAGCCACCTCCGCAGCAGAATCAGAGCCAGCCTGACGGCTGGAATGGGAGGAGAAAGAGACACGTTTGCTTCAAACAAAAAAGGAAACAAGGTTAAAATGAAGTTTATTATTTTTTTGATTTTTTTTGTTTTGTTTTTTAAATAAAACTGTTTGTGAAACAGCTATTTTATCCCCACGGCAGAGTGACCCCTGAAAGATGCACTAACCCCTTCTTAAGGCCTTAACAAGATTTTTTTTTTGTACTTTTTTCTTTTTTTAAAACTCAGATATTTAAAAATTATACAATTTACAAAACAAAACAAAACAACACAACATAGAGAATCATGTAGCGGGGGGCTGCTCAACTGGCAGGCTCCCTTATCCTTTATAAAAGTGAAAGCAAAGAAGAAAGGGTGGAGTGGGTGCTCCTGGTCAGCTTACCTCCCCCCCCACCCATGAGCACATCTGACACCGTCCTTCCCTGTGTCCACTCCTACGGCCTAGGTTTGTCCATCCGCCCTGGGGGTCAGGGCACAACAGCTGCCTGGAATGTGCCCAGGGGCAGCCATCCCTTGATCCTGCCGGCCAAGCCGCTTTGGTGGGACCCTCGGGGCTCTCACCGGCCAAGGACCCAGGACACAGTTGTGACCGTGGGGCCTCCGCCTTGGGGCATCCGCCAATGTCCCCTCCCCCGAAAAAAAAAAAAATTTAAAAAATAATAAATAAATAGTGTTTCTGGAAATGAAAAAGATTTATTTTTGTGTTTAAACATCATTCTCCCATTCTTGAAAACACGGACCATCCCCCACTTCCCTCCCCCTTGACCTTCCCACTTTTGAGACAAATTACTGACAAAGACATGGTTTGGTGTGGTTCGTCTGTTCCTCTGACCCTGGGTCTAGAGTCTCTGAATTGTGTGAGCTGGGCCAAGGATCTAAGCCACCCCTGTCCTTGTGAGATCAGAGTTTGTTCAGTTCAATTTCACATTTAAATTTCACGTTATTGGAACAAATTTGGAGTTCTTTAACTAGATAATTTTAAAATAGAATCAAAAGGGATAGCGCACCTTTCATTTAAACAAAGTCTTTCCAGACTAAAAATAGATTTATATATATATATTTTTATCCCTCCCTTTTAATTCCCCCCACCCTTTCCCATCATCCCACCCCTCCCCCCTCCCCCCACACGGTCACTATGGAGATTGTGTCCATGGAAACAGCCATTCCAACGTCTTGGGTCTTTCTTTCCTGTGGTGTCACCGGTTTGAGAGTGATGTAAGAACTTAGGAAGGAAGTGCTGGCGCGGGCAGGCACGCGGGGTGGGGCGGGGTGGGGTGTGGCTGCACAGGAGGACCTTTTCCATTCCATCACGAGTATCCACCACCTTCTCATCTCCACAGTCTCACCTGCAAGACAAGCAGACACTGGGTGCTGGGAACCTCTTCATGGTGCTGCAGCCCACAGCCCCTGCTCTGTGGTGGCGCGACTCTGCAGGGACTGGCAGCCGGGACCGGAGACACCCAGGGCCCGTGGTAGAGCCGGCTGTGTGGCTCTGGGCCTGAAACAGGGTAAAGGCAGCAATGACCTGGCCAGCTGCACTGGGTATGGACTCGGAGTGCCCCTCCCCAGTGTGTGGAGGGAGCCGAGACCAGGAGAGACTCCCCTGACCCCCGAGGTGGGGCTGCCTGCAGTGGGGCAGCTCTTGGGGTGACCCTTGCTCAGGATGCTGCCCCCTGGGGCCTATAGCAGGACTCAGCACGTGGGCCTGGGGACCTGTCCTCACAGAGGTGGCTGAGCACCCAGCTGATATGGAAAAACCGGCTCAGGACCACAGGACCATGCCCCGGTCCCCTCCAGCCACAGGCGGCGCTCTCACAGCTAACAGAGAACACTCCCGGGAGCTCCAAGGGGAGGGCGGCTCTCAGGTCACCCTCTGGGGCTCCCCAGGCCCTGCCACTGGCGTCTGTCTCTCCTTCTGGCCCGGGCCCCAGGTTTAGGAAGACTCTCCTGGTGGCCACCGAGGGTACGCGGGCTTGTACCAAGGGCCTCCTCAGGATACTTCATGGGTCCTTACGTGTGCAAGGATCTCAGAGACACAGCAATTTCCAGGAATTCAGTCCAGAAAAATTAGGCCAAGAGCCACGTGTGGTGACACCCCTGTGTGTGTGTGTGTGTGTGTGTGTGTGTGTGTGCGCGCGGGGGCTCACCTGGCTTCTTCCTCAAACCCTTTCCAGTGCCCTCCACCAACCAATAGACCTCAGGAAAACCCAGGCATCACCAGTCCCTTTTCTGCTTCTGTAAAACTTACTAATACACAAACTAGTTAAGGCTAGCCTGTGTATACAAGCTAAGAACAGACATTCCCGCCAGCCCTTGCCAGAAAGAGATTCCTAGCTGCTTGGCAGAAAACATGAATAACAGTAAGGGGCTTGCAGGGCAGCAGGACAGCATCGCCGCCCTCAGGCAAAAGCAGACCCTGGGCCTCCAGCTGTCGGGGCCAGGAGCTGAGCCACCCTGCCATGGGCCACAGAGTGGCTTCCCCCGCACCCAGGGAGTCACCCCAGCACCCCCTCCCCCAGCACGGACTCTCTCCACTCTGGTTTCCTGATGCTAAGGCTGCCAGGAAAGGGGGAGAAGAAGCAGCCTTCTCTGGTGTCGCCCCAGGAACCAAAGGCCCTCTATCAAGGCGATGCCAGGGCAGGGCTGCCAGGGGGCCTCAAACAAGGACCAAAGGGGTCAAATCTTGCCGGGGATGTGGGCCATGGGCGGGAACAGAGGACAAGTGCCCGCACATCCTGCAAAGCTCAGCTCATGGACCGAGGGCCAGGAGCAGGGTCTGCCCTCTCCCCAGCACTTGGCAGTCTCCAGCCTGCACCCTCTAGAATGCAGGTGGTCTCGGCACCAGGGTCTGCCTGGCCGGAGGGCTCCGCAGGCCGCTGGCCTGGGCTCCTTCCCTTGGTGCCACTGGGGGGCCTGGGCATATCCGTCCATATCCGCTGCCAGTGCCCGGCCTTCCGGCGTTCCCCGCAGGGACCTCCCCAGGGTCTGATACCTGACTGACCCTGAATATAATGGAGCCTTAACTTCTCCATTATTCCTAAAAACTATTCCTTTAGTAGGAAGAATGGGAAGAAAACTCTCGAAACATCTAGTAGGGGCCAGGCACTATGCCAGGAGCCCTACAGACACTTCTTCACTGGAACACTGCGAGGCCTGACCTCCCCC
>NW_011494756.1:2037056-2037711 GCF_000754665.1 Bison bison bison | reverse complement strand
CTTCTGACTGGGCCCCTGGGACTCTGCCTTGGAGCCTCCATTGCTCAGGTCTGTCCAAAGGAGCCGGAGGTGGCTGAGGAGACAGCACCAGGGCAGAGCCGTGGCCCGTGAGTGAGCGGGCGGCCCTCTGTGCTGAGGCCGCTCTCTTCTCTGTAGTAAGGCACCGGTGTGTTCGGCTGTTGGCGAACAATCGGGCCTTCATCCCAGGCCAAAGCATTCCCATCAGCCTCTTCCTGCTGCCCTTCAGCTTCACCTCGGCCGCCTGGACCTGGGGGGGACCTCCATCTGGCTGAGGCTGCCCTCGCCTTTGTAAGCTGAGACCTGAGCCTGCTGGGGAGCACGTGAGGAGCCTGCACCCGCCCGACGCCATCAGGTCAGCGCCCTCCTCCCTGGGCCGCCCCATGAGGACAGGAACTACCCTGCACACCCTCCTCCCCCCAAATCCTGGGCCAGTGCATGAAGAGGCCAAGACAGCCGCCCCGTCCTTGTGGGAGGACAGTCTAGTGGAGATGCAGACGGTTTGTGAACATACCAGCGACTCGAAACCGTGGTGACGCCAGGGAGGTGGCAGAGTGGGGACAAGGGGACTGGGAAGGCTGCTCTGAGGACGTGCCCGGAAGCTGAGACCCAAAGCGGAGACAAGGCACAGCACCAC
>NW_011494756.1:2017886-2036860 GCF_000754665.1 Bison bison bison | reverse complement strand
CAGGACCCCTGAGGGAGGCGGCCAGGCGCTGAGGAGTCAGAGGAGGTGACCCCAGTGCCCTCGGAGGTGAGCTGAGGAGCTGCACTTGGCCCTACAGGTGGCGGGAACCTCAAGTCGAGGAGAGACAGGAGCTGGTGCAGAGCGGCAGTGCGTGCGGGGCCGCGGGGTGGGCAGGAAGGAGGACCCGGGACATGACCCTGGGCACTAACCTTGCACCCAGGACAAGGCAGAGCTGGACGGAGGTCACGGCTTCCCGCCACTGGGTGGGCCGGGTGGGAATGGGGCCTCCATGTCTACAGCCAATGAGAACGAGGGACGGGCGAGGAGCCTCGTCCACTAGCTGCCTCGAGCCGGGGAGAGGGCGGAAGTGGCTGGCCAAAGCTCCTGCACCTGCAGACCCGGGAGGGGGCCGCCCACTGACCTTTCCTCCTGGGCACAGCTGGCCTGGCCAGGTACCTCACGTGGCAGTGGGAGATGAGAACTCGCATCTCCATGCCCTCAGCCCTGGCGTTTTCTGCCAGACACGGCTGCGCCGGGCACGGTGGAGACATTTCTTAACTGCATCCTCACAAGGCCGGCCACCGTTAGTCCTCTTTTCACAGAAGGAGGAACTGAAGCACAGAGATGCTAAGTGGGCTGACGCTGTCACACAGCACTCTCCACACCACAGGAATAATCGCTGCCCCTTCCCCACCTTGTGATGGTGGACCTGCGCCCCCAGCACAGACCCCAAGGTGAATGCTCCCTGAAGGGAGGGGCTGCGTCCGCCCCTCACGCTGGGGCTTCCCACCACCTGCAGAGGGCGGGCGAACCCAGGAGAAGGGCCCTGCCTTGACAAGCACTTCAGGGGCACGAGACGACGCTCTGTCCCTCCCTTCCCTCCAAGAGGGAAAGGTCTGACCTCAACAGACTTGAAACAACCCCAAACGGAGGGACAGGCCACTCGATCACTCAGCGCCTCGTTTCTTTGGTATAAACGTGACAGCAACACCCACCCTGTGAGGATGAACCATGAGGCTTGTCGTCCTGTGAGAGCGGAGGGCTCTGGCAGCTGGCAGAGCCCAAGAATGGGCAGAGAGGAAGGCGAGGATGAACAAAATTAAAATTTCCAAGAGGAAACTGGGCCCAGACTTCCTATTTTTCTCAAACACAGCCTGGGATTCCAGGACAAGAACAAAAGGCCCCAAGTAACTCATGGTTCTTCCCCAACCGGCTCTTCCCAGACACTTCCGGGAACACTCCCCATGGCCTCCGTTCCAAGCGGCTCTAAACACCAGGGCTGGGAAGATGGCAGAGCCGCTCAGAAACAGTGACACCATCAAGCCCAGGGACACGCGGAAGGGCCAACAGAAATGGGCCTGGAAATCCCCCAGACTGCTGCTGGCCTGAGGGTCACTGTACCCTGCAGGTTCTAGACTCGGAGAGCTCCTCGTGGTGGCCAGCTTTCCGCCCCCACCCCCGTGCCCTCCATTCCCACCCCCACCCGTGGAAGAGCAGGAGAGAAAAGAGAGAGTGCGGAGTCCTCACTGGACACCTTCATGAGAGCACTGTAACCCCCACGGGCTCATCACCCAGCCGAGGGCCTTCTCTGGAGGCTGGTACTGGGACCCACCTAAGAAACAAGTGACTTGCCAGATGAAAACTGCCACGTCCCGGGATGAATTTTAGGCAGACTCCCACCCCTTGTAACACAGATGCTCAGTCGTGTCTGACTTTTTGCGACCCCATGGACTGTAGCCCTCTAGGCTCCTCTGTCCATGGGATTTTTCAGGTAAGAATACTGGAGTTGGGTAGCCATGCCCTCCTCCAGGGGATCTTCCCGACCCAGGGATCAAACCCAGGTCTCCTGTCTCCTGCACTGCACTGCAGGTGGATTCTTTACCTGCTGAGGCCCCGGGGAAGATTCGTAACAAGGGGGAGGGAACATTCCAGAGACTCAGGCACACAGTGCTGCCCCAGAGAGCCAGGCCTTGCACACCAGTGTGTGGGTCGCAGACGCCTGGAGTAAACACAGATGCTCTCACCTGAAGAGAAATAATCCCTTAATGAACATTTCTGAGACAACTGGCTGCCTGCCCCATCCTGTAGAAGCAAGTGCTCCAGGTTAGTTACATTTCGCTTCTTCTTCTCATAATCTGTTTTGCTTTTCCCTCAGTGACTCAGTACGGACGGGGAGGATGTGGAAGGCCGGGTGGAGGTGGGCACTGTGGGCCCATTGCTTCAAGAGACCCAAGTCATATAATCCTGCTCTCACAGGCACACGCTACCAGCCCCGACCACGAACCCACAGACACACTCATGGAAAGCACAACTCAATCTCCTGAGAATTTTAAAAGTAAAATTAAATGTGCTAAAGTCTGCTGAATCTTTGAGGGGATTTTCCTTCCCTTTGCACTTATATGAAAGGAATCTTTCATAGCACCGGGAGGCAGGGGAAGATTTCACATAACAAAACTTGGGGAATTTTTGTTTTTCAAAGGAGAACTCACTCAAAGGTTTAGAGCTGTGGTGGTGGTGTAGTCGTTAAGTCGTGACTCTTTGCGACCCCATGGACTGTAGCCCACCAGGCTCCTCTGTCCACGGGATTTCCTAGGCAAGAATACTGGAGTGGGTTGCCATTTCCTTCTCCAGGGGATGTTCCTGACCCAGGGATGGAACCTGCATTTCATACACTGCAGGCAGATTCTTTCTGTCTGAGCCACCAGGGAAGCCCAAGCTTTAGAGACATCAAGCAAACTAAAAAAGAAAAGATCTCTGGTGAGAAGCCTTTCTGAGACGGGGAAAGAGCGAGGGCTGCAGGCAAAAGCAGCCCCACCTTAGAGGCTCCATCCCGGAAGCCAGCTGCCCCCAGGAGCCCCACCCAAGGCCTGCCTTCAGGAACAGCCCCCTGATCCCTAGTGGACGATGGAACCATTTTAAAGCCCCACATTATCTTTCTACACGTATTCTGGGGGGCTAAGCAACAAACAGAGAAGTGCTTTATCCACCGGGTGTTGGCCTCATGCAATTAGATACCCAGGTGCCGCCTGGCCAGGGCGAGCAGGAGGCAGAGGCCACGACACCCCATCGCAGTCCGCAGGGGCGGTGGCCCCGACTCACCTGTGCTTGCTGTACTTTCCATTCCCACGAGCACACTGCCCCCCTCACCCCCGCTCCGACTGCTCTGTGCTGAGGCTGCCTTTCGCTGTCTTGTTCTGCAAGGGGGGGACAGGGCATGGGAGGGGAGGCTGACGCCGGCAAAGCCAAGGAGACGAGACAGGAGGGACAGAGAACGAGCGTGCGGGTCAGGGCGGGCGGAGGTGAGGCAAGGAACGCACATGGAAAAGGAAAGAAAAAGCAGAGAGTCAGTACTGCACGACATACAGGAGATACTCAAGACAGGGTTTGCTGACGCAAAATGTGACCCTTCAAAAAGGGAAGTTTAAAAAAAAGTACAAATGAAGTAAAAAATAAAGAGAAAATTCTAAGATCCAAGGATCCATCTTGGGAAATAATTTTTAAAGAAAAGCATCAGTAAGCATCCTTCAGAAGCAATTTGAGGGCAGACTGTCAAGATGACCTCTTTCTAGTACCTTCTGGCCCCACTGAGTGGAGACTGAAGACTGTGAGCACGAGTGGCCACCAGGGGTCAGTGTGACCTCAGCCGGAGGACAGCCGCCGCTGCAGGAGCGCCAGGTGGAGGCCTCCACAGCCCAGCCCTTCCTGGGGGTCCCTTCTCCACACCCTCCCCTCCCCACACCCGTGAGTGGTGTTTTGGAAATAGGCCATTCACACACTCCGCCCGCATCTTCCTTCCCTTCCTAAATTTGAGAGGCGACCAAAAGACCAACTCTTGAACCAAATGCAGACACCATGGGCTGCACCTGTGGAAGCAGAACCTGGCGGGGATGGCGTTTCCCCGAGAGCCGGGCGTCAGCTCTCTCTAATCGGGGAAGACGCCTCTGCTCTGCATCCAGGCCTACAGCCAACCTCACCCCACGCCAGTCTGTGGTCTGGGGTTCCACTAAACTAAGGCGGAAACCAGGAGTTACGTGCATTTCTCTGAACAGACAAACACCTTCTCCCCAGCTCCGCCACCACATGGTGCTGACCCCACATCACAGGGCTCCCTCCTGTTTGCCCCTCCACCCACTAAGCCCTGGCCTGAGACTGAATATCAGGTCTCCAGGTCTTTCAGGAGGAGCCCCCGACCCCCTAGTCCTGCAGGGAGCACCGGCTCTGCAGGCTGACTCACCTTGTGCTTGGGGCACCTCACCGAGAAGTTCTCCTCGTGGAGCAAACAATCTGCAAGACAGAGGGGACAGTCAGGAGGAGCCTGGCGTGGGGCACAGCCTGAGGGGCGTGGGGTGGGGGTCACACATGGAGGTAGAGGACCGCGCACTGTGATTTTTAATAGCAGAACATGAGAGACACTCCCAAATAGCCTATGGCACCTCAACATGGTGGACTATCAGTCGGTTAGACAAGGTTTCAGAATAGGTAACAGCATGGGGAAACGCGATGCACACTGCTCGGATACACACGTGTGCAAGTACAATCCCGTTTGTCACAATGTTTCTACGCATAAAGGACAAAGGAGATCTACCAAAATATAACAGTATCCGAAATCTTACTCTTTGGATAGTAAGATTATCAGATCAGATCAGATCAGTCGCTCAGTCGTGTCCGACTCTTTGCGACCCCATGAATCGCAGCACGCCAGGCCTCCCTGTCCATCACCAACTCCCAGAGATCACTCAGACTCACGTCCATCGAGTCAGTGATGCCATCCAGCCATCTCATCCTCTGTCGTCCCCTTCTCCTCTTGCCCCCAATCCCTCCCAGCATCAGAGTCTTTTCCAATGAGTCCACTCTTCGCATGAGGTGGCCAAAGTACTGGAGTTTCAGCTTTAGCATCATTCCTTCCAAAGAAATCCCAGGGCTGATCTTTCGAATGGACTGGTTGGATCTCCCTGCAGTCCAAGGGACTCTCAAGAGTCTTCTCCAACACCACAGTTCAAAAGCATCAATTGTTCGGTGCTCAGCCTTTTTCACAGTCCAACGCTCACATTCATACATGACCACAGGAAAAACCATAGCCTTGACTAGACGAACCTTTGTTGGCAAAGTAGACACTAATTTTATTTTTTCTGTATTCCCATGATCAAAACCTGTTGTTTTAACAATCTCCAGTAAATGTTCTTTTTAGAATTTCTTATCCTAGGCTAAGCCCACTCCACAGGCCCACGCCAAGGCTTCCTTGTGAAAACACTGAATCCGCAGGCCTCTTTTCTCCTGTCAAGTCACAGGTCAGAGGCAGAAAGGAGGCCAGGCCCAGCCCTGCTGCCGCCCTCTCCCCCGAACCATGGAGATGCTGGAGAAGCTCCTCAAGCCACGCTAAAGGCTGCAGGGGAAAGTGAAACCCCACGAGGGGCTGTGAATCCTCAGCCCCAGAGCCAGAGGTGGTGGCAGGATGTTAATACTGGTCACACGTTCTCAGAGAGCTCCCAGACACCATGGCAGGGGGCGGCATGGTACTTAGCCTTGTTAAATTTACAATTTAACTCAGCTTTAAAGCGAGGTCCAGATGAGCGGCCTGTGTAGCCACAGATTTCAAGTGAAATAATAATAAGCAAGGGGATACGCAAATGGAAACTTCTGAGACTCTCTACATTTTATACAAACCAATAGAGACCCTCTCACAATCTGGCTGAGCCACCTCCCCTCTGGAGTCCCAGGATCCTCGGACTAGGTTGATTTAGTCCTCTCAGCCCCAGGCAAGCCTGAGGGCTCGGGCAACAGCAAGTGCTGCTCATCTGTGCCTCACCTCACACCCTCAAGCAAACAGCACAGCAGTAAATGAAATGAGCTAATTTACAACCCACAAGTACACAGTGTGACCCAGGCTCCTGCCGCTCCAGTTAGCCAGAGAGCTCCCGGACAGCAGGGGTGGACAGCTGGAGCCTGAAGGAGGTGCCTTCGCCTCACCTGGGCAGTGGCCACAGCATGCCAGCAGAGATGGCACAGACCATGCGGGGCGAGGCCACCCTCCCACCCCAGGGGTTTACAGAAATGAGGAGGGGGTGCATGAGTTGGAAAAGATACCATCAGGAAGGCAGAGGTCTGAAATGGCCCTCACACAGCCATGAAACAGTGACCAGCAGCGATGAACCATTAGTAAAATGTGCTTCTAGTTAGGAAACATGTTCCCTCGAAGTTAAAAAGCAGAAAAGAAATAAAACAATAGAAGTGAACGCTAAAGGCAATTTGGAACTAGTCCCTGGTACTTCTGGAAACGGAGTGTCCTTAACCAATCTACGAAACCTTCTCACAAGGCCTCCCACGCGGGCAAAGGCGCTCCTCATTCTGGTGAGGTCACAGGCCAGCAGGACATGCACTTCCCCCTCCTGGCAGGACGAGAAGCACAGCTGAAGAGCGCAGACACCTGCAGGGGCCGGGGAGCCTCTTCTAGACTGCCTCCCGCCAGCCTCCCCAGGGGAGAGTGAGGAGGGGCGGGAGGCTCGCAGCAGGCACGGCGGCTCGCTGGCTTCCGTGAGCCCCTGGCCTACCCAGTGCAGAGGGCCCGGTCAGCACTTTCCCACGGTGAAGTCAGAGCACCACACAGGCCAGCAGAGACTCACCAGGCTGCCGAGTCGGCAGGGTGGCTTCCAGACACAGACGCCAACACCCCAGGCCAGCGCTCCGCTTTGAGAGTCCTCTCTAGGCGTAGGGGTGGAGGACTCTGCTGAGCTTCTCGCCACAAGCTATGTGGAGCCTCAGATACCCACACGCACCCACATACGCTCCAGCTAGGGTGGTGAGCCCAGGGAGGGAGAAAACAGAAGGCCATCTCGTGTCCTTGGGGTCTACTGAACCCCAGCAGCCTCCAGCTCAGCTACGGTCTCTCAGGGCTACACCGAGTGCTCACACTGGCAAAACCAGGCTGGGACTGGGGGGTCCACCAGCCTCACCCCGCCTCACTGAGCAGCCTCACACCAAGCAGCAGTCTCCTGGGGCCGGAGGAAGTGGGAAGAGGGCAGAGGAAGGCCTTGAACTGGCTTCTGTGACGCAGACAGCTCCTTTCCAGGGAGTGGCCAGACCACCAGTCATTTTACAGAGCCCATCAGGGACTCTAAACCCCCTGCCAAGATCAAAGTCGGCAGAGAGAGCAGCTTTAAAATGCTGCAGGAAGGGGGGCCGCAGGTGAAATTCCCAGCTGTGTTTCCTCTTGAAGCCCCTTTAGGCAAGACCGCTAACGCACAGTGGGATTACTGCCGAGCCACCGCAGGCCTTCTGTCTCTGGCCTCTGTGTCGTGGCTCGCTGCAGTAAATACGTTTCATCTTTTTCTGTTTTAACTGGTGCTCATGCTCTTATTACTGCCCCTTCCTCTGGGAGATAAATCTCGTGTCTGTGACGTAACGAGCAGCACAAAAGAGTGAACCACGACGTCACGAGTGTGTGACCGCGGTTAGCTGGAGCCACAGATCCTCAGGTTTCCATGGAGACGTGCCCAGAAGTAAAAGTTTTCCTTTCACTACCAACGGCTCTCTAAGGTTTGGGCAGCTGGCAAGAAGGCAGAGATGAAAATGCTAAACTGTTCCTTAGTCTACACAGAGACGGGGGACTTGACTAGAGGACTTATTTTTATTATAATTAGAAAGAAAAGAAATCAATGAAGGCTTTTCCAGACACAAAAACTCACCACTTACAGAATTCCTGGGAGGACTGTGGATAAATCCAGGCATCAGTCCGCAGAGTGACACAGGCTCTGAGTCACTATGACTCAGGTCATCAGAGAGACCAACACATGCCCCAGACATGGTCACCCTGCGAAGCTGCTGCTCTGGGGCCAGTCCCATGTTGAGGAGCAGTATGTGCAGCGGCTGGGGCAGCAAAGCCAGAGGGCCAGGGCCCCGACCCAGACAGCCCCCCTCTGCCTGGACACTCGGCCACCAACTTCTGCCAAACAGAGATGTTACCAGTTTACCTGGCAGGCCACACCAGACAGGCTCAAAGACAGCGACGAGGAAGTCATTGACTTCCTAACCCTCAGCTGGCGAAGTTGGCCCTGCCTCCTCCATCAGAGGGAGGAGAGCCCAGGGCCCTTCCCAAAGAACCCCCACCGCCCGTCTTGACCAAGGTGGCTGGGCCTGTGCTGCCAGCCACCAAGGGAAGTAAGACAAAATAAAACCTCAGTCTCTCCCTTCCACTAGCTATCTTCCAAGCGCTCACACATGGCTTGTGGCTGCTGCATTGGACAGTACAGGTCTAGAACATTCCCCCACCGCAGCAAGTTTATCGCGCAGCACTGCTCAATCCCTGGAGGCGCTGCCTGGAGGCAGGTGCCCGAGTGCACCGGGAGCATGCCTGCAGGGGCGAGGCGGCCCACCTGGTGCTCCTGCGCAGAGCCCTGTGCAGGGGACCTCCGGTCACTGGCCACTAACGGGAGAGGTAATTCCTGCTGCCTCTCCCCCATAAAACTTACAAACCACTGCCCAAAACCCGAGACTTAAAAATCTTCATTTAAAGACCACGAAGCTTAAACTGGAAAAAGAAACAAAACATTCTGACAGAACCCTGACTGCATCATGAAAATGAGCAAAGGCAGTGGTTGGCCCTGAGAGAGAAGGGTTTAGCGGCTGGTCTACAGAACACCCTAGACCATGGTCCAGGTGAATTACAGCTCAGATTCAACCTGGAAACATGCAGAGGAGGACAGGACGGAAGGGACCGACTGGAACCCAAACTCCCTGAGCTGACATTTCAAGGCTCTCTTCTCATGCCCACTTTCCCCTCTGGCCACACGGGGTCCTGGCCACCGGCTGCCCTTCAGTGTGTGCAAACACACTTTCACCAGAATCTAACTTCAGCATAAAGTTAGAGCATTATCTTTCTTGTTTTTTGGCTGTGCCATGTGGCTCGTGGGGTCTTAGCTCCCAACCAAGGACTGAACCTGGGCGCCCGGCAGTAAAAACCCAGACTCCTAACTCCTGGACTGCCAAGGAATTCCCTTTCTTATTCTTTTCAGCTGCAGCCCCTACAGAAACCTGGAAAGGAGAGAAAAGGGAGGGGGAAAGGAGGGACGATGAGAGGCAGGGGGGCGCGCTTCAGCAAGTATAGGTGAGCGGGGTGAAGGGTGGTCGAGAGGAACTTGGACTCCTTGCCTGCCAGATCCGACTCCAAGTGCTCCGCGCTCTGCATGGCTGTTACCTGCTCAGCCCCCAGGCTCCGTCAGCACTCTCATCTGTCTGCCCCTTTTCTCTTCCTCCATCCTGACTGCCGGCATTATGAGCAACCTGCCAGGTGAAGGTGTCAGACCCATCTAACACTCAAAAAGTAATTGGTGAAGACAATCAACAAAGAGCTATGAGTCAGGAGCAAGAAAGAGGATTCTCCCAGGCACTGAAGCTCTGAGTCAGACTCGAGTCTCCTGCACTGCTCACCGGATGGCACTTCTCAGACAGAAGGGATCCTTCTTCCAACACCTGTCACAGTGCAAAACACCACTCTGATTACCTCAGAGAACTGGAAAAATGTCTGACAAAATCCAACACCAGTTCATGATAAAAACACACATCAAACTAGGAGCAGAAGGGAACCTCCTCAGCCATATCAAGAACGTCTCTGAAAATCCCACCGCTATCATCATAAGGGGTCAGAAACAAGGCAAGCGCACCAGTTCTTGTCACTTCTACCCAATGTTATGTGGAAGATCCAGCCAGAGAACTAAGGCATCTATCTGACCCGAAAAAAAGTAAAACGACCTATTTGCAGGTGACGTATCTTGTCTATAGAAATCCACTAAACCACTATTAGAACTAATCAATGAGTTGAGCAGAGTTCCAAGATCCATGATCAATACATATACCTCAATCAATTATACTTCCATACACTCACAGTGAACAACCTGAAAACTGACTTAAAAAAACAATTCTATTTATAATTGTACTAAAAATAATAAAAACACTTAGGAATAAATTTAACAAAGAAAGTGCAAAACGTCTACTCTGAAAATTATAAAACAGTATCGAAAGAAATTAAAGACTGAAATAAATGGAAAGACAGATACCTCATGATCATGGATTGGAGGATACATTATTACCAAGATGGCAGCACTCCCTAATTGATTTTCAGAATCAGTGTAATCACTATCCAAGTTTCAATGGCTGTTTCCTCTCTCACCCACAGGAATGGACAAGCTGATCCTAAAATTCATCACTGAACAGCAAAAGATCCAGAACAGCCAAAACAATCTTGAAAGAAAGGAACAAACTTGGAGGACTGACACTTTTCACTTTCAAAGTCTACTACAGCCACCATAGCCAAGACGTGAGGTGCTGGGGAGTCCAGAGAGAAGCCTATGCATCTACAGGCAACTGGTTTTCGACAAAGGTGACAAGGTCAGTGAATGAGCAAAGAGTAGCCTTTCCCACAAATGGTGCTGGGACAACTGGGATCCACGTGGAAAGGAAGGAATGAACTGGATGCCATATACAAAAATAGCCAAAATGGATCAAAGACTCGAGTAAGGGCTAAAACGAAAACATAGATATAAGTTTTTGTGATTTTGGATTATGCAATGGTTCTCAAATGTAAGAAAAGCAACAAACAGCATAAGCAGGAAAAGAAAAATAAACTGGATTTGCTTAGCGTCATTAGCCACCAGGGATGTGCAAAGCCAAATCCCAAAATGAGATGCCACTTCATGCCCACGGGGATGGCCACGGTGAAAAAGAAGATAAAACAGGTGCTGGTGATGACGGAGGAACCGGAACCCTCACACACTGCTTGGAGGGATGTAAAATGACTCAGCCACCTTGAAGAATGGTCTGATCAGTCCTCAGGTGGGTAAACAGAGTTACCACGTGACCCAAGCATTCCAACCCTAGGTGTATGCCCAAGAGAAACGGAAACACTAGGTATACACAAAGACTCGTCTGTGAGAGTTCACAGCACCACTGCCCACAGCAATACAACAGTGGAGAACCTAAATGCGCATCAATGGAATGATGGAATATGGTGTAGCCTTACAATCAAATACTGTTTGAAAATAAAATGAAGTACTGACACATGCTGCCATGTGGATAAATCTGAGAATCATGAAGCGGAGTCACACAGAAGCCTGTCACGAAGACCACATACTGTGTGATTCCACGCACATGAAATGTCCACAACAGACAAGTCCACGGAGACAGAAAGTAGACTCGTGGTTGCCAGTGGGCAGAAGGTAAGAGAGACTGCCAGTGGGCAGGAGTTTAAGAGGTGAGGAAAATGCTCTAAAATTCACTGCGATTTGTGCCTGCACCACTATGTGAATGCGATGGTAAAAATCACTGAACTGTACACTTAAATAGTTGAATCTGTTACGAATTACAAAACCTATATATAAAAAAAAATCACCCCATTTAATTCATTTTTAGTACCTTCTCTGCGTTCCTTCAGCATTTACAAATAGAACAGGGTTAGATGAGACAAAACAAACAATAAAGAAGACAGAGAGTCACAGTGCATGTCCTACCCTTCATATGTTCTGAACAAGGGTCCGTGGTCCCACCTTACCTGCATCAATGGCACACGGGTAATGGTATCGGAAGGAGCAGCCTTTGTTGTAGCAGCCCAAGGTGGCGCCTGCCTCCTGGCAGTGGGAACATTTCTGCAAGGGAGGAAGAAGTCAGGCGTGTCAGCATCCCAGACACCCTCTTTTCCAGGCCTGCCCCAGACCCCGTCGGTCAGACCTCAGCGCGTGTCTCTGCGGTTACTGGAGTCTGGCGGCAGGACGGGCTGTCAATTTCTAACCGTCACTCGCTGACCACATCGTGGACGCCATCCAGCAGCAGCGTTTCAGGCCAGGCCTCCCGAACGTCCACAAATAAATCAAACAGAATGCACAGGCCCCCAGCCCTGCCTCTGGTGTTCCTGCTGCCCGCCCGCCCATGAGTCTGCCTGCCCTCCCCTCCATCCTCACCGCTTCGGTGAGCTGCTTACAGATCCTGCCTGTCTATTTCTGCTGTGGAAGTCTGGGGTAGGAGGAGAGGGTGAGATAGTAGAGTTATATATAAGTCTTTTAGAATTAAAAGTGGAATTTGGTTTCTAGTTCCTATTTTTGTAAGAAGAATTTATTTTTATTCTGCTTATCCCAAATGCCCAATACAAGTATATTTCTCTTTTCAGAAAATGCGGGCTCCTGTGTGCACACGGTATTTTTATACCCAAATCCTATTTTAAAGGCACTAGGAAACCTGCCATGAATTTCTGGCTGAGACATGATCCTATAATTGAGACGCTCCTCCTCCTATGCTCAGGTTTTCATGAAGTGGGGCACACCTCTAGCGTGTGATGCAGCTGCCCGTGCGTGCTCGTTCTGTGTCAACAAGAATCACATTTGTGAAATGAGCCCCACTGGCCCCACTGAGCAAAGGCGCAGACTCTTCTGGTGGCTGAGGCCACATAGATGAGGCTACCTGAACAGGTGGACGCTTGTTCTTGATTCTAGGAAAAATAAAAGTGCTCCATAAGCAGTTACACTTGTGGAAAATGGCCCCCCCGCCCCAACACACACCGCACCCCTCCAGGGACAAAGGGGACCAGAGGGCACCCTTCCATCTTTGCTCTGTTGCCTGGGATGGCAGCCCGTCAGGGTCCACGTGGCTCACAGGCCTGCAGCAGTCGGGAACGCCTCACAGAGCGGGGCTCATGAAGCCCGCCTGGACAGAGCCATGGGGTGGACGCCCCTAACCCACAGCGGCAGCAATAGGGTGACAGTGAGCTGGATCGAGTGCCCTGATGCTGATGCCGACGGAGAACTACACGGATGCAGCCACAGCGCGGCCCAAGTCGCCCTGCACCGTGCGGCGGCCATCGCTGGATGTGCCCCGTCTGGTCGTAGCCAGCCTGTGACAGCCCCGATCTCAGACGAGGTGCCTGGAGCCTCAGAAGGGGAGAAACCCCCGCCCGGTCAGAGCCAGTCCTGGCTGACCACACCTGGCCTCCTCCAGAGGCAACCGGGGCAGGAACAGGGTGCTGAGAGAGCCCTGGAAGAGCAACATCCTTCCGGGTGCTGACAACCACGTGCCCTCACTCCCTTGCCAAGAAATAAGACTTCCTGGCCCAGGGTAAACCAAGGGCGGTTGGCAGCGTCTCAGGCAGCCCTTGTCAGTGCCACAGGGTCCCTTCAGAACAGAGGTCTCAATCATCAGCCGGAGAGAAGGAGCGTGGCTAACTCCTCCATGGCCACCCACAGGCCTTTCTGGCACACCCCTTCTCCTAAAGGAGCCCTGAGCGGTCAGCCACCCAGGGGGCTCACGCTCCGGGCCCTGCCCTGGTGGCCATTGAGGAATGGGTGTGTCAAACATTTCTGGCAGTAAAGTCTGAAGAGAACAGAATTTCTGAGCAAGTTTAGGCCTCTACCCAGTGACAGGAAGCAGGACAGTCAGTCGCCGTCTCACTCGGCCTCTGTGAGGAGGGGATGGTGAGATCTGTCACAACCCTCTCGTCACCACAAGGAAACAGCCCGGGAGACAGAGCCCAGAGTGCTGAGCACCACAGCACGACAGAGCGGGCGGGGTCTGGATTTCTGGGACATAATTGAGCACAGGACCACCTTGTGTCCAGACCTGTTGAGGAGGAGGACACTTTTCTTAAAACACACACACACACACACACTCTTTAGTTTAACTCTGTAACTTGCAGTCCAAATATCCTGACAAGCAGGAAGGGACCCAGTACTCGAGGTCTGGCTGTATTTGGCTACAGGTGTGGACTCTGGAATCCAAGTCATTCCTTAGTTAAGTGACTCCACCGCTGCCCATCTTTGTGCTGTTCTTGGTCAAAGTCCTAACCTTCGTCTCTTCAGTCTGCAGACGTGGACCTGCTGGTATGATCTCCCTCACAGAGATGTTGGGAAGGTTGAATGTGTTAATCCAGGCTTTTAACAGTGGCTGGATCAAAAGTGCTCAGCAAACCTGACCCAAGACACCCATGCGCCAGACACAGGCCGGCAATGAGCCACCAGCGGAGGAGCCTTGTCATCCCCTTGGGTCTGAACACTGTCCATTTCCTTCCCACCTCAACACATGCCCCTGTGTCCCTGGCAGGGCTTCACAAAACTTCTTGCCCAGACAGAACCAGCCCACAGGCCCCATTTTTCTCATTTAAAAAAAAAAAAAAAAAGCAAACTCCCTCACCAGGAAATGACACCAGTAAAATGATGCTTCTTCTAATTAAAAAACAAAACAAACAAACAAACAAAAACATGCAATTAATTTACTGTATTACTTCCAGAGGAGAAAGATCCTGCAGGGCCTATTCGGGCCTTAGAGAAAGGACCTTATAGCATTTAGTTCAGGGCTTCTTAAAGTGTGGTCCCTGGACCAGCAGCGTTGGCATCACCTGGAAACGTGTTAAAAACGCAGATTTTGGGATTCTGGGCAGACTGTAGAGCAGGTAGCACCGGGAACCTGTCTCCACGCCCAGACAGTTACTGCACTGGTGGAATCTATCTGGCCTAACAGCTCCAGAGCCCTGGAGTCTGCTGAAGGCCTGCGACTCCCAGGGAGGCATGGACGGAAAATGGCAGTGGGTTCTGCCCACCTCCCGCTCCCAGCCAAGGGCAGGCAGCCTAACTTTATAGCTTTGTAAGTTAAGGAACCACAAAAAGAACACACTAAACCCAAAGCTAGCAGAAGGAAGAGGATAATAAGGATTGAAACAAAGATGAACGAAACAGAGAAGAACAGACTATGAACAGAGAAAGACCAAACTGAGGATGTCACTACTGATTCTACAGAAATAAAAGGATTAAAGAGAGTACTGTGAGCAACTGTGCACCGGTAAGCTGGATAATACATGAAATGGACAAATTTCCAGAAACACAAAATCTACCAAGGCTAAATCACAAAACTCCCGAAAAAGAAACGCCCTGGACCTGATGATGGCTTCACTGGTAAATTTCACCCAGTGTTTAAGAAAGAACTAATACCTGTCCTTGTGAAACTTCTCCCAAAAACTAAAGGGAAGGGGATATTTTCAAAATCATTCTAATGAGGCCAGCACTAGCAGATACCAAAGCCAGAAAAAGACAAACACACACACAGAGTCACACAAACCCTACAGACGAATATCCTTTATAAACACGCATGCAAAAATCCTCAACAGAACACTAGCAAACAGAATTTAACAGCACATGGAAAGATTATATATCCTGACCAAGTGGGGCTCATTCCTGGACTGCAAGGATGGTCCGACAGACAGAAATGTACACGCTACATGCCGTCTATGGGGTTGCAAAGAGTTGGACACAACTGAAGCGACTTAGCAGCAGCAGCAGTATGATAAAAACACTCAACAAACTAGGAATAAAAGGATACAAAAGAAACATATGAAAAACCTACAAGGAACATCATATTCAATGGTGAACGACCAGTAGTGTTTCTTCTAAGATGAGGAGCAAAACAAGGACAGTGGCTTTCACCACTTCTAATCAACATAATAAGTTCTAGCCAGAACAATTAAGAAGGAGAAGGAAATAAAAGGGGTTCAAACTGGAAAGAAAAAGGTAAAATTATCTGCTTGAAGATATGAATATTATGTTTATAGAAAACTCTGGAGTTCACACACACACATAAACCCCTAGAACTAATAAATGAATTCAGCAAAGTAGCAGGATACTAAGTTAACACAGTTAACTTAAAATCAGTTGCCTTTCTATACATGAACAATCTGAAAAGGAAATAACAAAAACAGTTTGATTCTTGATAGCATCAAAATAATAAAATACTTAAGTATTACCTATGGAAGTGAAAGACTTGTGCAATGAAAACTACAAAACATTGCCAAAAGGAATTAAAGAAGATACGAATGGAAACACAGCCTATGCTCATGGATTAGAAAATTCAGTATTATTAAAATATCTATAGAGTGACCCACAGAGTCAACACAATCAAAATTCCAACAAAGTTTTTTGCAAAAGTCAAAAAAGCTATCCTAAAATTCATGTGGAATCTTTTTTGTTGTTGCTGGGCCTCATATCTTGCAGGATCTTAGTTCTCTGACTAGGGATCGAACCTAGGCCCTCAGCACTGAAAGCATGGAGTCCTAACCACTGGACTGCCAGGAAATTCCCATGTAGAATCTTAAGGAAACCTGAATAGTCAAGACAATCTTGAAAGAAAAAGAACAAAACTGGAGGACTCATGCTTCTAACTTCAAAGCTACAGTAATCAACAGCATGGGACTGGCATTAAAAACAGAGATATTGCCCAACAGAAGAGAATAGAGAGCACAGAAATAAACCCTTCCATATATGATCAAACAATTTTTGACAAGGGTGCCAAGATCATCCAATGGGGAAAGGACAGTCTTTGCAACAAATGGTGCAAGGAAACCTGAATATTCACATGCCAAAGAATGAAGTTGGACCTTTTCCTAACAGCATATAAGGGATTAATATCCAGAATCTATAGAGAACTCCTAAAACTCCACCAAGTAATAACAACAAAACCCCCAAGCAAAGCAAAAAACCCCAACCTATTTCAACAATGGGCCAAGGACTTGAGAAGATACTTCTCCAAACAAGGTAGACAAATGGCCAAAAAACAGGAAAAAATGCTCAACATCACTCATCAGTAACGAAGTGCAAATCAAAACCAAAACGAGATACCACGTCACACTCATAACTACGATCAAACAGGAAACAACAGTGTCGGCAAGGCTGTGGAGAAACTGGAGCACGTGGGCACTGCCGGTGGGCATGTGAAATAGCACAAACACTGGGAGACTTACAGCAGATCCTCAGGAAATTAAACACAGCATCACCATGTGGTCCAGGAGTCCACTTTGGAGTGTATATCTTACCAAAATGAAAGCAAAGTCTAAAAAGTATCTGCACACCCTTGTTTGTAGCAGCATTATTCACAACACCTAAATGTGGAAGTAACTCAAGTGTCCACTGATGAATGAACGGACAGTGAGTACAGTATACACATACAATGGGATATTATTTGGTCATAAAAAGGAAGGACATTCTGACACATGCTGCACCTTGCGGACATTGTGCCAAGCGAAGTAAGTCAGTCAGAAAAAATCAAGTAACACATGACTCAACTTATATGAGGTATTTAGAATAATCGTACTATACTGGTGGTTGCCACGGTCTAGAAGGAGGAGAAACTGTGGAGTCTTGTCTAATGGATACAGAGATTCAATTCTATAAGCTGAAAAGAGCTATGGGAATGTATGGTGGTGACCAGTGTGAAGGTATTTAACATGACTGAACTATGTACTTAAAAACAGTTAAACCAGGACCCCCTCGGCCACCCAGTGGTTAAGATTCTGTACTCCCAATGCAAGGGGTGTGGGTTCAATACCTGGTCGGGGAACTAAGAGATCTTGCACGATGTGTGGCACAGCCAAAAACAACAACAAAAAGTGGCTAAACCTACAGCTAACATCAGACTCAGTGATGAACAGCTGAAAACATTTCCTCTAAGATCAGGAACAAGACAACGACCCCCACTCTCTCCACTTTTATTTTAGTTTTGGAAGTCCTAGCCACAGCAATCAGAGAAGAAAAGGAATTCAGGTTGGAAAAGCAGTAAAACTGTCACTGTTTGCAGATGACATACTAAACATAGAAAATTCTACAGATACTAATGGAAAATTACTAGAGCTCAGCAGTGAATTCAGTAAAGTTGCAGGATACAAAACAAAATTAAGACACAGAAATTTGTTGCATTGCTACAAATACACACTGACAACAAAAGATCAGAAAGAGAAATTAAGAAAACAATCCCACTTATCATCACATCAAAAGGAATAAAATCAGGAATTCCCTGGTGGTACAGTGGTTAGGACTCCATGCTTCCAATGCAGGGGGCATGGGTTTGATCCCTGGTCAGGGAAGATACCACATGCCTCGGGGCAACTAAGCCCAGCATCACAACTACTGAACCTGCACGTAGAGTCTGTAAGCACAACTACTGAAGGCAACTGCAGCGGGGCACAGCCACGAAAAAAAGAGTGAAATCAGAACATTATCTAACTATACACAAAAATAAACTCAAAGTAGATTAAAGACCTAAATGCAAGACTGGATACTATAACTCCTAGAGGAAAACATGGGCAGAACACTCTTTGACATAAATTGCAGCAATATCTTTTCGGATTCGCCTCCAAGAGTAACAGAAATAAACAAATGGGATCAAATTAAACTTAAAAGCTTTTGCACAGCAAAGGAGACCATAAACAAAATGAGAAGAGAACCTACAGAAGAGGAGAAAATATTTGAAAACGATGCAACTGACAAGGGATTAATTTCCAAAATATACAAACAGCTCATGCAGTTCAATATCAAAAAAATAAACCACCCAATCAAAAAATGGACAGAAGATCTAAATAGTCATTTCTCTAAAGAAGACATACAGACAGCCAATAGGCACATGAAAAAATGCTCAACATCGCTAATTACTAGAGACATGCAAATCAAAACTGCAATGAGGTACTAACTCACTCTGGCCAGAATAGCCATCATAAAAAAAAACAAAAAAAACACTGCAAATAGTAAGTGTTAGAGAGGATGTGGAGAAAAAGGAATCATCTGGTGGGAATGTAAACGTATAGCACAGGGAATGATGCTTAATATTTTGTAACAATGTGTAAGGGGAAAAAATGTAAGAATATATATATAATGTATACACACACACACACACACACAATATATAACTGAATCATTGTGCTGGACACCTGAAACTAACATGATATTGTAAATCAACTATACTTCAATAAAAAATAACAAAAATGGTTAGGATGGTAAATTTTATGTTGTCTATTTCACCACAAAACAACAAAAATTCAAATTCTCAAGCCCCGTGTCAAGCCTCCAGGCAATTCTGATGCTCCAATACAGTTTGAGAATCACTGGTCCAATTTCAACTCCCAAACTTTTTAGATGAGGGAAAACAAAGATGCTATGACTGGCTGAGGTAGAGTTCCAGGTTTC
>NW_011494756.1:2003895-2017786 GCF_000754665.1 Bison bison bison | reverse complement strand
TTCCTGGGTGCCAGTGAGTGCTTTTTCCATTATGCTTCTGCCCCTCGCAGACTCACGCAGACATGGGCCACAAGAGGTGGATCGGACACCCACAGATGTCCAGCCTCATCCTCAGAAGCTCTGCCTCATGGCCACGGACCCTGCAGATGTGGTTCAGTCAAGGACCTCAGATGGGGAGTGTTTGGTGGTTATCCAGGTGGCCCCAATCTAATCACGTGGGTCCATAGATGGAAAGAACCTCTCCCAGAAGAATCAGCATCACAGGCGCCAGGGAGATGGCGGTGATGAGAGCAGGACCAGAGAGATGCAGCGCTGCTGGTTTTAACAGTGGAGGAAGGGGCCGTGAGCCAAGACGCGGCCGGCCTTCAGAAACTGGAAAAGACGAGAAAAACTCTGGAGCCTCCAGAAAGGAGCGCAACCCTGCCAACAGCTTCACACGAACCTAGTGAGAGCGTGTGGGACTCGTCACCTACGGAGCTGCAAGATAACACGTGTGTTCACCACTGCGGTTGTGGCAGTACACTGCAGGAGTGACGGAAACCAGTGAGGGGCTCTCCTGAGAAACTCACAGCAAGACAAGTAACTGCTGATTTTCCTCTTACGTTCCTCGATGGAACAAAGTTTCACTCACGTTTTCTTAGGCAAATTCTGGCGTCAGATCAGTCACACTGGAACTATAAGGGGCCCTGGGTCTGTCTTCAATGACTTTTTTTTTCCTGGTTCAAGAAACAGACTAGAAGCAAGATGACCTGCTGCGGATCACATAACTAGAAGTACCAGACTCAGAACTGAAGATTCTCTTCTTCTGAACTCCAAGTTCAACCACTCTTTACACCACACAGTCTGCCTTCTAGTCCCCTTCATTTACTCAACTACCTAGCATTTGAAAAGTGCTTCCTACATGCCAGGTGCTGAAGACAGAAGCTAAAAAATTTCTCTAACAGCTTCTATGTCTGATCACCCTTTCTATCCTAAAATCAATACCGAAGCCAATACTGCTTCCAACTGGATTTCTATTCTTCACTTTTTACCTGAAGAAGTTAGGATACCACTCTCCCATAGTGCAGATAGTGTGATAACATCAGTGCACAGCTGAATGTCCCTGTTTCTGCTGCCACCGTTGTTACAAGTTGGATAATATTCATTCCAGGAGAGTTAAGTCCACACAGTACCACTCCCCACGCAGGGCAGACACGCAGCGGGACTTTTCAGTCATGGTTGCTATTAATAACTCAAAGTACTTTTTCAAACAAGCCATGGTCCAATTATTTCAACAGTGAACCTTTCATTTATTTAGCGGGTAGAATAAAGGTTATTTTTTAAGCAACTCTGCATTTTGTGATACTGTAAATCTTGGGAAATAAACTATAAAATATATCCTTAGCTTTAGGACATGTTTAAGCAAGAGCAAGTGGCCAAACACCCTCCCTAACCCTTTCGCCAGCCCTTGTCACTGCCCAGAGGCAGGGCTCATTGACTGGAGGTGGCAAAATGCAGGGGCAGAATCTCAGAGGGAGAATTTTACATGCCTCTTCACCCACAGAAACGTCTTTCCTGTGAGATGTAGCAGTGACCTGAATAACTGCTTTGTTTTAATGAGCATCTCTGAGCAGCCTCTGTGCACCAAAGCATTTGGGTCAGGGTCTTATTAGTGCTGACGACAATCAGTTCTATTAGAGCTTCAAAGATCACATAGGTTGTCAGGGTCTTATTAGTGCTGACGACAATCGGCTCTACTAGAGCTTCAAAGATCACATAGGTTGCCACTACTGTGCCCAAATGGCTTCTACCCAGCACTGCACATACTTCTGCTCGTGCTTACAGCATTAACCTCTTCATATCCGCCCACCTCCCAGAAACTGCGAGACTCATTCTTGTATCCCCAGGGCCTGGCACACTGCAGGAACCGTGAATGCGGCCGGACGGAATGAACACGACACCTGACACACTTGAGCATGGAGAAGACCAACGGGGCTACTCTTCAACGTGAACTAAAAAGCTGCTGCTGGTAGAGCTGGGGACATGTGGAACATGGTACATGTTAATTTCTGGCCACCAGTGAGAGCTTCCTTTCCTCTTAATTCCACCTTCTGTATCTAGGACAGACGTCTCTGCCCCCAGCGGTCAACTCCAGCCACGTGGCAGGACAGAGTCCACCTGCAAGGAGCTGCCCTCTGTGTTTTGGGTTCTTGCTTCTTCGGAGTTAGATAATCTCTTTATGTTCCCCGAAAGCCCATGAGATGAGCTGGGAAGTTCTGCGGCCACTCACCATTCTCACAGACATGGATGGAGGGCGCGGCACCAGCACCTGGAGCTCACCCCATTGCCCAGAGCGCCATCAAGGCTTCTGCCCGCCTCCAAGGGGAGAGACACTGGGTCTTTCCATGTGCACTTACTCCATGCTACGGAGAGGTGTATATTACAAAGTAGCATCTATGTCTCATGCGTGTTCCAGCAAAACCATTACATCTTGAAAAAATTATGGCAATACTAGTTTAAATGTCATCGTTCATGTCAGCAGCGTGCACTGGCTAAACAGCTAACTGTGTGCACTAAGACGAGAGCTTCAGGTCCGCCTGGCTTTTTAGAATAAACACAGATGGTCTGATGAAAACACTACCCACGTGTGAAGCAGCACAGGGGCCAAAGGTGTAAAAAGCCAAAAAAAGTTACCACCTCAATTTCATCATCTGCAAAGTGGGGATAACAACACCGCTGACCCTTGAACAAGTCAGGTTTGAACTGCTGGCGATTATATGTGGATGGTTTCGACAGTAAACACTACAGAACTACACGGGCCACGGCTGGTTGAATCTGCAGAAGTGAAGACACCAAGGATGTGGAGAACTGACCATCAGCTACACTGAGGTTAACCCCTGTGCTCCTCAAGGGTCTACTTGTCTTCCTTTTCATAAAGTTGTTCAAAGTAACTGTGAGAGTGTTTCATAAACTAGAAAGAGTTTATATAATTGTTAGGGCTTATAAAAACAAGTCGTCTCTAACGTGTCATGTTTTTGGTAGTTACATCAAAAACAGACATAACACATACCAAGTAGATCCTATTAAATTAAGACAAATTAAGTTTAAAAACTGCTTTTTGGAACGAATTTTTTCCTTTAGAATACTGCCCGAAACATGCAGACCCTGGGTGGTCCTGAGTGTCTGCTGTCAGTCTTTCTGTAACTTGATTTGCTGTGTGTCTGTTTCCATAGTATTTCACCTCTGAGCGTGTGTATGAGCAGCTGTTGGCCAAATCTCTGAACACTGCATCTCTTAGCTACTGTTAGCTATTGGTGGAGGGTTAGTTGCTAAGTCGTGTCTGACTCTGTGTGATCCCATGGAGTTACCTACCAGGATCCTCTGTCCAGGGGATTTTCCAGGCAAGAATGCTGGAGTGGGTTGCCACGCCCTGCTCCAGGGGATCTTCCCGACCCAGGAATAGAACCCAGGTCTCCTGCATTGGCAGGCAGATTCTTTACCACCATCAGGGACTCTCACTATCAGCTATTATTTTCATTTCATTTCTCTTTCTACTTCTCTCCTTGAACAATACAGATTCTTGGGAATTTTAATGTTTTGTGAAGCACTTCTGCACTGGAAGGGAAGGTGTAAATAAACAAGGAATAAGGCAATCAAGTACAAATTAAACAGTAGCAGGAGGCCAGTGTCATAGCCGAGCACAAGCTCAGTGAGGCAAGGGCCCCTCAGGCTGGCCCGCCGCCTGTGCCAGTGTCACCGGCTAGCCCCCTGCCACGGTTCTCCAAGACTGTCCCCGCCCTTGCTATGCAACTCCCTCACTCACGTTAGAATAATCTCATTCCCGCCACTGCTTCTGGACCCCTCACTAGGATGGGCTGAGGCCCAGCGGGCAGTCCTGCTCCTCCTCAGGACGCACCTGGGCTGGCGGTTCACCCCCCACCCCCAGGACAGAGTCCTCTGCCTCGCCTGGAAACCAGGAGTGAAAACACACACGCACAACTCTCTCTAACCCGACTGTGATCCTTCAGATAGAAAAATCTGGACTGAAACTATTCATTCAGATTCCCATTCCCCTCCCATACAAATCCAAGTCAAAATGAATGGTTCTGCTGCTGCAAATAATAGTTTCTGAAAAATATGAGTTTCTCTGAGAAAGCTTTTTAAACCACATTATAAACCTATAAAACATGTGGCTGAACGGGGGTTGGAGGTGGGGTGACTGGCCTCAGAAGTGGAGCCCAACACAGACAGTGTGGCCACGGTCAAAATCAAAGTGCGGCTGTTGAGGCAGCGTCTCCCAGGACCGCCTGGCCCCTGTTCCCTGGGTTCCCTTCCTGCTGTCTCTGCACTTGCAGATGGGTTTACCCCGAAGTTACGATGCTTTGGATCATGGCACGAGGTGTGAGATTTAAGGACTGTTTTTCTGTCCTTCCTTATTTTTTTGCACTTCATCTGCTGAACAGAAGAGGCCAGAATTTACCCTCAACCTTGAGCACATGAAAAATATTACAGTGCACACGCTTTTCTATGACGGATTTGTTCACTTTATCATTCAGCAAGCAAATAATGAAAACATTAGGGTGCAGCTGGGGAAGGATGTCTTTTCTCTAGAAGATTCTATCACACACCTATCTTTTCTCGTGGTTGCTGTTTCACAAGTCCGAATCTCATGTGTCAGGTGTGTTAGAAGTAAGGCACACCTGTTGTACTTCCATCAGATGCAAAGGTCAGTAACCACTGGCTGACAATAAAAACCCAGGCTGGTGCTTCTTTACAGAATCATGAAGTACAAGTCACTCTACTAAAAATGAAGAAAGGATTCTGACTTCCTAATGAGCTGCTCTTGGGACTTTTAATTTGCCTTATTAACATGTCAATTCTGCATCTACAGCGTAAAACTGCAAAGCCGAGAAACTGGAAACACGGGTTAGAAGAAAATTAGTAAGAACCCAATTAGTTTAGTCTTTACTGGCTCAAATGTTCTCTATTCCTTATCTTTCCCTCTAATATTCCAATTGCTCTACAGGTTGAAAGAGACTCTGAAGGTGCCTTTGATTATCAGTGGCCTTTGCTTTGATATTCTTCTTAAATGGTATGAGCTTCAGAAATATAATCATTTTTCCTTTCTATTCTTTCAACAAATTTTACCTGCCTGCGTGCCAGGGAAGGGGGCTGAACAGAATATCAAAAGCCTGCCCTCGGGGGGACTTACAGAAGGGCTTGCAGGTAAGACTCCAAAATTGTAATGTGTCAAGATATAAATAGTACTTTAGAGCTTAGAATTGGGGTCCCTGACTTAGTGAGGCAGGTCAGGAAAGCACTCAGATGTCAGGGCAGAAGGAACAAGCTGCCTTGTAGGAACAAGCACTTTCGTGTGTGGAGGGCTGACACAGTGGAGCAGGTTCTGAAGGGGTGGAGAGCTGATGAGCAGAAAGGTGGGATCAAAGATGGCCCACTGTTGAGTTAGGGGTGTCATGGAAGAGTCTGGGGATGGGGGATGGGGGTGGAAATGCATTCAAGAGGCTGCATTTGGAGATTTTGAGATAAAACCAATAGGATTTGGTGATAAGTGACAGCCATGGAGGTCTGAGACAGGGGTCTGAGATGTGTCTCGTGGGTCCTAGGTGTGTGTGGAGAAGTCGGGGGACTCTCCCTGGGCAGGCATGGTGGAAGGGGAGCCCTTCCAGCATCTGTGCAGCTAGATTCTGAGGAGGGGAGGACGCAAGGGGCCTTTGAAAAAGTCCATTTAAGAAGAGAATGCTTTGGACTTTGGAATGATGAGGAAAGGGTTTAATTCCACATGACATTTTCTGGGTAACTGAAGGTAAAACTAGAAACCTTTCTGGAACACATGGGTCTACATTATTTTGAATTAAACTGATTATTCTCTATTGCCCCAGTGACGATTTTATTATCAGGGACAGTCTTGTAAGGTATAAGGTAGAGACTAGGCTTTTTTTTTTTAATCAAAGTGACTCCCAGATATAACTTAAACCTTGCTTTTATAAATACATCCCTGCTAGTAAGCTTTTTTCCTGATCATTTTCTTATTTATCCTAAAGTGGAAGGAAGAAAAAAAAAACCCAGTTAAAGACATGTTCTGGTTCGTTGCTGACATTTCCTGGATTTGCCTGCCTTACATTCAGCTGGCTCTTTCTCTCCATTCTTGCCTCAAATACAGGCAGCCTAAAGAGAGACAAGACACAAAAAGAGAAAAATGGAGAGACAGCGGGCGAGGAGAGGAGGCTCCGAGCTCCTTCCTGGGCCGAGCTGTGCAGGGAAGCCGCATGGTGGTGGGCTGGCAGGCAGCGAAGGACTCCGCAGGAGAGGAGACCAGGGCCGCTGGCCACCCCCATCCTCCGCAAGACCAGCCTGGGGCCAGGTAATTAGTTTAAGCCTCAATTCCCCACCCCACCCCCAACAGTAAACTGGGAACAATACCCAGATGGGGAAAAAAGGAGGAGGATGGAGAATCTTTCAAGAAAATTAACAAGAAAAACAAACCAGGAGTCTCCCCAATCAACCCAGAACATGGTTGACAATGAAGGGAAAAAAAAAAAGAGTTATCTGTTTAAATGACGTGGAGGGGATTCCTAAGACACTGTATAAAAACAGAAGGGAAAAAGAAGGCCCAGCAGCGTTCCTGGGACAGCCCCGAACAGGAGAGCCCTGTGGGCCGGCGGGGAAGGCTGGGCACTCGGCAGTGCAGACGCGGGAGGAGGAAGCCTGTGAAGCACGCGCTGCCAGCGCCTGCACCCGCACTGCTGCCGTGTTCGTGCACTGGTTTTGAACATTTATCTTTTCATTACAATAGCATTTTTTAAAAACCGGCCAGGCACATTCTTTTTCTTAACCACTTTTTTTTCCTCCATCGATAATGTTCTCTAAACATGTACTAGTATTAGTACAGGTCCGAGTAATTATTTCTATCAAGGTGCCCACAAAGTTGAAAGTTTTAATTACCACATGTGGTATGAACTTCAAATGTGGCTGTGGTGGGCACAGTACTGGCTGTTCACTGTGGGTTTTAAATGCTCTATAATTTCCTGTCTAACTCTAATTCTCTTGTGTTTATAGTCTCCAAGTTCAGCAATAACACATTTACAGAGGCAAAGTCAAAGCGATACAAAGCAGGTTTCCCAAGAAAATACATCCACTCACCACGATTTAAGTTAAAACCAGTCTTCATCCCCACCCCCTTCTAGAATATTAAAGTATATAAAAGGCTGGGTTCAACCATTTTTCTCCTGCTCTTGAATTGTATATTGTTACGTTAACATGTATTCTTCATAACTCCACTTAAGAGAAAGTCAATACTGGCCTCACTAATGAAGTTTCTTTGGTTTAACCAGACTTTGGTTTTTTCCTGAAACATAGTTGCATTTTTTCTACCCACAGGTACATATACTCCATTAAAATAATTCTAATCAGAGGCTTTCTTTGATACCTGGAGAAGAAAGCTGTAACTCTGTAGAGAACATTATATAGTTTGTCTAAGGGGAGTCTCCACATGGTAGGAAGAAAAGGGATGTGTGCCCTTTAAGAAGTTAGAAAGGAGGTTTGAGGCAGTAATTAGCACGTTTGCTCTGAACAGCAGCTGAGAACCTGAGAAAGGCCAGCCCAGCGGGAGGAGGAGCACTTGGCAGCCCAGTGAGAAGAAAGACAGGCTTTTCTCTAAGTGCACAGATAAATGCTTATACACAGAGTTTAAAAGAAGACTACATACTAGCTTATTTTTTACCCCTTGCTCAAAGAGTGGATTGGCTCGCAAGGAGAAATGACTGCTTTCTGAATCTAAAAAGGCATCTTTTAAAAGAAATTACCTGTTAGGAAAGTGACTCCCACTCCTTTCCAAGGCTCCTCCAACCCAGGAGTTGGGTCTATGCATCTAGAGAGGTGCTTGTGTTTAACTGTTTTATCATTTCAGTGCAGGAAAGATGGCTTCCTTTAACAACATCTCAAACCTGCCCAGCTTATCCTGGAACTTCTATCTTCGAAGACCTTCCAGACTCTGGGAGATCTTTCCCCTTATTCATGGCCTCTCTCCCTACTTGCATTTGTTTTATCCCTTCTTGACCAGATCTGCCTCTACCTCATCCATCCCCGACTCCCCAACGGAACAACGGAGTTCTTTCTGCAAGTCCAGATCTTGCCAGGCAAGGCCACCCTATTCCTGGAAGCAGCAGGTTCTTCAAGCAGAGGGCAGCTTGAACAGGCACAGAGGGCAGAGGCACTTGTACACAGGGACACAGTGCCAGCAGAAAGGAATTTTAAAAAATGGGGTCGTCTTGGCATATTTAAGCACATTAAGCCCGTACAATCATGCACAGGGTCACTGGTCTCCACATCCAAGAGCCAGATCCCACCAACCCTGTGAGTGAGCTGCACGGGGCCACTTAGTGAGACAGGGCCTATTCTTCCCAGAAACCTCACACTGGAAGGGAAAACTTGGTCCACACCTAGCACGGAAACTTTGCGACTGAGTTAGCCGAGCAGCTGACGACCGAGCTTTAGTCAACTAGCTGAACGCTGAGTTTTCAGGGTCGATTCCAGTCTGCCGCCTGCCCTGGCATCACCACCACCCAGAAAGACTGAACGTGCAGCAGCCCCGTGTTTCTTCCACCCAAGGAAGTCCAACAGCTATTGGCTCAATCCACCTTCATGGATGTGGACACTTTTCTTCTTCAAGAGCAGGAAGATACTCAGCAAGAAGCCACTGGTCACTTCAGCAGATGGAAGAAATGGGAACTTGGAAATTATCTGGCCAAGGTCACAATTAGTTAAATTCAACAACTACCTTCGCCACAACCATTTTGCCATTTTTTAATGTCAAGTGACTGCTGGACATATTTTATCCCTACAACAATCTGACAAGGTAGCTCAGTTTCTACCTCCACTTCATAGGTTAAGAAATTAGGCTGGCAATGGGAATTTGCTGTATGGCTCAGGAAACTCTGTGTCAACCTAGTGGGGTGGGATGGGGAGGGAGACAGGAGGGAGGTTCAAAAGGGAGGGGATATATGTATACCTATGGCTGATTCATGTTGAGGTTTGACAGAGAAAACAAAATTCTGTAAAGCAATTATCCTTCAATTAAAAAATAAATAAATTTAAAAAAATGAAATGATGGGGGAAAAAGACTAGAAGAATAATTAGGCTGGGATAGGCTAAAGTGACTTGTGTTCTGTTATAATTTTCCAAGAACTCAATCCTTATCAATGTTTGGATGAAGGAAAAAATGAGATCTACAAAATTCTGTAACCATTAATGCTCCCCAACAATCTCTTTCCGTGTTTTCAGAGGCATCAGTGGGGTAAATCCGAGAGCCTCTTCCATTCTCCACTGGTCCCTGTTCTCGGGGCAGCCTGTGAAGTGATGTGATGAACAGGGATGCGATGAAACGTGGTTCCACCACATATATGGGTTTTTTTCCATGAGTGAGATTACAAAAGACAACAGAAAATGGGGCTACGCAATTCCCAAGTCAAAGTAAGGAGCTAAAGGCAACAACTGGTATTCGATGCCTGTGTGTATGTGTGTCTCTCTCAGTGTGCGTTTCTGGATCATTTCCTGGGCTTCGGAGAGTTAAATGGGAAGGTTGTGAATGGAGTGTCTTCCAGAACTGAGCGATGAGATCTTGTTGGCATATTCACCTTAAAAGGAACTCTCTTTTTTCCAAAGTGGGGGTGGGGTAGGAGGAATTCCCCTGCTGGAGAGGCAGCGCGCGGAGGGGAGGGGCTTTCCTGAGGAAGAGGTCTGCAGCGCCGCAGGGCCTTGCCTGCCAGGAGGCAGCAGCAGCTCACAGGGACGCCACCTACTACCACACGGTGGCTTTGCGTACCGTTCCTCAGGGCTGCCTTTACAAGGCATTAATATGTTTTGATTCCTTCCAGAGAGAACTCTATCAAGAAACAAGCAAAGAGAACCATCTGGCAATTATCCTATTCCTTACCTTAATCAGTTTAAAGCAATTTTTGAATGAAAAAATGAAGTCACTCTCAAGTAAACCAAGGACCTACATCTGACACCCGTCTGAACCAAGATTTAAACTTCTTAGACTACTTTCCAAGTCTGGAACCACCTGGCATCTCCATGGAGCCAGTCACAGGGAATATGCCTGACAGTTGTTAAATGAACATACATTTTCCTAAAACTCTTCCACTAGCTGCTTAGTGAAACAGAGAAGAAATTAAATGCCTTCAAAGTTGATGTCACAGGAGAAAAGGTAACCCTCCTACACTGTCTGACGGAATGTAAACTGGGGCTGCCACTTTGGAGAACAGGATGGAGGTTCCTTAAAAAACTAAAAACAGAGAGACCACATAATTCAGCAATCCCATCCCTGGGCACATACTCAGAGAAGACCGTAACTCGGAAAGATACACGCACCCCAATGTTGACAGCAGTGCGATTTATAACAGCCAAGACACAGAGACAACCAAAGTGTCTACAACAAGACGCCACACACACACACACACACAGAGACAACCAAAGTGTCCGTCAACAACCAAAGTGTCCGTCAACAGATGAATGGATGGGAAAGACGACACACACACACACACACACACACAGTGAAATATGACTCAGCCACAAAAAGAACAAAGTAATGCCATTCGCGGCGACACTGATGGACCCAGAGACTGTCGTACTGACTGAAGGAAGTCAGAGAAAGATAAGTACCGTGTGATATCGCTTCTAAGTACAATCTAAAAAAGGGTACAAGTAGACTTCTCTACAAAACAGAAACAGAATTACAGACGTAGGAAAGCAAACTCATGGTTACCAGGGGTGAGCCAGGGAGACACACCAGAGACGGCGTTCGACATACACGCACTGCTATACATAAAACAGATACTAATGAGGACCTCCTGTGGTGGCAGAGGGAATTCTGTTCAGTGTTCCGTAATGACCTATATGGGAAAAGACTCTAAAAAAGTGACTACATATATACACACGTATATGTGTAACGGAGTCACGTGGCTGTACACCTGAAATGAACACAATGTCGTAAATCAACTATATCCCAAAAGAGAGAAAGGCTGGCGTCACTGCAGTCTCCCCTCAGAATGCACCAGCACTTCAGACTCGAAGTCTGTTACTTTGCTGACCCTGGCTCAGGCATCTGCTTCTGCGGCAGCTCCTTACTTCCGTTCCCACGAGGCGCATTGCTTGACAGCAGTGTGCTGTGGATATATTCACATCTAGCGTCAGCTGTAAGCATACACAGACTACCTGGCTTCCTGGGAATTTTCTCTTCAGGCTGACTTCTACCCAATAAGCTTAATGACAGGAACACGTCTTTACTAAAATGACATGGGGGGACACCTCCTAGGACTGACATCAGCCCACAGTACTTGTTTTGTCTAAAAACCACAACTCAAAAGCCTCTAGGAATAGTCTGGAACCCACCAAGGAAGCTATCTGATCTCCAGTGAAGTTAATTTCACCCCAACAGTCCTCTGTCATCTTCCTATTTATAGATGAGAAAACCATCTAAGAGCCCTCCTGATGCCTCACTCAGGTGGCGCTCCTGAAGAAAGGGCTTTCACACATCTGACATTTCCAGGTAACCAAAGTTATTCAGACTGAGAAACAGATGCACAGAAAAAGGCACCACCCTGAGGAGAAACTTTAAAGTTCTAAATTAAAGATCATCAGGCATAAAGCTTTAAAGCAGGAAACAGCCATACCACCAATACAAGAAATAAAATTAAAAAGAATAAATTAAAAAAATTTAAATATCCAATGTCATGAGACTGTAGTGAAACACACACTCACATGGATGAGCGTAGTTTGGTATGATCCTCTTCAGTTAGACCACAAGATAATGCCTGTCAAAAACCATAAAATGGCCACTTTTTGATTCAGTAGTGGACATCTTAAAAATTTCCCCTAAATAAAACTCTATGAATAGAAATGTATACTCATCTGTTTGCAATAACAGAGGAGCCTGGCACGCTGCAGCCCATGGGGTCACAAAGAGACAGAGAGGACTGAGCGACTGAAGAATACAGACAGGAAACTAACCGGAACCTCCATGTCCAACAAGAACACCTGCAGAAATTACAGTGCATTAAAACAACAAACAGTAACACTGCTATTATTTACCTTTATGTAGATAAGTAGCGCCTTTATAAACGGTATTTCATATGTGCACAACGGGGGAGTAAGGCTGGGAACTTCGACCCCAGGGACCCTGCCAGGTGCCTCCTCCAGGCCCCAAGGCCAGTCTGCCCGGTTCTCTCTCCGGCTGCCCTCCTCCATGTCTCCTGTGAGTGCAGCTGCCTCAGACCCTCAAAAGGCAAGTGTCCGTCCACGGACACAACCTCGGAGCCCAGCGGACCATCTGGTAAAGTGCATGCACTCTGTCTAGTCTCAATTCAATACACAGAAGGCTTAAGCTACATCCTGGAACTCTGAGAATATGGGTGCCTCCGTGTACCACAGGGCCTTTTTCAGACCCACCTATCAACCAGCCCTTCCTCACCGTAACTATATGCAATTCGGTATTCCACTGTGCTGTCCATAATGTCAGTATCTTGGAAAAAATTATTCAAAAACCCAAACCAGCAAATTTCCCCTTCTGCCCCACCCCATCCCTCCACAATCATATTTTAGGCAATGATTACAATGATAAGCTTAATTTCTTTCTTTGACACCTTTTCAGGGTTCGCTACATGAGATTTTTAAAAAATGACACAGATCTCATGATTTCCTATTTCCCCTCCACTTTCTTGCAACTTAGATTTAAAAGTTTTCTAGTTTTCCTATTAACTCAAAAAGCTAAATACAATCAACAAGTCTTCATTAAAGAGGCCTGGAGTGCTGACTCCTGTGAACTGCTCTCGTATCAGCATCTTCCGTCTGCTACGCATCAGCCACAAAACGGGACGTCGCCCTTCTCTTTCTCAGCCTCTCTGTGGTTGCTGCCCTGCTCACACTCACACGCCCACTGACCTCACTGGCTCTTACCTGCCAGGCTGGTCAGTTTCTAGATGCTATGAACTTTAAATTCTAAAACGTTGTTAGCATATGCCCACTCCTCTGATTCCTTCACCACCCCTTCTTCAGCCCTTACCATCTCCTGTATAAATTAAAGCCACAGCCTCTCACACCTGGTCAGCTTGCTCATCTCTCCCCACGTCCTTCTCTTTCATACACACACACCTGATCATATGATACACGCTTAGAAACTGTCAGTGGTTTTGCGTTGCCCATAAATTAAAGGCTACGACAGAGGCCTCTGCCATCCATACACAAGACACATATTGACTATTTTTGGTGGGAGACAGAGTGTGGCTGTCCCGAATCATTCCATGAATTATTTTGCGTCTCTGTTTATAGGGCTGACCCGTCAAAAATGCTTATTCAAAGAACCTTATTACTAGGTAGACTCTTTACTGTGGCCTTAGGTAATCACTATCAACACTGACCAACCCACAAGAATATGAATGCTTTTACTGAGTGTGCAGGCAGATTTTATTCTCTTCCTTCTGCTCCTCTCCTTTGAGGAGTCTAACTCCGGAGGGTGTTCATGTGGGCTAAAGCTATTTCATGAGACAGTAATTAATACTTCACCTTACATACCAGAATCCCTGCTCCCCTCAAACGAGAGCCTCCCACAAGAGTAATAAAAATGAGGAGAAACTGTTTGTTTTATGTGCGGGGCCACTTTGCTATCCAGGAGGATATGTTCTGGACACTGCCGGGACAAACCACCAATTGTGCTAGTATGAAACGATACAAACCAGCACTGAGTGAGTTCACAAAGGGAATACATCTCCGCCAAAACAACACGCGAGAATGGCGCTCGAGGGCAGACGCCAGCCCACGGCACAGGCCGAGCCCTTCTCCAGGCGCTCTCCAAAGAGCACCTTGTTTCACGCTCAAACTGATTTACGGCAGGGGGCGG
>NW_011494756.1:1990837-2003795 GCF_000754665.1 Bison bison bison | reverse complement strand
GTGCCGTCTGCTTCCATATTTCACAGGTGAGGAAAGTCAAGTACAGAGGTCAGTGGCTTGAGCAAGTGACCAGCTAGGAAATTCCCCAGAAGCAACGTGATTCCAGGGCTGACCTAGCCCCCTCCACACAGCCCTCAACACACACGCGCATGCACGGTGGCTGAGCCACACGGCGAAGGCAGGAAGGGGAGGAGGGTCTTTGGGGGCAACCAGTAAGCTGACTGGATTTTCCCTTCTCAGACTTCTTTCCAATACATGGGAAGATGGGAAGAAACTGGCCTGCACCTGTGACCTTCAGGGTCCTGTGAAACTGGCCTTGGCGTAGGGAGGGCAGGGCTGGGGGGCGCGGACGCCGCACCTCCGTCGTGCAGGAGTTGTGTGGGGCGCCGCACTGTTTCTGCAGGAAGCCCGCAGGCCTCCCTGAGGCCAGGAGCCCCTGCACATGCTTCTGTTCGCACCCCAGCCCTGGGGCCGGGCCGAGACCCCCTCACCTGCGAGGGACAGAGGTCCTCAGCTCACCCTAACGTCAGATTCTTGGCTTTCTGACAAGGACTTGGACACCTGCTGAACTGAAATGAATACTTAACTTTTATGTGCTATTTGATCCTGTGAGCTCTTTAACATTAACAATATACCTAGTTTAACCTCTCAGGGATGAATTATTCGGCCTAATATACAGTGACCTGTCAGTATTCTTATTTACGGTCCTTTAGCATTTTCAAAGAATAGTCTGAGCCTTATAAGTTTTATTTAAAAATCAGGGGTAAAACTTCTCTCATCGTCCCTCCACCCCTAAAAGAAATAAAGAAACAGACCGTAGGAAAACTCTTCCAATGTGTAAGGTAATATAAGCAATAAGATTAAAAACTTCCAAGTTTCACAGGAGAGTCCCTAGAATTCAGAAAAGCCAAATTCTGAAAGAAAATTAACCCTTTCTCTGGAGGTTTGGTCTCAAGGCCATCATGTAGGAATAGAAAAAAAGATATCTATCACACGGATAAAATGTTAAGAAGGATAGGAAATAAGATAATTACACAACCTTCCGCTGCGTGATAACACGGCAACAGAGAGATGAACAAACCTTGGTGCCTTAATGTTACCACGGACAGGCTGTGCCAGCTGTGGTGACTGGGGGCTGGGGGTGGTGGTGTGTGAGGAAGACAGAAGAGGAGGAGGAGGACGGAGAATAATGCAGGGATGAGGGGGATGGAGAGGAGCGTGCGGGGCAGGGCAGGGGCAACGGCAGGCACAGTCATAGGGGAGGCGGGAGGCTGGAGCCACGGGTAGAGGCCAGGAGTCAAAGGACGGCTCAGGAGGACCCGCGCTGGTGGCTGCGCCCTCGCGAGGCTGCTAGCTTACAGAGCACACGGACGGGATTCAGGGAGAATACGGGAGAATGTCTTTATTTTAGGGATAACAGGAGAAACTAACCAACCCGTTTTTGACATTTTAACATGCAGTCACATGTTCAAGGTAATCAATGCATTAGTACTTTTACACTTGTCAAATTATGTTTTTTGTCACAGTTTAAAGTAAATTAAGGGGGATGTTAGCCTGTTAGATGTAAGAGGGCAATTGTTACTGCCCCTTATTTAGTTACAGACACTCAGAAATGTAAAGAGAGCGAAAGCCCTTTGTACAGGAATGTTCTAGCTTTCAGCTATTTTCAGGTTAGTGTAACTGAGGCTTACAGGGAGAGGAACAAGTGTGTTTTGAAGACTTTGTATTATTTCGCGAAAATATCACACTTGTCAAAACACCTGATAAATACCTGGGCCAAAATGGGTCTTTAGTCAAACACACGTGGCCTCATCTCACATGGCGGGACTGAGGACACGCCGAGCAGACCGGAGCTGAAGGTGCCACTGAACCTGAGGGGAAACTGGGCCCAAAGTGACCCGACAGACTGAAACAGCGCCCATCAGACTAAAAAAAGGAAGTCAAGTCAGTGTCGCTTTAATTTGTTCTCAAGCACATTATGGAGCATAAAAGCTAGACAAATAAAACTGAAAAGGATCTCGCAGTCATAGTGGAACATCAGTTCCAAGAGCCAAGAAGCATAACTTTTTAAAACAGTTTAAAAACCAACGCATCACTGGGGGCAGCACTTCCCAGGCGTGTGTCACTAAAGCCCAGCCAGCCTGTGTTCTGATGTGACGGACTGGTCTTCTCTCTTCCAACCTAACACTTCCCAGGCGTGTGTCACTAAAGCCCAGCCAGCCTGCATTCTGACGTGATGGACTGTGTCTTCTCTCTTCCTACCTCACTGGGAGGCTCGTGAGAATAACACAGATGTGCAGTGTATTGAAAACCTAAATTCCATATACCAAGCTAGCATTCTGTTCTACAAGAGGGATGGAAAACATAGAATGGGGTCAAGGGAAGAGAAATGTAATATTCTTAAAGGGCACTGGTAGAGTGAGTGAGTACAATACAAGAAGATAAAGCGGCAGTATGAGATTTATTTAAGAGATTGGCCAAGAAAGCAACATAACCTTCAACATGTCAATTACATCTCAATTTTAAAAAACAAAAGTAGGCCAACTGTTATGAAACCTGTTACTAAAGGAGACAGCGGAACCTGCAGTCCTGATGGCGCCACCGTGGAACCTCAAGGTCTAAGTTGGGGTCTCTACTGTAAAGAGAAGTGTAGGGTCAAAAAAACCTGTTTTTGTGCCTTTTACCTTTAAGTGAAACATCCCAACTGAGACAATTAAGGCTGCAATTAATATTTTAAAAATAAAAACTACTTTCAATGTTCTCTACCTAATGTGCTACATGTCATTTAAACCATATGAGGGATGGGTTAAAGAAAGAGACTGCTTTCTTACATGCAGTGTATTTGTTTCAATTATAATGTTCCAGATTTTATTTTGGGATCAAAGCTGACAAGTAGAAGACTAAACTGTTCCTTTCCGAAGACAGGATTCCTGACTAGGAGTTCCTCACTCCTGAAGATGGAGGGGCTGTGATTTAGGGTGTAATTAGTACTTTCTTAAGTAGGAAAGGGTACTCTCGACCTTCTATGAACTAGGCTTGAATTGAGACAGAGGATCTAGTGATCTGCTGAGAAGGATTTAGGCTGCTGATTTAGGATTCAGGCCATCACTGGACAGGAACACACACCAAAAACTAACAACAAACCAGCCCACCAAATACTGTAAGCTTCAGAGGAAAGCTGGCCATCAACTGGGCAAGATGATGATTAAGAGGTCACGAAAAGCAAAGGAGAAAACGAAAGATATAAGCATTTGAATGCAGAGTTCCAAAGAATAGCAAGAAGAAATAAGAAAGCCTTCTTCAGCGATCAATGCAAAGAAATAGAGGAAAACAATAGAATGGGAAAGACAAGAGATCTCTTCAAGAAAATTAGAGATACCAAGGGAACATTTCATGCAAAGATGGGCTCAATAAAGGATAGAAATGGTATGAACCTAACAGAAGCAGAAGATATTAAGAAGAGATGGCAAGAATACACAGAAGAACTGTACAAAAAAGATCTTCATGACCAAGAAAATCACGATTCACACAGTCAAAGGCTTTGGCATAGTCAATAAAGCAGAAATAGATGTTTTTCTGGAACTCTCTTGCTTTTTCCATGATCCAGTGGATGTTGGCAATTTGATCTCTGGTTCCTCTGCCTTTTCTAAAACCAGCTTGAACATCAGGAAGTTCACGGTTCACATATTGCTGAAGCCTGGCTTGGAGAATTTTGAGCATTAAGAGACAGGAATACCAGACCACCTGACCTGCCTCTTGAGAAATTTGTATGTAGGTCAGGAAGCAACAGTTAGAACTGGACATGGAACAACAGACTGGTTCCAAATAGGAAAAGGAGTTCGTCAAGGCTGTATATTGTCACCCTGCTTATTTAACTTCTATGCAGAGTACATCATGAGAAACGCTGGACTGGAAGAAACACAAGCTGGAATCAAGACTGCCGGGAGAAATATCAATAACCTCAGATATGCAGATGACACCACCCTTATGGCAGAAAGTGAAGAGGAACTCAAAAGCCTCTTGATGAAAGTGAAAGAGGAGAGTGAAAAAGTTGGTTTAAAGCTCAACATTCAGAAAACGAAGATCATGGCATCTGGTCCCATCACTTCATGGGAAATAGATGGGGAAACAGTGGAAACAGCATCAGACTTTATTTTTTGTGGGCTCCAAAATCACTGCAGATGGTGACTGCAGCCATGAAATTAAAAGATGCTTACTCCTTGGAAGGAAAGTTAGGACCAACCTAGAGAGCATATTCAAAAGCAGAGACATTACTTTGCCAATAAAGGTCTGGCTAGTCAAGGCTATGGTTTTTCCTGTGGTCACGTATGGATGTGAGTGTTGGACTGTGAAGAAGGCTGAGTGCCGAAGAATTGATGCTTTTGAACTGTGGTGTTGGAGAAGACTCTTGAGAGTCCCTTGGACTGCAAGGAGATCCAACCAGTCCATTCTGAAGGAGATCAGCCCTGGGATTTCTTTGAAAGGAATGATGCTAAAGCTGAAACTCCAGTACTTTGGCCACCTCATGCGAAGAGTTGACTCATTGGAAAAGACTCTGATGCTGGGAAGGATTAGGGGCAGGAGGAGAAGGGGACAACAGAGGATGAGATGGCTGGATGGCATCACTGACTCGATGGACGTGAGTCTGGGTGAACTCCGGGAGTTGGTGATGACAGGGAGGCCTGGCGTGCTGCGATTCATGGGGTTGCAAAGAGTTGGACATGACTGAGCAACTGAACTGAACTGAACTGAGCTCTCAGAACCAACTAAAGAATTTGTACTGACTTGGCCAAAAAATTTGTTACAAGAAAACCCATAAGAACTTTCTGGCAACCCAATACTTTAGGGTCTTAAACGTTATGTCCCTTCAGGACTGTCACAAATGCCACTGTGGGGGAGTTCCCTGGTGTTCCAGTGGTTAGGATTCTGGGCTTTCACTGCCAGGGACCTGGGGTTCAATCCCTGGTCAGGGAACTGAGATCCTGTAAGCCAAGCAGTGTGATCAGAAAAAAAAAAAAAAAAAGCTGCGTGTCTAAGAAGCAAATCTACTTCAAACTTGGGGTTTAGGAATGACACTGATGGTGGAGAGGGGAAAGGGGAGGAAAAATTCCTGCAAGGAAGTAAGGGGATAGGGAAAAGGTCTAAGAGGGAAAGGCGAGATCCTTGTGAGGCAGAATTAGAATGTTCTCATCTAAAATATATGTAAATTTCACACTGATTACATCCTTGACTATAGTTTACGAGTACTTCCTTTTTCTCAGACACTGTTATAAATTCTGGGGATAATGCAGTGATTAAACAGAGCTTTGTGGGGAAGATGTAGTGGGGAGGGAGAGGACAGTATAAAGTGTCCAAGAATACTATGATCTTGGCTGATAAAACACTTACTAAGTATGACTGGAAGTCATCAGTACCTGTGTCAAGTATGTTTTAAATATAAATCAACACAAAAATCTCTCATCTGACTATACATCACAGACTAAACAAACATGTACACATCTGTTTCCTTTCCACACACACAAAAAAAGGAATAAACTTATCAATGGAATAGACAAATTAATGAGGACATGAAGAAAGGGCAGGGAAACAACGCACAGGAGATGTCCAAATTCTAAAAACCAGAACCAGAACAGACAGAACAAGCGTTTCAGCTGACGGAAAGCAAACAGAAAACGCGTGCAGGAGGGGAGCCACTGAAAGCCAGTTGCCTCGCGGCCTGAGCCTGGGAACTGCAACGCTCAGAAAGTGGGGGTGGGAGACAGGGCTGGAAACCAGAGCATTCACTCCAAGTTTTTATGAGGAGCTAGGTCCCTGGCACCCGACTCCAGGACTCTTGCCTGCAAAATCCCATGGACGGCAGAGCCTGGTCGGCTGCAGTCCATGGGGTCGCCAAGAGTTGGACACGACAGAGCGACTTCCCTTTCACTTTTCACTTTCATGCATTGGAGGAGGAAATGGCAACCCACTCCAGTGTTCTTGCGTGGAGAATCCCAGACGGGGAAGCCTGGTGGGCTGCCATCTATGGGGTCGCCCAGAGTTGGACACGACTGAAGTAACTTAGCAGCAGCAGCAGCAGGTCCCTTACTTACCCCAATTTAACCAGGTAACTGTCCCCTCAGAGAAACAGTCAGAGAAGAAAAAAGTTGTTGAAAATATCAGAAATGAAGATAAATAAAGGTTGATCAGATGAAGAAAGCAAGAAATCAGAACAAAAGGAGCTAGAACACAGAACGAGAAAGAAAAGACGAAGCCAGAAGGTTAAGCCAGGAGGTACATTCCTAATTAATAAGAATTTCAGCAGAAGGAGAGAATAGAGAAAACATAAATTATCAAAGAAATAACACCTGACAATCTTCCTGATCTAACAGCTATGAGTTACAGATGGCAAGATCTCATAGCAGCCACCCAGTACATGAAAAGGCCAACAAAGGCCTATCGTTTGAGATTTCAGAACTCTAGGGAAATGAGAAGATCCTCAGACTTTCAGAGGAGAAAGACTCAATGCAAAATTAAGGCCTGAAAATGAGAGCAGTTCCAGTCAACTGTAACACCTCCTCTAGGAACTAGAGAACAGGTCAGGAACCACGACTCTAAGACAGTGAGAGACAACTAGATTCTATACCCAAGCAACCTTCTGTTAAACAAGAAGATGGAAAAAAGACATCCGGATTCACGCAATCTCAACATACTGCCTCCCAGGCATCCTTTTTCTCATGAAAATGCTAAAGCATGATGTACACCATTAAATGTGGCCCAGATCAAGTAAGGTGAAGACATGGGTAAGAAAACAGCATTCAACAGAGGAAAGAAGTAGATGATGACGACGATGAAGAATGCCCCAGAAAAACAGACCTGAAGAACAAAAACCCCCTTGGAAAGTCTGCATCGGAAACGTGTGGTCCAAGAAAATAAAAAGCAAATAAAAACACAAATGAGTAATTCTAGGGAAGTAAAAAGTTTTAAAAGAAAGAAGTTATAACCACAGTATTAATTTCATCAATATTACAGAGACAGATGTTGAAAAATGAAAGAAAAGATCCACAGATAACTCAAACAGCAGTAAAAGCTTATTTTGCTCAGAAACAGAGGAATCTGGCAGAGGACAGGTTTGAGAAGGGGCGTGAAACACTGACGTTTGTTTTAATGAGCCGGAGGAGACTAATATGACCCTGCATAACCTGTGAACACAAATTACTGATGAAAATAAAAGCTAAACAAATGTCTAAATTACTTCATTTTCTGTCCATCATTTAGGCCTAGGGGCTTTATTATTATTGATGTACTTACTGTATAAGTTACAGGTATACAACACAGTGACTCAGTTTTTAAAGGTTACACTCCATTCAGAGTTATTACAAAGCACTAGCTGTATTCCCTGTGCTGTCCATTAGTCTTGGGGCTTTACTGTGGAGGAATTACCGTGCAACGTGCAATTTGTAAGAATAAGAAGTACGGCTGAAACAAATGAAGGTGGAAGAAAAAGAACCCAAAGGAAGTAACCGAGAGCCGCGGCGGGGGGATTTCTCGTACTCACCATCTCTCTGGCTATTTCCAGCGCTTCCTGCAGGCCATAGAGCCGGCCACAGACCAGGTAGATTCCATTGGCCCAGAGAATACAACCCTCGTGGACCCAAAATTCATTGCTGTCGAGAGGTAGTTCAGGGATTTGTAACTCCAACTCGGGGCCACCTTCTGAAGTGGTGGGCACGGAGGGCTTTGAGTCCAAAACAGTCTTTTCGCTGCTGCCCTCGGTGGTGGCTTTTTTACAAGGGAGCCCCCTGGACAGGGACCGGGGGCCTCCGGCACAGTCTTCCGAGCGGTGTCGCCGCTTAAACCTGGGGTGCGCGGCCAGGCTCCTCTGCTCCTTCTGCTGCTGCTGCTCTTCCTCCTCCTCAGTGTCCGTCTTGGAGCCGTTCGAAGCGCTTTTGTGCCGGACCTTCACCTTGCTCTGCGTTTCCGCGGCCCTCTTGGGAGGTGGATTCTTGGGGAGAGTGGCTGCATAATCTTGGGGGTAAAAGGGTCCAAAGAGGTCGCCCATGTTCCGGTAACTGGCCCACTTGCCGCACAGACAGCAAACCAGGTGCCCCATCACAGAAGACTCTGTCACCACGGGGCCCTGCAGCACGAAGGACGAGGCTGGGAGAACCTTGCTCTCGGTGCTGCTGGGCGGAGGCGTCAGGGACCGCTGGCCCTTCCGCCCCCTCACCAATTTGGTCTGCTCCTCCTCCTCGGCGTTGATGATTGTACACACGGCTCCAAGTTCACACTTATTTACTACGTGGATATAAGGGAAAAAAGACTTGTTCTTGGCATCGGTTTTATCCAGGGGCTGGGTGGCGTACTTCAGCTTGATCTCCGGTTCTTGGGGTTCTACGATGGGAACGGCCTGTTTGGTTTTCCGCTTCCTGGGCTGCGCCCCAGGCTTCCTTCGCTCCCTCCGTTGCCTCTGCTTTTTTGGCTTTGGCTCTCCATCAGCAGAACCCTCTGGTATCTGAGCGGGTTGAGGGGGTGGCGGCGGGGGCTGCTGTTGTTTCTTCTGCTTATTTACACTACCAATGGGTCTCCCTTTCTTCTTTCCTGAGGGGAAGTAACCCTTCGGGGGGAAGCCCTCCTGTTTGGGGGAAATCGTCACGGCATCGCTCTCTTTCTCTTCAGCCTTGGGGTTTGCCTCAGGAGCCAACGTGCCCACTGGAGGTACATTCTTTGAGTCAGGAAAGATTAAAGGTGCTGTCCCGCCCAGGGACCCGTCTGGTCTCCCTTGGTTACTCCCAGGCTTCTGTGAGGTTGCGGATGCCATGGCACCAGGGGGCTCCTTCCCAGCGGCGACCGTGTCAGGGTGCGTCTCCGTCTTCACCTTGTCGTCCCCACCACCGCGCCACTCCTCCGAAGACCGGGCCAGAGGCTTTTCTCCGCTCAGCTCCTGGCCTGCAGGACAGGCCAGCTCAGCTATCACCTCGCCTTTTCTCTTCTCCAGCTCAGTGTCTGGAACAGCACCGCTCCCACCTTCCGGAGGGCCGCTTTTCAAAGACAGGATGTCGTCAAGAGTAACTGTGTCTCCCCCAGCCTCTGCGCTGTTCGAGGACGCGCTCCTCCTAATGTTTGGGGATGTGATCTTCTGGACGATAGCTTCCAGTTTCAACCCCCGGCCTTTCCTTGGGGGCAGGATTTTGGTCTTAGCAGGACTTGTAAGGGTGACCGCAGGGCAGTTCCTACTATCTGGACTTGGAAGGTCCTTGGAGGACTCCCTCTTAGGGATGGACTTGATCTCCTGACTGTGAGAAAGATGGGCATAGGAATTGTACGCTTTGTCAGTGCCTTCTTTTGACGGGTGAAGGAGGCGCCCTTTATCTTCAGTGTTACTGTTCTTCACATCCTGTGACTGTCTCTTACTGGGAATGGGAGAGATAAAAGAACGGACACGCCTCCTCATGATTAAGGGGTTTTGAGAAGAATGATCCTCTTGACCTGGAAGTCTCAGCATAACGTTACTCGGTTTGGATGACTGCGTAGACTCTGCGAGCCCGTGTCCGTCGGTCTCATGGGGTGGTCCGTACCTTTTCTGATTGGACATTCCTGGGGGGCCGCTGCTTTTGGCTGGAGAAGTCTGCCGAGAGAGATCCCAACAAGATTCTTGCTGTAACTTCTGGGAGCCGTGCTTCAGTTCAATGCCTTTGTTAGAAAGACCATCACTAGACATGAGGCAGCGCCCACCGTCCTGACCGCTGGGGTCATGGTACGTCCCCATCGGTGGGCCATACATCATGCCATCTTTGTCATTCTTCAGGGGGCTCCGGACTCGGTCGAGAAACTGCTGCTGACGTGGACTCTTGCGGGGTCCCTCCTGCCTGTGCTGAGCCGCAGCGATCACTCCCTGAGCAGAACTGCCACCCCAGTCCTTATATTCCTCTTGCTGCTGTTGGTACATCTGTCTCTTGTAATGGAGCTGGGAATTCAAACCTGCACTGGGGTCCCCATAAGCATGAGCACGCGTGTTTGTGTGATAAGCAGAGGCCAGGCTTTCCGAATTGGGAGAAAAGGGAGCGTGCAAAGAACTCCTGTTGGCCCTCTCGGAGAAGGTCATGTGTGGGCTCATGTGATGAGGGTCGCCCCCTGGGCCTCTGCTCCTCCCAGGGGACATCTTCAACTTTTCTGAAAAGTCATGATACTGAGAAGGGGACCGACCCCTCATGCCCTCCCGACTGCCAACTCTGCCGGGGACTCGCCGCATTGGTGTGGGTCTGCTGTCCTGCGGGCCGTAGTCTGAGATGGAATCATGGGTCGCCGCTCCGGGGCTGGCATTGCCTCGGTAAGACTCGTGCTTGATGCTAGCAGGGTGGCAGTGGTCTCCCGATTTCTTGTTGTTGAAACTAGCTTGGGACTTGGACTGTTCAAAGTCTTCCTCTTTTATCTGCCCACTCTGGGATTTCAGCTTTGTTTCCATGGACACCAGCCCACCTGGAAGAATGACTGACTGACTTAAACTGGGATTGAGACGCTCATTCCTCCCAAGTCTGGTGTCGGCGCCCATGTGTCCTAGCGAGTGAGCGCCCGGGTCTCTGACAATCTGTCTTAGTGGAGAAATGTCACAGATGACTGATCTTCTCTCAGAGAGGGAACCCCCGGGCTCATGGGCTGACGATGGAGGCTCTATTTCAAACTTTCTGGGAATTGGGTAGTCGGCCAAATTGATCTGTTTCATCTCAGGAGCTGTGCCACTTGACTTTCTTTCCCAGGGGCCCCAGTGGGGGTTTTCTAACAGGGACCCAATGCTTTTGTTCAGAAGGCCCCTGCTAGCTAACTCATTGGTCTGACTCACTAAGACATTAGGCCTTGTGGCTCCTTCGAGGCTGCCAGCCATGGCCTGGTGCTCCTGAGAACTCCGGGAGTACCTCCTGTCGGGGTGGTGGTGGTAACCCTGAAGCACCTCCTGCAGGAGGCTGGGGAACTTCTCATTTCTACCCTTTCGCTCCCCGTGGCTGGTGAAGTCCCCTTTATCTTGTCCTGTAGGATACTGAGCAAAGCTGCTAATGTTTCTCGGCACAGCTGACCCAAAACTGTCTTTGTAACTATAGCGCAGGCTTCCAGGAGATTTGCTGGGCTCAGTCCTGCCTGTGAAACCAGAGCCCCCTGCAGGGTGCCCAGTCTGGCCATTCCCTTCCCCATTGTGGTTGGAGTTACTGTCTCCACTCTTGTTTCCTTTACTGCCTCCTCCCGGAGGCTCTGGCTGTGGAAGTGACGCGTGGCTGGCTTCCTTTGCCCCCCCGGTGCTGGGTGGCCTCTGTGTGGCTGCAGGATCCTCTTCCTGGGAGCCTTTGTCCTGCCCACCAGGCTTTTCCACCCGGCCTGCCATAGCTTCCCGGGAGACAATCACCCCGACTGTCTTCTCGTTGACTTTTGGGTTGCCCTCAGATGACAGTGGTGTGTCCTTGGCACCCGGCGAGGCGGTCTCTTCTCGGACTGCAGGACTGGTGCTGAGTCGGGGGGCTTCGTTCTGAGCACCCTGTGCTGGTGAGGAGCCTGCCTTTTCCGAGGCCCCGCCCTTGTAGGTGGTGTCCGAGCTTGTGCTCTGGCCACTCAGCTGCCTCACCCTCTCCCCTTGATCCTCAGAACTGCTGGAGCAGCCTCCATCCAGCGACTCTGCCATCGGGGACTTCAGTTGTTCTTCAGCCTGTGAAGAGCCTTCCGAGTTTGGGCAGCTGTCGGTTTTCTTGGATGACGAGGAAGGCCTCTTGGAGGTCTTCTTCTGAGGGGTCAGGGCGTCGGAAAGTAGCATGTGCTGAACCGTATTAGGAAGGTTGGCCACCTGCGTACTCAGGGCACTCAAACTACTCAAGCCGGGATCGGTCAGCCGCTTTTCAGGCACCCCTTCCAGCCCGAACCCTTTGAAGCCCGCAGTGTGAGAGTTGGGACTGGGCATCATCGACGGGGTTGGGCTGAGCTGAGGCATTAACTGCAGGATTCTGTTTCTGGAGCCCATTGGCACATTGCCTTGCCCACACTGGAGGTTCTCCCCGCTCTGTGTGAGAGGAGACGGGGTAGAGCTACAGCTTGGAGACTGAACCACGGAGGCAGCTGGGGAAGGGTTAGAGATGGGGCTGAAGTTCTGGTGAAACTGCATGGGGGACCTCACGGGAACCTCGGGCTGGCTGTACTGCCCGACCTGGCTTTGCAGGGGCAGCTTGGTGGCAGCGTTGGAATACTGCATCACGTGCTGAGGGGGGTGCTGCTGCTGCTGCTGCTGCTGTTGTTGCTGCTGCTGCTGCTGCTGCCCCTGCTGGGTCCCTGGTGGAATCTTGGCCTGTTCGAAATTCTTCATAGATTGAGGCTGATAGCTGTAATTGGATTGTGTTCCATAAGCCTGTGCGTTGGAGCCCACGTTATGTCCTTCGTACTGTGATCCGGCATTCACACTGTAACTGCCGTCATAGCTCTGCCCAGACTGGCTGAAACGCTGCGGTGATGGGAAGGAGGAGGAGGCGGCGGTGGCAGAAGACTGGTAGTGCTGGCCGAACTGCCCCACTCTCAGCTGGTAGCCGGCGGCCGAGGCCGGCAGAGTTGAGGGCCGCTGCATGGGCTGCAGGTGCGAGGCGCCGGACGCCGGCTGGCTGGCGGCCTGCGGCAGGGGCTGATGGGACTGGTAGAGCTGCTGCCGCAGCTGCTGCACTTGCTGCTGCTGCTGCTGCTGCTGGCTGGAAGGCTGCTGCTGGTACTGAGCGCTCCCCGGAGAGAACGGCCCCGTGTAATCCTGCGAGTAATGAGACACACCGCCAAGGGCAGAGTGCTGTGCTTGAAACTGGCCCACGTGACCCTCACTGCCATACTGATTGCCAAAGCTGCTCCCCTGGGGGGGTCCGTAGCTCTGCACCGGCCCGGAAGGCCTTCGCGGAGGAGGCTGCGGGGTTCCTGTGGCCACGGGGTCCTTGTTGCCTGCCATGTAGTAAAAGTCTCCAGCCTCCTT
>NW_011494756.1:1989528-1990551 GCF_000754665.1 Bison bison bison | reverse complement strand
AGCTCTGCTGGTTCCCGTGGTAACTGCTTTGCTCCCGGAAGGACTGCATACTGCTCAGCAGCGCAGCAGCAGGCCAGCAGCCCTCCTGGAACCAGAAGGAGAAAAGAGAAGCATTAGACACACATCTCCCCAGGACAAACAAAGCCAAGTTTAGAGACGGAGAGGACACGGAAATTCAGATGCCCAGGTGAAGTTAATTATATCTCCTTTATTTCTTATCTGGGCTTCCCTTATGGCCTGAGACTGAACCACGGAGGCAGCTGGAGAAGGGTTAGAGATGCAGCTGGTAAAGAATCTGCCTGCAATGTGGGAGACCTGGGTTCGATCCCTGGGTTGGGAAGATCCCCTGGAGAAGGGAAAGGCTACCCACTCCAGTATTCTGGCCTGGAGAATTCCATGGACCGTATAGTTCATGGGGTTGCAAAGAGTCTGACACGACTGAGCGACTTTCACTTTCCTATTTCTTATCCTATCCGTTTCTAAAGACGCAAATACACAGAGAAATGGCCATAAGTGCGAGGCCAAAGTCTGTGGTAGTAGGAAAAGAAAACACTCTGGGTAAACACAAACTACAGTACACTTCACTACAGTAAAGACTTCACTCTTAAACAAAGGAGCCCCATTCAACTGGGTTAAAATATGGGGCTATATTATTATTGTCAATAAAATATCCAGCTATTTTAGAATATGTCTTCCAGTTATGGTGGGGGAGAGGTGAGAAAAAAACACATTCATTTAGTTTGTTCCATATATTATTAGACTGATCACTGAACATCACGTGAGAGCCTCACATAATGACGAGGCAGTCACTCCCCTGGCCTATTCCCTCCCCAACTTAAAACAGAAGTCAGCTTCGTACATCCTAATGCATGATCTTGAAGGTTTACTATAACTACCAACAACCTGTGATGCTGGGTGACCCCAGGACACTCAACTCTTATCACCGCATGGGTGCCTTACTGCTTCAGCCAGACATAAAATCTTAGGGGGTTAACCTCTTCTTGACACTTAAATATGTCCAAG
>NW_011494756.1:1982284-1989428 GCF_000754665.1 Bison bison bison | reverse complement strand
CCACCCCACCCCGTGCCCCCATCCTCAATTCCCATGCAAATGGACTAAGCAGCATCAGCCAAAGTTTCAGTGATGATTCTTCTAGATTTTTCCGGAGGTGTGCAAGAAGTTTTAGCATCTCTGACCTCCATGTGGTTTCTGACTCGCCAATATAGTGTTCACAAAGTTACTACGGCCATTCCTATGAAGGAGGGGATTCAAATAAGTCACACAGGAGGGCAGCAAAAAGATACAGAGGAAAATTAGACTCCACCGAGCTTAGGACCTAGACTCTTCCCAAAGTCATCTGACTCGGTCAACACTGCCTTGCCTTAGTCAATGTAATTCTCATGTAATGTAATAGTCCTCTTACACAATTAATCAAGAGCTCATTTTATTTTGCTTTTCACCTGGGCCTGTCTCCTTCTCAGAGTCAGAGATGAAGAAGACAAGGCCAAACTGCTCCAAAGGATTTTAAAATCAATTATTCAAAACAGAAATTACAAAACACACAGGGGTAGGTTAAGACAAAGTTTTCCTACCTTTTAAATTCCCTCTCAGGGGAGCTGAAAAAGGAGTTGCCAGCAGGAAAGGCCGTGGTGCTTTTTAAAGGTTAAGTAGATTCCTCATGTCCAAGCCCTGCGGTAGCTCCCCATCGCATCCCAAGTGGAGCTGGCCTGGGAAGGCCGCCGCCACCTCATAACCTCTCTGACCTCCTCCTCTGCCACTCTCTGCTCTAGTTCTGTTGTCGTCTCCTTGCTTCTGGGACAGGCCACCAGCCTTTCCACATGGAAACTTATTAGCTCTTCCTCCAGGCACCGGCTGGCCCCTTTACTTCCTCCCCAGCCTCTGGACAAACGTTCCCTAACTGGTTCAGCCTTCCCCTGGCCAGCCTATTAAAGAACAGCTCCCTCCACACGCTCACCTGGGCCTTCCTAATTCCCATGCTAGTTTCTTAGCATGTTCATTCCCAACAAGCACAGACACACAGCCCCCACCCCAACAGAACGCAAACTTCCAAGGGCAGAGACGTGGCGCCTTGCTGTGGTCCTCCTGTCATGAAAACAGTAAGGAGCACATGGCAGGCGTTCTGTAAGCCTTAGAGAACCAGGCTACAGCTTCCGTACAGTGGCGGCAGAGTGCCACTGATTATGAGAGGAGGGCAGGAAGGGAAGGTAGAATATGATGGATCTGAAAGCTAGATGACGCTTAAGACTCTGCCTGTAAAATTCTCTAGTTCCAGGGGGAAAAAACCCAACTCAAGTCCACATGAGGGCTGTGAGGAGACTGCAGAAAGCAAACAGGGATCAGAGCTGAAGACGGTCAGGTAACTCCAAACTCTGAAAAGCTTGAGCCACTTCTTCCTGAAATATCTTAAGTCTAAACAGCTAGACAAGAGTCTACTACTTGGATATTAAGTTTGATGATATGATCACATGACCCAAAGTCACCCTTAAACGTTCAAGTACAAATAATCTCAGCATCTAAAGGAAACTGCTTCTCAACCTCCTAGACTGCTATTCTCTGTGTTGCAGGATCTGCTGGGCACCAGGTAACTCCTACTGGAGAGTCTGCTGCAGTGCCTGACACTGTACCAGCACTTTACAAGCACCAACTCATCGAATCCTCACAAAACCAGTATCCTCATCTTCCAGGAGAGGAAACTGAAGCCCAGAGTTCACAAGTCTGGCCGAGCAGTCTGCCCTTCAGGCCACGTTCTCAGCACCGCAAACCAGAGGATGGAAGACGTGGTCAGTGACAACTGTACTGGTCCAGTCACAGGTCGGCCTGGAAAGGGGGGCCTCCACCTTCTCTGTTTCCCTCTCATAGGAAATAAGCCACCTGGGTAGAAGTTAAGATAATCAGGACCGCTTCTGTCCACACAGGTTATCTTTCCTGTTTGTGGTGTTCTTCTACCCTGGCTCTCAGAGCCAAAGGCCTTCTCTACATAATAAAAGGCAGCTGAAAGGCTGTGGACAGAGGAGCTGGCCAGCTACAGTCCATGGGGTCACAAAAGAGACAACGTCTGTCTGAGTATGCATGGCTTAAACAGAACAAAGAGACTAAATCTGGCAGTTTAATGGAAAGCTTCCTTGAGAGATAATCTCTCCATAAATAAACACCTTACAGGTAGTTTAATTAATCATTCTGCAAATAAAATCAGGCTTCTGAAAACTGAATATATAAACAATGTTGCCACTTGCTCCAAATTTTTCCTAAATAAGCACTTCTAGGAAGCAAAGAACCCTTAGCATCAGCACTCCCCACCCCTGGCTGCCAGGCTCCTTGGAAAATCCCATCTTCAGAGAGGGAGACAGGTGTGGGTGCGGTTCCTTCAGAGGTCTGCTCTTGGCCTTACTTGGAGGTCTCCTGTCCTGTATAACGATGTCATCCTCCCTACTATTATAATTGTGGTTTTTGGACTAGATGAGGGTGAAAAAAATCACTCCCCAGTGTACTAGCAATTGAAAATGTAAACCCAGAATATTTTAGTTTCAGCATTAGCATACAAATAAGCTACTAATTGCCAGTGATAAATGCAGAGACGCAAGAGATATGGGTTCAACCCCTGGGTCGGGAAGATCCCCTGGAGAAGGAAATGGCAACCCACTCCAGTACTCTTGCCTGGAGAATCCCATGGACAGAGGAGCCTGGCGGGCTACAGTCCATGGCATTGCAAAGAGTTGGACACAACTGAAGTGACTTAGCAGGCAGTGGGCAGGCAGGCAAGCTGCTAACACATTGATCCAATACTGTCCCACCATTTAAAAGAAGCAAAGCTGTCAGTGTAATCAGTTTTACGGCATCGTGATTAACAGTGATAAACATCTGAATCTCCTCGTTTGAATGAGTATACATGTGGTAAAGAAAATGAGATACTTTAAAAGGAAGCAAGCCACACAACTGAAAAGTTTACTAACGCTACCTCCCCCCCCAATTCTCCCCTTTCCTGGTTTTCTCCCATTTTCCTAACCTCCTGAATGGTTTCAGGAGGGCTATGGAGGCGCACTGGTGAGGTCCCGAATTAAGCCTTTTTTGTTTCAGGGGCCATGACCCAGAGTCCACGTGAGACCTCAGGACAAGCACTGCTTCCCGCCTGTGCCCACACTCCCCACCCTGCGCCTGCGCCAGCGACCTTGCTTTCAACCGACACTAATCTCTGTCTTCCTTCCTATGTCCAACACTGTCCCACTCCCCAAACCATTCTCTTCTCCACAGTTTTCCAAACTCTCTTCAGATAGTTTCCTTGAGGGATCTTTTCAAGTACCTGCTTCCTCTTTTATTTCGGGTTAACCCTTGATTTTCTGCTCATATCATTCCTTGCCTTGAAAAAAATGTTTTAACCCCAAGATGTTAACAACACATAAGACTCTTGTCTGGTGGATTATTCTGCTTTCTCTCCAACCTTACTCCTCACCCACCTCCATCCTACTCTCTGTTCTGGGAGGGTCACCCACAGGGACTCAGGAGGCTCGACCACCCCTCTGGCTTCTGGTCCAGTTGTCTGGGAAGAGGCAGGAAGAGGTGAGAGGAGGAATTTACCGTCCTGGTGCCCCCACTACAGTGGCTGAGATGCCTCCTCTCCAGCCTCCAGAACAGCTTCCTCTTCCTGCCTTCCAGGTGCAGGGGTAGCAACCCTACTGCTGCCAGCCCAGGAGACGCCGCTTTCTCCACTGGTGTCCCCAGTCCCTGCTCACCCTTGGTAAACAGTCCCAGTCTGCACTGTGGACAACTCAGCAACACTGTGAACACCCTCTTTCTAAGCTCTCTGCAGATCAGAAGCTGGAAGCTACCTTTCCAGAACCCTTTTCCAGCATAATCCAGACTGGAGTTTACAAAGAGAAGCACAAGAAAGATTTGAAAGGCAGAAGAAAACGCAAGGCTTTACACTCCCAGAGGTGGTTGCAGTAGACACGGATTCACGGCAGCTTCCCCATGAGCTCCTGAGAACCACTCACTGGGGGGCTTCAGTTTGAATGGCCAGGAGAGGCTTCCCTGACCATCCCAGTCATGGTTCTCCCAACAGCCGGGCAGATCCTAGTTCCTCTATCACAACTCTTCGTATCTGGAACAGAAGCTTCCGGATGCCTGAAGGAAACAAACGCTCCTGAAATTATTCAGTTTCTGTGTGCCATCTGTTTCCTACCAGGACTCCGACTAGTACTGCTCCTCTCTCAATCCTAGGATTTCAGAGTAACATTTTTATTTGGGGAGTGAGAGACTTCTATTTCATGCAGTATACCACAAGGTCTAAAAGTTCTCCCATAACAAAACACCTAGAAACGTCAGACACAATGCACAGCCAAGCTGTAAGGAAGAAAGAAATGCCCAGGATTCTAAACTCGTTGGAACCCTGACCACGAGGGATGGGTTGGGTCAGGTCTACAGGCCTTATTAATTGCCATGAACATGGTAATGCTTTTAATGATCACACAGAGACAGCAGACAAGGCCTCCAGCCCTCTTTTGGTGGTGGTGCTGGTGAAACAGAACAGTCCCTTTTGCACATACAGACTCGAGACAGTGCCACTTGTGGCTGGATTAATCTCTATAAAGATGACAAGATACATTTTTAGGCAGTCACCAACTCATTCTCAATGACAAAAATGTTCTTTCCTCAACTGACCCAACTTCCTATTCCCAAGGAGAACCACGAACATCTCTTAGATACTCTAAGGAAGATGCCCTAGAGTGACCCCAAACTCATTTTTTGCTTGAACTCTCTGTCATTAAGGTGTTATCTAATCCTGCAACTTCTCGGCCACCTGTGTTTGCCCTTTACCTCTCCAGCCTTGTCACTGCCGTTTTCGTCTTTCTTGGACTAGAATAACATCTCTCTTCCCCAGGACCAATCTCTTGGAACAGCTTTTCTTCACCAGCTGTTTGGGTAGCACTGTCTCTCCACATGCCTGTGGCCCTCCGGCATCTTCTCCTCCCAGTTTCTGCTCCTCTCTGCCCTTTCAAACAGACCTGCTCAGATCCCTCTGTGCCATCGCCCTGCCCTCACCTTGAGGCCATCTCTGAAACATCCCTAGGTCCATAGTTCCTTCCTGCTAAGTCAGGTCACATGGTTCCCAGAAAGAGTGCTGGAAATGTGACCTTTTCCACAAGTCTTCCTTAAAGCAGATCATCTGTTGGCTTTTCTCTGTTAATAAAACAAACAGTGATATGCATTTGCCTTTCTGCTTAGTCGCTCAGTCGTGTCCGACTCTGTGCGACCCTATGGACTGTAGCCCACCGGGCTTCTCTGTCTGTGGCGATTTTCCAGGCAAGAATGTTGCCTGGAGTGGGCTGCCATGCCCCCTCCAGGGATCTTCCCAACCCAGGGATCAAACCCAGGTCTCCTGCATCACAGGCAGATTCTGTACCATTTGAGCCACCAGGGAAGCCCTTTCACCATTTGGGAAGGATTTGCCTTTAACCACTATCTAAGGTATATGCTATTGATGATAATATCTACCATTTATTCTGTGTGTGAGGTGCTGGTAGTTTTACATGTATTTCAACTTACGGAAAAATATATATATATAAATTATGTTATTTGCCAAAAGTCACTCTTCTAGGGTAAACTGAAGCTGATAACCTATAGCTCAGGTTCTTTTGGTTCCAAAACCCACTTTCCCTTCTCTCACTGTACCATAAACTGAGCAGGGAGAACTTGTTCTAGGTTTTATAAGTTTCTAATACTTTGGGACTTCCCTGGCGGTCCAGTGGTTAAAACTCCGCACTTCCACTGCAGAAGGTATGTGTCTGCTCCCTGGTCAAGGAACTTAAGACTCCTCACGCCATACAGCATGGCCAAAACCAAAAATCCTAACAGACAATAACTATAGCGATTGCCTATTTTCTTCATGTCTAACACAAGTCACACACTGCACGAGGCACTTTATATAAATATTAATGTATTTAATCCTCACCATGCTCTAAACAAGTATTAGTGCTCCTTTTTGTAAAGTGAGGCTCAGAGAAGTTAGAACAAGCAAAACATTCATAGTAAACGTCCAGGTGGGATATGGAATCCCCACCCCAACGCAGTCTGTACTTCTGGCAGAAGCCTTCCGAGAAACAGCAGCAAGACTGGCACAGATTGGGAGGCATTTGATAAAGGAATCTGACATTTCCTAGGATTGAGTTTACTGTCTGTACCTGGATAGTTCTATGCTATTTGCTCTATGTATGTGCAAACATGGGATCTTAAGTAGATCAGGCAAAAAGATTTGCTTGAAGATTTGACTTGGTATTTCAAATTCTATGTTCTATTTGCCGATGAACAGAGCTTAGATCTTTCTCAGTGGCTTACAGGTGTCTCAGGACGATCAGGCCTTAAGAATAAGATAATGTGCTGATGGTGCTGGCTTGTCCCCTGGTTTGGGAGCCTAGAAAACAGCTTAAGGAACCAACTCAATCAAAATGTGCAAGTCAACAGTCTAGAGGAAAAAACACTCACTAGAATGTCACAGGAGGTTCGTGACATTGTACAGGAGACAGGGATCAAGACCATCCCCATGGAAAAGAAATGCATAAAAGCAAAATGGCTGTCTGAGGAGGCCTTACAAATAGCTGTGAAAAGAAGAGAAGTGAAAAGCAAAGGACAAAAGGAAAGATATAAGCATCTGAATGCAGAGTTCCAAAGAATAGCAAGAAGAGATAAGAAAGCCTTCCTCGGCGATCAATGCAAAGAAACAGAGGAAAACAACAGAATGGAAAAGACTAGAGATCTCTTCAAGAAAATTAGAGATACCAAGGGAACATTTCATGCAAAGATGAGCTCGATAAAGGACAGAAATGGTATGGACCTAACAGAAGCAGAACATATCAAGAAGAGGTGGCAAGAATACACAGAAGAACTGTACAAAAAAGATCTTCACGACCAAGATAATCACGATTGTGATCACTCACCTAGAGCCAGACATCCTGGAATGTGAAGTCAAGTGGGTCTTAGAAAGCATCACTATGAACAAAGCTAGTGGAGATGAAGGAATTCCAGTTGAGCTATTTCAAATCCTGAAAGATGATGCTGTGAAAGTGCTGTACTCAATATGCAAGCAAATTTGGAAAACTCACCAGTGGCCATAGGCCTGGAAGAGGTCAGTTTTCATTCCGATCCCAAAGAAAGGCAACGCCAAAGAATGCTCAAACTACTGCACAACTGCACTCATCTCACA
>NW_011494756.1:1978126-1981890 GCF_000754665.1 Bison bison bison | reverse complement strand
TGCGAAGAGTTGACTCACTGGAAAAGAGAGACTCTGATGCTGGGAGGGATTGGGGGCAGGAGGAAAAGGGGACGCCAGAGGATGAGATGGCTGGATGGCATCACTGACTCGATGGACATGAGTCTGAGTGAACTCCGGGAGTTGGTGATGGACAGGGAGGCCTGGCGTGCTGTGATTCATGGGGTTGCAAAGAGTCGGACACGACTGAGCGACTGAACTGAACTGAACTGAGAATGTCACAGATCTAAAAAGTCTTCTCTAAGGGTGAAAACCTGGATTATATTAGCCATGCAAGCTACAAAAAACATCCACCTTCACCTGTGATCAAATACATGCTGGCAAAAAGTGGGGACACAAAACTACAGCTTTAAATTTTCAAAAGAAGAAATGATATGATACCTGATGAGGTTGGGGTGAAGCTGGTACAAATAATAACAAAAGCAGCATGAATTATTACAACCATTTGAAAAACCATTTGGTAATAAAAATATTAATATCTTTCAACCCAGTAATTCTATTCACTAGATTTTTATCCTAAAGAAATCTCTAAACAACCAAGTAAAAACCAAGGTACCAACATATTCACTCTAGTGATATCTACAAGCAGTAAAGACAGGCAAGAATCTAATTTTCTATCATCTGAAAATGATTAAATATATTATGGTATTTTCACTCAATGAAATGGTACATACTCATTGAAAACAACTGTGAAGATTCTAGCACCATGGGAAATGCTTATTTTATATACTAAGATGGAGGAAAATAACCTGTGCTATGGTCACACCTATCTAGAAATCATTTGGTCCAGGGCCAATCAGCACGGAAAAATGAAAACCCTTCCATTATTCAAGGTGGCAGGATTGTGGATGCGTTTTCATCCTTTTCATTTCTATTGACATTAATTCTTGTGTAGAAAATAACCACTTTAAAATTTCATTAACCTTATTTTAAAAATACACCTCTCACACTATCTCAAAAATATCTTATCCAGGGGCAGGTGGGGGAGAGAGGCACTTGCAGAAATCCTGACTTCAGAAAACCCGGCACTAAAACTGCACAGGCACTGAGGTGCCCAAGTCAGTGTGCACACACCAAACACCATCTCTGAGCTGCTTCTCAGAATTAGGCATAAAAACAACTGAATTCCACCCCAGAGTGGGCAGTCCTATTTTTAGACATAATCTCAAATAGCAAAGGGACTGCAGCATCCTAGCAGTGCTCGTTTCTGTAACAGCGTGGAGACGCCACACACCTGCTCCCGGGCAGGCCAAAGGGGTCCCAGCACCATCCACGAGACAGCTGCCTATCCATACCTGCAGTATCAGCTTAGATGACCCCCTCTGTGGGCAGGATGGCCAAAGCTGCCGGGAAAAGGGCAGGGCCACTGGCGTCTCTGGGGCCCGCGGAGCACAGGCTCCCTGTGGGTTTTTCCTAAGTTAAGCCTGAGGGGTTCTGAGATGTTATTAATTTTTTCCCCTCACTTAAAGGCTGTATGAGTACATAATTTCTAAACCTTCACAGACAAAAAGGGTCACAGAAAGCAATCCCTGTCACCACTTGTAGGCAAAAACAGCTCCATTTTATAATAGCAACAACAACAAATACCAGAGGACTAATTAAGTAGAAGAAGGCAAAAGCTACATGTATAGATAAACTACTGAAGGACCCCAAAGAAGAGCTCAAAAACAAACCACCCACCAGAGAGACACACAAATGTATCCACACGCAAAGACTCAGTATCACACACAGGTCAAGTCCCTACAGACTAGCTTATAAAACTAGTTAGTAACATGCCAGTCAGAATCTCAGTAGGGTCTCAGAATACAACTTATTCTGAAATAATTTCAAATGGTACAGAAAAGTGCAAGAATAGTACAGGGCTTACATAGCCCATTCAACAAGATTCCCCAACTGATAATATCACTTCATTGTTAATTTAATATTTTATATCATTCGCTCCATTACCTACACATACTCATTACCTATACAGTCAGCCCTCTGTTATCTATGGGGTCTGTATCTGTGGATTCAACCAACCACAGATCAAATGTATTAGGGGAGAAATTACAGAAAGTTATAAAAAGCACAACTTGAATCTGCCACATGGTTAGCAATTACTTATACAGTACTCACATTAGGTTTATAACTATTTCTGTAGCATTTACATTGTGTTAGATATTGTAAGTAATCTAGAGATGATGTGTGGAAAGATTTATACGCAACTACTATGCCATTTTATATAAGGAACCCGAGCACCCACAGTTTGGTGTCTGAGGGGGCCTTGGAACCATTCCCCTACAGATACTGAGCAAGACGATACACACCCTGTATAGACACCCATTAGCTTCTTCCTGATCTCTTTGACAGCAGCCTGAAGACTGACGCCCAATCACCCCCAACACGTCCAGTGTACATTTCCAAAAACAGGAACATTCATCTACATAACCAGCATGAAACCCTCCACACCAGGAAATTAATATTCCTTTACCACTAAGCCTCCTGAGAAGATCCCCTGGAGAAGGAAACAGCAACCCACTCCGGTATTCTTGCCTAGAAAATCCCATGGACAGAGGAACCTGGTGGGCTACAGTCCATGGAGTCACAAGAGTCAGACATGACTGAGCGACTGAACAGCAGTGTTGCTGTGCCACCAGCCCAGAGCAGAGCCTGTTCCACTTTTGCGAACTGCCCCAGCAATATTTCCTTTCCCGTCTGGCCCAGGACCCCATCCAGGGGCACAAGCTGCCACGCCTCACCAGCGTCTCGCCAATGCGAAATGGCCCCCAGTGTTCTCCTGACTCCCGTGTCCCCGACAGAGCATGGTCCTCTGGTTCTGCAGGATGCATGTCCAGCTACATCCCCACTTTCTTGGCAACGATACCAGAGATGTGGTGCTGTGCTCTGCTCAGGGCACCACATTAGGGAGGGACGGCAAGTGCACACTCCACTGGCGATGCCAATCACATTCACCCAGTCAAGCTCATCCCTGCCAGGCTTCCCCACAGCAAACTTACCACTTTACCTTGGTAATCAATCAAGTATCTTGTGCCAATAGCTTGTTCTTTGTCAAACCTCCACTTATTGATGACTCCCCTGTCAGCCAAGCACCACTCTGATGGGTTGCTGTTATTTAGCTGCTCAATCATGTTTGACTCTGTGACCCCATGAAATGTAACCCTGCCAGGCTCCACTGTCCACGGAATTCCCTAGGCAAGAATCCTGGAGTGGGTTGCCATTTCCTTTGCCAGGGGATCTTCCCAACCTAGGGATCGAACCTGCATGTTCTGCACAGACAGGAGGATTCTTCACCACTGAGCCATCTATGATGGATGCCAAATGGTGATTCTCTGTCCATCATTATCTGGCAGAACTTCCCCTCCTAACCCACATATCCACTCACCTACTTGATTCTCAAACTATCCAGCTGTGGCCAGTGGAGGCCTCTTCAAAGTGGCCCCTGTACCCTTTGGACATGTTCCCTCTCTTGAGCACGCCCTTGCTTCCTGGCACAGGTGTTTCAGGCTCATACTGCCACCCCCAGGAACAAGCCATATCTCCAAGGACACGATTCATTTTAGAGAAGGGTAACATATAGAAACAAAGATCTGGACGCTAGGATTGTTCACTGCTGCTGGGGTGTCACTGCCTCCAGCTGAATACCATGTATGAACACCCACACCTGTAACTATCTCCATACCCACAGCTGTATATATGTTTACGAACCATGGGTTCATCTTGAGACCTCCAATTCCAACCCAACACCC
>NW_011494756.1:1948238-1978020 GCF_000754665.1 Bison bison bison | reverse complement strand
CAACACCCTCTAGGATCTCTCCAACCTTTTCTCTCCATGTTTGCAATTTCCTCTTCAAACAGTTAAGGCACCTGGCTCCCATCAGCCTCAATATATACTTACATACTTGCTTACTCAATTTGCTTATCTTGCTCTTTAGTTCAGTAAAACTCATCTCCCAAGCTCTGCAGCCTCATCCTTCACGTCTCACCATCAGCCCCTCAACCAGAAGACTCTCCACTGCCTCTGTGAGGCTCTGATAAATGAATTATAAAGTTCGATTAAAGGAAATACATGAAGCTAGTCAAGAAAATTTGGGAAACTATGGAAAGTCAGAAGATACTTGCTCTACCATGGATTGTAATTTTTTCTAAATTATAAACAAAATAAACTAACGGGTATTGGGATAACATGCTACCTTTCTGGTGTTTTTCAGGGAGAAAAATAATTGTGTTAGACCCATCTCATGATATCCATAAAAATAAACTTCAGGTGAACTAAAAAGCTAAACATCACACACACACACAGAGGCAGGGCAGTTCTAAAAGAAAACGTTAATAATTCAAGGGAAACAAGCAGACATTCAGTATTGAGTTTATAAATGCCATTCCTCACTAACTGGAACCCAGGCTAGAAAAATGCCTGATTCTCCAAGGCGCAGACAAGCACAAGGCATAAACCTATAATACTTGAACCATGCCAGAAAGCCAGGATACACTTTCAGCTGACTGCAGATACGTCAAGACGAGACTGAGGGGGTTCTCTTCATTTGGTGGGATCAAGCTTTTATTCCTTTTACTGGATTAGATGAATTAGCAATGGAAAACTTCCAAACTAGTTCTGTAGCTCTGTATGTATGGACATGGATACAATTTAGAAACAATATACACAAAGACAGTGAAGAGAGTCAGACACGACTTGGCGACTGAACAAATGCACGGAAAAGGCCTGGGGTTTGGAATACGGGTCTGAGAGGAGGGAGGGGGACACTCAGAAGGGTCCGGGGCGACACCGTTAGGCCTGGGTGATGGGCACACAAGTGCCTCTAGCCTCTGCGCTTTTCTGTGTCTGGCGTATTTTGTAAATAAACAGAATCCCTGGTTTCCCACTTAACCAGTTTGAGGAAACATCACCAGTTCATGGCATGCAATTTAAGATCCTTCAGCTTCTGACACGAACAGAATTTCTAGCTCCACATCTCATGACCTCATTTTGCACCTCCTACTCCAGTGGGCTTCCCTTGTGGCTCAGCTGGTAAAGAATCCGCCTGCAATGTGGGAGACCTGGGTTCAATCCCTGAGTTGGGAAGATCCCCTGGAGAAGGGAACAGCTACCCACTCCAGTATTCTGGCCTGGAGAATCCCATGGACGAGTTTATGGGGTTGCAAAGAGTCGGACACAACTGGGCGGCTTTCACTTTCAGTCCAGTGGACAGTGAACTTCTCTCCATTCCCCAAAGGTGCGTTGACCTCCAGGTCTTTGTCCAAGCTGTTACCTGTCCGGAAGGCTAGTTCTCTGCCCACTTTCACCATCCGATTAATTCAGGTGCTTCTATGACGACCTGGTCAAACATCCTTTCTTCGAAGCCTCCTTCCAGTGAGTCAAGCACTCCAGTCTCTCTCCCCACAGCTCCTGGGAGCATGAAGTGGTGGAAGGGGCATGCCTGGACCTTGAACTCAGACACAGATAGATTCTGAACTGCGTTTTGCAGCTTAATGCTAGTGAGCTCTTGAGCAAAACTGCTCACTTCTTAAGCCCTGGTTTCCTCAACAGAAATGCCCTTGGCGTTTGCCTCTGGTGAGGTGAAACATACAGAGCGCTATTCCACTAAGACGACTTCTGATACTGGAAGCAAAGCAAGTCCCTCCCCTCTTGTCTTTTATTACTGATACATTTCAAAATAGCAAGTGGGGAAAATGGCTGGAAAGGATACATAGCAACATTAGGGGAGGAATGACTTTTTAATTCTTTTTTATTTTTAGTAAGACTATAGTCATGTGTTATGCGAGAAGGAAATGGTAACCCACTCCAGTATTCTTTTCTGGAGAACCCCATGGACAGAGGAGTCTGGTGGGCTATGGTCCACAGGGTTGCAAAGAGTTGAACACGACTGAAGCGATTTAGCACGCACACATGTGTTCCTTACACAGAAGTACGGTTGTAAAACGCATAAGGTAATCGAAAGCCCCTAGCAGAGCGGCCTGGCAAACACCAGCTAACCATCACTGAGGACTGCTGCTCTGAGGGTGAGGCAGGCTGCGAGGCCTGGAGTGCGGATGCAGGCTAACCACCTGAAAACAGGAGTAAGGAGGCCCCTCCCTCCAGGGGCCCGTGTCTAACACGGGGAACTTTACACACATGCACAGTCAACCTTCAGTACACATTCTGAGCAAATATCACATTCCAGGCACTGATTTTAGGTTCTGGAGATACAGCTATAACAAACAAGTCTCGAAAGTCCCGACCTACCACGAAACCAGCACATAAAGACCGAACAATTACAAATAGACTTGGGTTGGCCAGGAACTAAGCAATGCTTAGGGAAAACTACGGAGAAGGCAATGGCACCCCACTCCAGCACTCTCGCCTGGAAAATCCCATTGACGGAGGAGCCTGGTGGGCCGCAGTCCATGGGGTTGCTAAGAGTCGGATAGGACTGAGCGACTTCACTTTCACTTTTCACTTTCATGCACTGGAGAAGGAAATGGCACCCTACTCCAGTACTCTTGCCTGGAAAATCCCATGGATGGAGGAGCCTGGTGGGCTGCAGTCCATGGGGTCGCTAAGAGTCGGACAAGACTGAGCGACTTCACTTTCACTTTCATGCATTGGAGAAGGAAATGGCAACCCACTCCAGTGTTCTTGCCTGAGAATCCCAGGGACAGGGGAGCCTCGTGGGCTGCCATCTACGGGGTTGCACAGAGTTAGACACGACTGAAATGACTTAGCAGCAGCAGCAGGGAAAACTAAGGGAGGCTAACGGGACAGAGAAGCGTAGAGGGTAAGGGTGGGACTTGAAAAGGATGGTTTACACAGGACGACAACCCTCCTTAAGGAGGTGACAAGCGACTGGAAGGAGGGGTGGGGATGGGCTCTACAGAGGCCTGTGGAGAGGTGGGCAGAGAGGCCAGGCAGGGATGGGCTTTCCCGAGAGGATCAGCAAAGTGGCTGACGTGGCAGAGGCCAAGTGCAGGGAGGACAGAGGGGGTGCAGCCAGAGAACGGGACCCTGAGCACACAGGCCCTGCTCTCCAGGGGTCCACAGACCCGCGGCACGGCCGTCTGGGTTCTTTTTGGGGATGCAGAGTCTCGGGTCTTGGGGAGCGACTGAACCAGAAGCTGCGTGTTAACATGCTCACCAGTCAGTCACACACACCTGACAGTTTGAGTACAGATGAAGGGCCTTTTAAGCCGTGTAAGAACATCGGATTTTATGAGGCGGCTTTGGAGGGTTTGAGCTAGAGAACACCACCCTCTGGTTTCAATTCTCAAAAGGCCAACTCGGCTCTGGCTGTTTTGCGGAAAACAGGCTTTGGGAGGGGCGAGGGCAGAAGCAGGGAGTTAGTGAAGAAGCTATTTTGGTCGCCTGGGTAAGGGGTGTTGGCTGCAGAGACGAATGTGCTGTTGATGGAGGTGGTGATATGTGGTCAAAGAAAGGACACATTTTGAAGTCAGAGCCAATGGGAATTGCTAATGGATCAGAAGTGGATGTGAGGGACTTGACAACGATGACAAGCTGCAGCAGCCATGTGACAGTCACCGCTCCGTGTCCTCTACAGGTAAAAATCTACTCAGGCTCCACAGCAGTCCCAGGAAAAGGTACAGCGGAAAACCCTGCTTTATTAAAATGAAGACAGTCGGGCAGAGGGAGGTTCAGTGACTGCCCAAGGCCCGTCAGACGGCAGCACCAGGCCCACGGAGTTTGCACTCAGCACTGTCCTGTACGGAGCGGCTGGGACCACGGCACCATCTGTGGAGCGGGGCGAGGCAGGGAGGGGAGGGGCTGAAGGAACTGAGGGTGCTTTTCTGGACACATTAACTCTGAGATTTCTGGTGACGTCCACGTGCAGACGTCAGGTAGACAGCTGGCGTGTCTGGACCTCAGGGGAAGGTGGGGATGGAGATACATATGGGAAAGTCATCAGCATAGAGATAGGACTTGAAGCCAGAAGAGTGGATGAGATCACCCAGAGCAGTTTTTCAAACTGGAGGTTGTGAAATCAATTTAGTGGGTCATGAACAGCATTAAAAAAACAAATGAAATAGAACGGAATGGAAAATAACACAGACGACGGCTCAGAGTAAGACGAAGCATGAGAACTTTATTGGGAAGCTTTTGTTTCAGGCTTGAGTTTAGCTGCAGAAGGAATGCAGTGAGCATGTACCAGGCTGGCGTGTAGTTTGGTCAAACAACGGTGAAAAGCTACTGGTCTAGGGACCGAGAGTAGGACTGGTCCCTGAACCCCACCAACATCTGGAGGCTGGGAAAGAGGAAAGGAGCCGACAAGGGACAGTGAAGGGAAGACACGGCTAGAGGAAGAAAGGCCATGCGGGTCCCCAGAGCTGCAGGGGGGGGGGCGGGGCATGCTTGTGGGAGCCCACACGGGTGTACACTGATTATGGGATGGAGAGGTACGTGGGCGGTCAGGGGAGGGGGACCTGTTTGAGGCCTCACAGCTGAGGGCAGAATGAAAGGCGGAGAGAGATGACACTAGGCTTTTTAGACCTTGATTTGTGGGGACAACAGGGTATCCAGTCATAATTTCCATAAATAGCAAATACTCGGCTGTTCAGCTGTTTTTTTTTAAAGCATTTACTATGTACTGGGCCCTTTACCAGGCCTGGAAGCACAGGGATGACTAAAACTCTGCTGTCTTTTTTAAAAAGCTTACACTCTGGAAAAGGAGAACACTGCGGTACAGTGAGGTCAGGGCCACGGGGCAGAGCGTGAACAGGTTTGACGAAGGCACCAGTCACTCTGCTGGCCAGCTGAGGCCCACCACTCCACCCGGACCGACTGTCAATCCTGCTCTCCTACCTCTTGACTCATGCTTTGCCCCTCCCAAACACTTCCCAAATCAGAGTCACTCTTCAAGGCTTGGATCACACCAGCACTTCCTGTCCACACGCCACATCAGTGCCCAGTCCCTGCCTGGTCCGCACTTCCCTGCCTCAGGGAGCACCTCATTTCCCCAACAAGGATCACACAACGGTTGGAAGCAGGTAATAAACCTTTTCAACATCTGCCTAGCACTTGAACAGCCAAGCAAAAACTTGCTTCCCCACTACAAGCCGACTCATGTTATTATTCAGCATTATTACTGAAGCAGAGCTGATCACACACTTTGGCCACCTGATGTGAAGAGCTGACTCACTGGAAAAGACCCTGATGCTGGGAAAGACTGAAGGCGGGAGGAGAAGGGGACGACAGAGGATGAGATGGCTGGAGCGCCGACTCGATGGACATGAGCTTGAGCAAACTCCAGGAGTTGATGTCCAAGTGATGGACAGGGAGACCTGGCGTGCTGCAGTCCATGGGGTCACAAAGAGTCAGACACGATGGAGTGACTGAACTGAACTGAGAGCTGATCATGTCACCCCTGACTCTCAAACCTTCGCTGGCTCCTAATTATTAGCACAACACATAGTCAGCCAAGTCCTGTCTTCTAGAAACACTGCACAGCCTTGCCCTTCCCTGCCTCCCAAACTCCCTAATGCTCGGACAGACACAAGCAGAACAAATATGAAAAAGATACACAGAGCTGAAATCAGAAAGAAAACATTCCTCAAACTGTTGACAACAGCTGTCTTTGGAGTAAGACTGCAAGGGACCTTCTGGGAACTGATTTAATGAACATGTTAACTTTAAAACAAAAGTTAAAAAGCAAAGAAATTTACTGACTGCAGCTGGTAACTTATGGAGTGTTTACCCTAGGTACTAGACAATGTATTACAGTCTCACTTCATTTTAACAAGTCTGTGATATAGGTAATAGCCATTCTGCAGAGGGAGAGACGGAAGCACAGAAAGTTGGAAGTAACTCACACAAGGTTACACAGCTCGTCTGTGAAGAAGAAATGCTGGGATGTGAACCCAGGTCTAATTAAGAATGTGGCCTTAACCTCTCCTGTCCTTAGTCCTGCTCTGGGCATCACCCAGCACCCCTCATGCACCGTGCAGTCCTTCCCTTGTTCCAGCTGGCTCTTCTGCCTGAATAAGTGAGCTGTGCTGACACGCCACTGGCCTTTAAGGTCCAGGGCAAATCCTGCCTTTCCCCGGACTCCTCCCCTCCCTAGAGGTGCTTACCAACACTGCTCAGTGATGTCCGACTCTTTGTGACCCCATGGACTGTAGCCCGCCAGGCTCCTCTGTCCACGGGATTTCCCAGGCAAGAATAGTGGAGTGGGTTGCCACTTCCTACTCCAGGGGTTCTTCTCCACCCATGGATTGAACCAGCACCTCTTGTGCCTCCTGCATTGGCAGCTGAATTCTTTACCACTGAGCCACGTGGGAAGCCCTCACCAACATTCCCTGAGAGTAATTAAACCCTCTACTTCCCCAATAGAGGAAACATGCGAGCATTCAAATCCTGGGTGAATTAAGTTGACAATGTAATCTCTTTCTGACAGAAGCAAAGAAAACAGAGACCAAAAGTTCTCATCTGTGAGGGAAGTTAATCTTAAGAAGGGAGTTTCTGTGAGCCCTCCCTCACCCCTTCCCCCACTTTCAGCCTCAGCTTCCTGCACTTATTAAAGGAGCTGAGCATTTTAGATCGCCACTTCTGACGAATAAAAACCACTTACTATTTAAAAATGTAAACAGTGTAAATCAAAAGGTTTTCTTTTTAAACATCTCTTTAAAATTGGTTACCTTTTCCCAAAGGCTCTGACCTTTGAAAGAAAGTACTTTTTAAGTTCAGCACAAAGTGTGAAAATATTAAGATACTTTACATACACATAAACTTGGAGAGACGTGACCCCGTGAATCAGACATGCCTAAAAATGCAGAAAGCTCTTTTAACACATCTGACCACATCTGAATTTATGAGCAGAAGTAAGGCCAAACAAACAACACACAGTAAAACAAAAGCACTGCCCCAGCAATCTTAGAAAGGAAATACAGGATGGAATGAACAGATTCTAACGTGTCCTTGGCCTTCCTGGGCAGAGCGATGAGAAACGCAGTCAACCGAGCATTAAGACTTGATTTTACTGGAGGTACCAAGACCATAGGTCAGCCTGTCAAACGAAGCAGAGGCAGAGCCTGAGCGCTAAGGGTACAGTCCACTCCCGATAAAAGCCAATGGGCCTTTTCACAGTTTATGGGATCCTCTGCGTATGGCTGGGGAGGTAGGCATGGGAGGAATACTGCCTGGATTGGATGACTGCTTCCTGTGAAAGAGCACAGGTGTCAGGAGAAGCTGGGGTGAGCCGAGTGTCGACAACTTGGACCACTGCCTCAGACTCACAGCTGTAAAACACTGAGGAACAACGCGTTAGTTCTCGGTAAATGCATCTATAAGCCAAGTGTCCTAAAGATCACTGCGTTTTCCACTTAAAAACAGAGAAACGAAAAATAAAACAAAAAGCCCACAAAAGTCCCACACCTATAAATAGCTAAACGATTGTTCTGAACATGCCAGCAAACTTCTAAACTCGAACTCCAGACTAAAGAGAGTCACCTCTAAGCCTCCAAGAGCCTCAAGAATCAGCAAATTAATTTGGGGTTGGAGAACTTTAAAGAAACAAAAAGCAGATCATTTCGGTAGTATAGATATCTCAGAGAGCAGCTTTAGCTCTGCACTGTTTTATGTTCTCGTTTCCAAAAGGAAGCAGGGGGAGGGTGCCAAGTGCACAGCGACAGTCACGACAGACAGAAGCAGCCACTCCCAGCAGCTGTGTGCTGGCTTTCTCCAGAGGTGCGCAAGGCAATGGCCATGAAACCCTCCCTGACGACCCCCACCCCACGAGCACAGCGTCCTCTCTCCCCTACGGGAGACTGCAACACCAAGCATCACTCTCCCCTAACCAGAGGCAAGCCAGATGTCTTGAAGAAACCAAGAAAAACATGTTTAAAAAACCTTCTGGAAATAGAATTTTATTTTAGCAAGCAAGATGAGCAAAAATACAACTTTATTTTTGCAAGGTACAATTGCTTTCCCCATTAAACCTGTTTTCAATGGATTCTCCTGGGTGATGCATTGGAAAAAAATACTACATTCAGAATCAGGAAACCTATATTTAAATGCTGGTTTTGCCACTTGTTCTGTGACTTGGGCAACTTCCTTAACTTCAAAGTCCCACTTTCCTCATTTGCAGAAACGGAGTTACCTACCTTACTGCCTCACAGGAATGCGCAATAAAAAATATGTAAGCCGCTAAGCACCATAGAAATTCAAGCGATCATTATCAGTATTACCATCATCTCTTTCCCAGATAAAAGTCTGAACGAACAACAAAATAGGCAAAAGACAAACAATGAGGAAAAACAATGGGAGAAGTTACTTATCAATCAAACAAAATACAACCAAACAAACCCTAAAAAACAAAACAACTAATGACTGATGGAAAACCACTCGATGATGATTAATTTCTGTGTCATTCTCTCCTGCAATGCGGGAGACCTGGGTGCAGTCCCTGGGCTGGAAAGATCCCCTGGAGAAGGGAGAGGCTACCCACTCCAGTATTCTGGCCTGGAGAATTCCATGGAGTTCATGGGGTTGCACAGAGTCAGACCCGTCTGAGCGACTTTCACTTCGCTTCACTTTACTTCTGTAATTAAGAAAGCTCCCATACTCTGGGTTCTATAGTCCATTCATAAAAATCGCATCACGGTTAATCAGTGCTCCTAATTCACAATCAAAAGGCCAATGGAGCGAATTCCTACTCTACAGGCGGGAGCCCCCAGCCACAAGAAAAATCCCTTCCCTCCCCACCAAGAGGGGGACCCACTTGGAGGCAGTCAGTCTTTGACAGTAGTGGAGTGTCTCTTTCTTCCCTGACCACTGGCATGGAGTTAGCAAATACCAATCTCAGTTCTTCTGAAATAAGCCCAAAGAGAACAGGTGGCTAATAAACAGGCATCACCACTTGCAATTCCAAGTTTTAAAAATAAAAGTCAAAACAACAGAAATATTTTCTGAAAAATCAGCAATTTCCAAATTTTCTAGATGGTTATGCTGCTGCTGTTGCTAAGTCGCTTCAGTCGTGTCCGACTCTGTGCGACCCCATAGACGGCAGCCCACCAGGCTCCCCCGTCCCTGGGATTCTCCAGGCAAGAACACTGGAGTGGGCTGCCATTTCCTTCTCCAAAGCATGAAAGTGAAAAAGTAAAAGTGAAGTTGCTCAGTCCTGCCCGACTCTTAGCAACCCCATGGACTGCAGCCCACCAGGATCCTCCGTCCCTGGGATTTTCCGGCAAGAGTACTGGAGTGGGATCCATTGCCTTCTCCACTAGATGGTTATAACAGTAACTAAACTTTATCTGGTGATTACTATGAGTTAGGCAATATTCTAAAAGCTTGAGTTATTAACATATTTAATCAGAGCAACCACAGGTAAGCACATTCATGTCTTCATTTTTTAGACAAGAAAACAGAGGCACAGAACTTGCTTACAGTCACACTGCTAATAAGTGGCAGAGCTGGGATTCAAAAATCAGGTAACAGGCTTTGGAGACCATCTCCAGATGCTGATTGCTGGAGAATCCTCTAGCCAACAATGCCTGGTTTTCCTGATCAGCTGTGCTACCCTGTACTTGGTGTCACACTGAGTATGTAACCGAGACTACAGCATAGTGTCTCGCACCTTGTGGTCACTTGTGTCAAAGTGAACATTAGAATAACATGAGCCCATGAAAATAGGGTTTCCTTTTCTGCGTTCAAAAATGATGGATTCAACAATTTGGGGGAAAAAACTGGATGAAATACACGTACATCTTTTAAAAAGTAACAAGAAGCTACCAGGATAGTGAGGCATTACCTAGTTAATATCCTAGAAGGAATGGAAACCCAAAGATGTGACAGAGACTCGAGGGCACCCGCTGATCTGCCAGATGTGGCCAAGAGGCCCAAGGGGCATGTCTGCCCTTCCAGGCCCCGCAGAGGAGACGCTCAGTAACCTCGGCCTGGCCCCGAACCAGGGGACTGAGCAAACCAGAAGTAAACCAGTCTTCTCATGGACTCAGCATCCAATCAACTGGATAAAATCTCAAACTCTCAACCTGGATTAAAATAATCCTGGATTGCTAGTGCATTCAGGCACCTGAAAAAAAGTAAACAAAAATCTTCCCTGGAAAAAGACATCCAAGGCCTCTAATTATTTCTATAAATAATGTTTCAAATACTACATCCAGCGCACAAACACATGAATAGAGAAAACACCATGAGTAAAAACCATCAGAAAAGACACAGGCAGGTAACAGAACCGAGAAAAGGAGATCATTAAAACAACTACTTTACTCTGTTTAGGAAATAAAAGCCAAGCTTGAAGAATTTAGCAGGGAACAGGAATCCATAAAAAGCAACACAGCAAATTGGAAAGGTCCCAAACGTCTCAGTTTTTGTTGTATTTTTTCAAACTTATCCATTGAGTGCTTATTTCAGTTAAACACAGATTAGACAGAAAGAACTGGTTAGATTGGAATACAGGTCAAAAGAGACCACCCAGAATGAAAAACGGAAAGAGCAAAAAATACAGGAGAAAGGAAGAGTGCTCAAAAGGAAACCCTGAGAAGTTCTAGCGTATCCACATAAGTGCAGCTGCAGAATGAGAAGAGAATGGGGCCAGAGCAGTGCGTGAAGAGCTCCGCTGGGAACCCTCTGGGACAGAGGAGAGGAGTCAGGCTACAGACTCAAGAAGCCTGCTGAATACAAAATCAACGATCTTTATTATCCTGGAAGGTCTTCTAAAAATAATATGGCCTGTGCTATAAGGTTAGTGCCACAGCTAACTGAGCATCCACTGCAGTCCTACAAGGGGCCAGACGTGGACAAGAGAAAGACATAAGGCTCCTAGCCTGTGAAGAACTCAAGTCAAGCCCTTAGAATCACAATCATCTAACACTCTCTCCACATCTGCATTACTGAAAATAAAGCGGGTGGGGTGGGAAGAAAAGGAAAAGGCAGAAAAAAATGCTAGAGAGAAGCATTTAAAAAGAAAATGGGTTAAGCTTAAAAGCAATAAACTAAAAGGTGCTTGCAGGAGTGAAAGTAAGGACATGCCAACGAGCCAAGGCCCAGGCCTAGACGCTGCTTCTGTTCCGTTCACCACGCTAACAAGGAATCCTCACAAGCTAAACTCAAGTCCTTGGCATGAGAAAGTCAAAGAATCATTTCTTTATACCTCCTCCTCAATCTAAGTAAATTTTTTTTTAATGTTAAATCTAAACAGACAATTCTTACTGAGAAGACCCTGATGTTAGGAAAGATTGAACGCAGGAGAAGGGGACCACAGAGGATGAGATGGCTGGATGGCATCACCGACTCAATGGACATGAATTTGAGTGAACTCCGGGAGTTGGTGATGGACAGGGAGGCCTGGCGTGCTGTGGTTCATGGGGTCGCAAAGAGTCAGACACGACTGAGCGACTGAACTGGACTGAACTTAGCTCTATTAGTGGTGACATTGTAATTATAATGACCATCTTCTCCTCTATTACTTTTGAGACAACGTGGAGAAGCTGGCTCTGGAGGATCAGGCAAAGGAAGGAGTGTTCCACCAGGAGCTAGGTGAGTGAAGAGGAGAAACAAGCAAAAACATAATACATGGAATCCTCAAGTTATAGGAAAATCAGATTTATGAAAAGCCGAAGGTCTCTGCCTTCTAGAAAGCTCTAAGTGGGCAGGGAACTCCCTCATCCAGCAAGAGGGGTCAGGGAGGGAAACAGCCTGCATTGTTGTCGTTCCCACAAGCTCCCGTGGCACGTTCATCCCCACACAGGAAATCCAGTGGAAGAGGCACTGGCTGAAAGGTTAACACAGAAATCCTGCTCCCGAGTTGCAAAGCTGACATGCAAAGAAGCAGGTGATACAGTGACCAATGTGTTGATGAAATAAAACAAACCCTTCCTGAAGCCTAGCGCTACTGAAGTTTCAGGACAGGCTGTCCATCACTCGGTAGCACTCCTGTGTTTCTGTGTTGGAATATGACCTTCAGACTAAAACATAGAGACATGATTCAATACGTAACTGTAAATGTCTGTCTCGGGAATAAAATGGCTTAGAATAAATATCTTATGTATGCTAGGTCTGCCTCTCAAAGCATGGTCTCTCTAGATCTCATGAGTCTTGTGAGCTGTACAGACTTCCAAGAGATCAAGAAAGGATACAATGACTAAAATAAGTATACAGACATCAAACAAACTTCAAAATCCTTCAAAATTTCTTCTATTTCTGGGATGCAAGTACTGTTCAAATCTGCATACAGGCTTATTCATATCTAAACCAAAGTGTCTCAGGAATTCCCTGGTGGTTCAGTGGTGAGGACTCAGCGCTTTCATTGCCAGGGCACGGATTCAAACTCTGGTCAGGAGGACTAAAGCAATGTGTCCAAACTTGTTCAGATGATACTGGAAAAAAAGCATCCCATAATTCCCAGACAATGTAAATCACATATCTAATATCTGATAAAAGTAAACATATAAAGAACTCTTGCAACTCAACAATATAAAGACAACAACTCAATAAAAAAATCAGCAAAGGACTTGAATAGACATTTTTCCAAAGATACGAAAATGGCATACTACAGGACATGAAAAGATGCATAACGTGATTCAGTTCAGTGGCTCAGTCGTGTCCGACTCTTTGCGACCCCATGAATCGCAGCACGCCAGGCCTCCCTGTCCATCACCAACTCCCGGAGTTCACTCAGACTCACGTCCATCCAGTTGGTGATGCCATCCAGCCATCTCATCCTCTGTCGTCCCCTTCTCCTCCTGCCCCCAATCCCTCCCAGCATCAGAGTCTTTTCCAATGAGTCAACTCTTCACATCAGGTGGCCAAAGTACTGGAGTTTCAGCTTTAGCATCATTCCTTTCAAAGAAGACCCAGGGCTGATCTCCTTTAGAATGGACTGGTTGGATCTCCTTGCAGTCCAAGGGACTCGCAAGAGTCTTCTCCAACACCACAGTTCAAAAGCATCAATTCTTTGGCGCTCAGCTTTCTTCACAGTCCAACTCTCACATCCATACATGACCACTGGAAAAACTACAGCCTTGACTAGATGGACCTTTGTTGGCAAAGTAATGTCTCTGCTTTTGAACATGCTACCTAGGTTGGTCATAACTTTCCTTCCAAGGAGTAAGCATCTTTTAATTTCATGGCTGCAGTCACCATCTGCAGTGATTTTGGAGCCCCCAAAAATAAAGTCTGACACTGTTTCCACATCTATTTTCCATGAAGTGGGACCAGATGCCATGATCTTCGTTTTCTGAATGTGAGCTTTAAGCCAACTTTTTCACTCTCCTCTTTCACTTTTATCAAGAGACTTTTTAGTTCCTCTTCACTTTCTGCCATAGGGTGGTGTCATCTGGATATCTGAGGTTATTGATATTTCTCCCGGCAGTCTTGATTCCAGCTTGTGCTTCTTCCAGCCCAGCCTTTCTCATGATGTACTCTGCATAGAAGTTAAATAAGCAGGGTGACAATATACAGCCTTGACATACTCCTTTTCCTATTTGGAACCAGTCTGTTATGCCATGTCCAGTTCTAACTGTTGCTTCCTGACCTGCATATAGGTTTCTCAAGAGGCAGGTCAAGTGGTCTGGTATTCCCATTTCTTTCAGAATTTTCCACAGTTTATTGTGATCCACACAGTCAAAGGCTTTGGCATAGTCAATAAAGCTGAAATAGATGTTTTTTCTGGAACTCTCTTGCTTTTTCCGTGATCCAGCGAATATTGGCAATTTGATCTCTGGTTCCTCTGCCTTTTCGAAAACCAGCTTGAACCTCTGGAAGTTCACGGTTCACATATTGCTGAAGCCTGGCTTGGAGAATTTTGAGCATTACTTTACTAGCGTGTGAGATGAGTGCAGTTGTGCAGTAGTTTGAGCATTCTTTGGCGTTGCCTTTCTTTGGGATCGGAATGAAAACTGACCTCTTCCAGGCCTATGGCCACTGGTGAGTTTTCCAAATTTGCTTGCATATTGAGTACAGCACTTTCACAGCATCATCTTTCAGGAATTGAAATAGCTCAACTGGAATTCCTTCATCTCCACTAGCTTTGTTCATAGTGATGCTTTCTAAGACCCACTTGACTTCACATTCCAGGATGTCTGGCTCTAGGTGAGTGAGCACACCATCATGATTATCTTGGTCGTGAAGATCTGTTTTCTACAGTTCTTCTGTGTATTCTTGCCACCTCTTCTTGATATGTTCTGCTTCTGTTAGGTCCATACCATTTCTGTCCTTTATTGAGCCCATCTTTGCATGAAATGTTCCCTTGGTATCTCTAATTTTCTTGAAGAGATCTCTAGTCTTTCCCATTCTGTTGTTTTCCTCTATTTCTTTGCATTGATCGTTGAGGAAGGCTTTCTTATCTCTTCTTGCTATTCTTTGGAACTCTGCATTCAGATGCCTGTATTTTTCCTTTTCTCCTTTGCTTTTCACTTCTCTTCTTTTCACAGGTATTTGTAAGGCCTCCTCAGACAGCCATTTTGCTTTTTTGCATTTCTTTTCCATGGGGATGGTCTTGATTCCTGTCTCCTATACAATGTCACGAACTTCCGTCCATAGTTCATCAGGCACTCTGTCTATCAGAAATGAGACACCACCTCATATCCACTTGGATGGCTATAATCAAGAAAAGGAAAATTACCAGTGTTGAGCAGGATGGAGAGAAACTGGAATCCTCATATATTGCTGGTGGGAACGGTATAGCCACTCTGGAAAACAAGCAGTTCCGCAAAAAATTATACACAGAATTACTATACGACCCAGAAATTCCACTCCTGTATACACCCACAAGAACTAAGAACAGACATACACACAGACACCTGTATGCCAGTGTTCACTGCTGCTGCTGCTACGTCGCTTCAGTCGTAGCTGACTCTATGCGACCCCACAGACGGCAGCCCACCAGGCTCCCCCATCCCCGGGATTATCCAGGCAAGAACACTGGAGTGGGTTGCCATTTCCTTCTCCAATGCATGAAAGTGAAAAGTGAAAGTGAAGTCGCTCAGTCTTGTCCGACTCTTAGCGACCCCATGAACTGCAGCCTACCAGGCTCCTCCATTCATGGGATTTTCCAGGCAAGAGTGCTGGAGTGGGTGCCATTGCCTTCTCTGAGTTGGAACACTAAGAGCTAACGTTTCACCATCAATGTTCTAAAATAGCTTTGAGGTGCCCTCTGTGATGCTCATTTAATGGGACAAGACAATGGATGTCCTGACCCTAAGACTGCCTCCTGTTGTGTGATACCAACCTTTCTGTCCACCTGTCAGGACCACAATCTTGCTAAGACTGCTGGTTCTTACTGCTATCACTTCTCTAGAACCAACAACCATTTTCTAGCACCTTCCCTTCTCTGTGGCCAATTTTTTTACAATGTATAATCACTGATCTGCCTGTTTGCTTCCTCACTACACTACTGAACACCCTGAGGATAAGTGCTAAGACTCATCCCAGAGCCCTGAAAAACAACTGCTGATGCTCACCTGGTCATTTCTGGCTTTCTGTTGTACGCAATGTACGAGACCTGCTACACTTCATTCTTTACCTACCTCCATCCTGATTTCTTTTCCAAAAGGTTCCTAACCACCAAAACAATCTTTGGATAAGGACAAGACTTCCCTGTGCCCAAACCAAATACAGTTGGTTCTCTGTATCCACGAGTTCAGCCAACCATATGAGGGGAAAAAAGATTCCAGAAAGTTTCAAAAAGTAAATACTTAAGAAGTCTTCAGGAGATGAACCACCTGCAAACAGAAACCTCAGAATATTTTGTAGAACAGTACTAAGAACCACCTTCATTTGCAAAAAAAAAGACAGTTTTGCTACTGAGTGCTAAAAAGACATGAGCCATCAAGCCATGAAAAGACAAAGAAGAAATGTAAATACATATTACTAAGTGAAAGAAGCCAATCTGAAAAGACTATGTACTGTATGAATCCAACTATATCATGCTGTGAAAGTCAAAATTACAGAGACAATGAAAAGCCCATGGCTGCCAGGGATGACGGGGAGGGAGGGAGGAACAGGTGGAGCACAGAGGAGTTTCAGGGCAGTGAGACTACTCTGTAGGACCCTGTAATGATGGCTACAGTCATAGATTTCTCCCAAGCCACAGAAGAGACAATATAACACTAAGAGTAAAGTATAGTGTAAACTACGGACTTTGGTGAAAATGTGTCAAGGTACGTTCATCAATTGTAATAAAGGACCCACTGTGGTGGGAGACGTTAATAAACGGGGTAGGCTACACATGTGTGGGAGCAGAGGGTATATAGGAAATATTTGTATCTTCCTCTCAATTTTGCTGTGAATCTAAAACTGCTCTAAAAAAATAAAGCCTATTTTTTTTAAGTACTGGATATGCACTAAGCTATAAACAACAGCTATATCCAAAGAGCAGGATTATACACCTATGTACTGTTTGAATTTTATACCAAGAGCATGCACTAATTTTATAATAAAAACATACATTTCAAGAAAAAGAAAAAAAGTTGTTTCAACTAAAACACTATGCTAACATTCCTGACATTTTTCTTTAATATATATAATTATTTCCATGTACAACTATTTCAACAAAAGTAACTATTTTCATATGACTATTTTAACTCTAGAAGAAAAATACTGTTAAGAGTAGTACGGCTTTTTTTTTTTCAAATTTTTAGTTTAGCAGATTCTAATCTTATTCTTAAAATACTATAAAGTGTATCTCAATAAAATGTTAATAAGCTGAATCAAGTCAACAAGAGAACAATGCACTGGCTTACAGAACCAAGTCTTTGCTCATCTCTAGATGGAAAGACAGAATTTCCCATTGTCCTGTTCTCAAATGATTTAATGTAGAATGAACTAAAGCAGAGGGAAAACATTAGTCTCTCCTCCCCAGAACTGGTATCACCTATTAATTTGCTAATGAAATCAGATACACGACTTCTACACAGTCAATGTTGTGACTTTACATTAGCGGAGACACCCCTTGAGCTGTATTATTACAGGCTTCCGAGAAGAGATTTCCTGATGAATTACTCACTGAGGAAGATTCTTGAGCAGATACAGAAGGACTGGTATCAAATATTAAGAATACGGCAAAAAATAGGGAAGTACAGATAATGCTTGGTCTGTTGAGAAAAGATTCAATAAACATATAATCAACTACTATAATTAAAAGTCAATTTCAATTCTCTTTAACATTTTCAAGGTTTACATCTTAAACATAAGCAAAAAGCATCAACAAAAGAAATCTTTTCTATATAAAAAAATTTCTAATGAAATCTTAAAACCTAATATTTTGGTTTTGAAAACAAGCTGCTGATTTTTTTTTTTTAATCCAGAGAACAGTAGACTGGGCTGGCATCCTTTGAAAGCTGAGCAAGATAAGTTCAAGCAAGTAATAAACGCATGGAACTCATTAATTCAGAAAGGGATCATGAACAGTGAGCCAAAGGGGAAAAAGAAACTGAAGCTCCTATGGCACATTCCTTTGAAAGCTGGCAGGAAAACTCTACTTCTTTTATTAATTCACACAGAAACTATTTGCTGAGCACTGCCTACTTGCCAAGCACATTCTAGATGCTGGGGATATGCTGGGGAACAGAAAGGCCCTGCCCTCACACAGATGATGTTCTAACAAGCTGGCCCCAAAATGGCACTTCTGGACCCCACTCCATTTTTTTCTAAATCCAAACCCGAACTCTTCCCTGCAAAGGTATCACAAGGCAGGGAGTTCTGTGGTGTATCTACCCAAGCCACTAGCACTCCCTCTGACCTCACCTGCTGTTTTCCTTGTCAGAGTAGAGGAACAGCAGGCCGTCACTGTTTAACATACCCTGAGACCCTCATCAACTCATTGCTGAGAATATTTTATCAGGCTATATTAACTCATTTCTTTAACTGATATTGTCTCTGAATTTTTCCTCCATTCTTCAACTATTTTAGTTACTCTTAGAGAAACTTTGCAAGTTTTTTTTTAAACAACAAATTCAAATTTAACATTACTTTAATACCTACTATGTGAAGGGGACATAAAGAAATAAAGATTAACAAAGTAAGGTGGCCATCTAAGAATACAATACTGTGGTGAAATAGACACATTCCATATTAACTGTAACACATGACATACATCCCTATAACACATGGACAGACACAGAGGAGAAAGAGAGGCCAGTCCAGGGAGAGGCTCAGAGGCACTCACTCCCATGCACTGACAGGCAGTGTGCCAGCTGCGGGGGCTATAACATAAAAACAGAACACAGCCCTGACCACAAGGACCTTAGAGCCTCGTGCAGTAGTATCTGAAAATATTCTGCAGTTTTTCCAGCAAAAATCTTACAGGTACCCAAGATAAGGAGAGATGATGAGAGCTGCTCGAGCTGTGGAGCTGGGAAGATGATACACTTCTTCCACTACAGCCAGGCCACCTGGGTACCCAGGTCCGAGGGGATAAGAGTATCCCCCACCTTACCTGTGTTCACACAACACTGAGAACCCTGCCACCCACCTCACACAGGGAATGCGTGTAAGCAGTGGTTAAGTCAAGTCTGAGAGCTCTGGGGTAATTTACAAGCCACTGGTCTAATAAACGGGAACAGCAGAAGCGTATGGGGACGCAGGCAAGAGAAGCTGAGTCTAAATCACTGGAATCCAAATCTAGACAAACAACTGTCAAGGTCCGACCAGTTTCTCTAAAATCCCAAGAGGCAGCAAGCTCATCTTAACTGCTTTCTACTTTCCCCCTGCAGACCTTGTTTCCTCAGCCAGCTCTATGTGCCTATCACAGCAGTCTCTTCAAAGCTTCCCCTGTTCAAGCTTCCCGCTCTCCACCTTGCTCCTGCCCGCCAGCAGAGACCTTCACAGAGCTCACCGGAAAGCACTCTTGCCCGCTGCCCCCAGGCCCATGTGTATCCCACCCACACAACTTGCTTCTCCCCAGAAGAGGATATTCCTACAATTCAAAGCCAATCGCCTGGACCACACAGGGCCCTGAGATCTCCTGGAAGGTCCTCAACCCAGTGATCTTCTGCATCTTCAACTCAGCCCGGTGCTGGCTCCTTCCCACATCCGTTTACACTTGCTTAAGTTTTTCTTATGTCTAAAAAAACTCTTCGCTTAACCCCAGGTTCTCCCTATAGTTACTTTTTATTTTCCTCGGTGGCCAAATTTTACAAAGGCTTGACTCCAAACTTACTGTCTCCACTTCTTCACCCCACTTTCTCATCAATACACAACCACCTGGCTTTAGTCATCCCCTCTCCTTTCAAATGACATATTTCAGTAAGCTTAGCTACCGCCTCTGAGGCTCTTTCTTCATGCCAGGCTGTCTGGGTTTTCCTTCTCACCTGCTGGTTGCATCCTCTCTGCTCCTCTTTAAATGCTGCCCTGCTGCCTTAAATGTTCACATTCCTCAGAGTTCTGTCCTGACCCTTTGCGCACTTGTCATTATTAGCAGCAACAATGTAGCTGGGGCACAAGGTTGGAGGGGCGGGGCAGGCAGGAGTGTCAACTACAAGCCCCGCGAGGGGCTGAGTTCTGTGAAGTCCGTGTTACTGGTGGCAGACGCCCATCACTCAGGCAGGAAAGAGGAAGGACACTTTCCTACATACGAACATTCCCTGTTCACCCTGAGAACAGCCTCATCCACTCCCAGGCTGGAGCAGACACGCTCACCTCCACATCTCACCCTACAGCCCAGTCCCTTCCCCTAATGTCTGTTGTGTGCCTCAAACACCTGATGCGATCCTTACAAGTATTCCCAATTTAAGTTCAAAATTAAACTGATCACTTTCCACCACACCCCAATCTGCTCATTCCCCACTGTTTTCTATCTCGGTGACTGGCACCGCCACGACCTGGCTTCCGAGCTAGAAGTCTGGACTCTCCTTGCTCCTCTCTCTCCCTCACAAATCTACCCCTCGTCGGCCTGTTCTCATCCCGTATCACCAGCATCATTACCTTCACTGAGTCAATACATAGGGCCTCGTTGTTTATTTAGTCACCAAGTCGTGTCTGACTCTCTCCCTCTTGCTCTCAATCTTTCCCAGCAGTGGGGCCTACTATGTGCCAAATCAACCCACTTCAGTATTCTCGCCTGGGAAATCCCATGGACAGAGGAGCCTGGCGCACTACAGTCCATGAAGACGCAAGAGTCGGACACGACTGAGTGACTTCACCACCACCACCACCTCTGTGGGCCAAACACTGCTGCTGACATTGAGTGTACAATGGTGAACAAGCCAGGCTCCATCCTGGAGGAAGGGATGGGCAAACAAATAAAAGGATGAAATAACTTCAGGTGGTGATAAAAGTTACAAACAAAATAGAGCGGGTTGATGTGATGGAGCACTACTTCAGACAGTAAGGGCTGGAGAAAACGCACAGAGAAAGAAATATTTAAATGGAACCCGGGGACTTCCCTGGTGATTCACTGGTTAAGACTCCCAATGCAGGGGGTATAGGTTCCATCCCTGGTTGGGGACCTAAGATCTTGTATGTGGCTTGGTGTGGCCAAAAAACTAAGATAAACTGAACCTGAATGGCAAACTGAAACAAGTCTCACACAGGTTTGGGAAGCAGGATGCCCCAGGCAGAGGGAAGGCTGAGTGAACAGCTCCTAAGGTAGAAATGAGCCTGAGGTGTTCAAGAAACAGAGGGAAAGCCAAAGAGGCTGGAACTGAAGGGAGCAAGGAGGAGGCCAGGTCAGATGAGCTCAGAGCCCCTTGTCGGTCACCATGAAAGCAATGGAAGGCTACTGAAGGGCTGCAGGAAGACAACTGACAAGACCCAATGTGAATTTTTAAAGGTCATTTTAGCTGAAAAGCAGAAAAAATTATTTGGGAGGGCCAAAAATATTGGGGGCTGAAAATCCAGTCAGGAAACTAGTAGTACAGTAGCCTGGATAAGAGGAGATGGTGTTGGTGGCAGGGGGACAAATTCAGAATGTGTTTTGGACATAAAATGAACAGAATTTGCTGGGAGATTAAATATTGAGAGTGAAAGGGAAAAAGAAACCTAGGACAACTCTTAGGTTGTTTTTAAGTATAACCTACAGCAAAATTACAGACAGTGTATCACTCAGTAAGATTTGATGAATGCTTATCAAGGTGCAGAACATTTCCATCACTCCAGAAAGTTCTCTCATGTCCCCTTCCCAGTGAACCCCCATCTACCCAAGAGGTAACCACTGATGTAATTTTTGGTATCACACACTTTTGCCTGTTTTAGAATCTCTTACAAATGAGATCATCCATCATGTGCTTTTTTGTGTCTGTATGAAATTCTTCCTTGTTACACATGTCAGTAGTTTCTTTTGGTTGCTGAGTGGTCTTCCACTGTAAGAATATACCATTCTGTTTACCATTCTCCCAATGACGGACAACTGGACTGTTTTCAATTTTCAGCTATCATGAACAAAACTCCTACGAATATTCTCGTACAAGGCTTATCTGTGGCCGTAGGTTTTCACTTCTGTTGGGTAAATACCTACAAATGGAACTGCTGGGTCACAGGGCAGACTTATTTAAGCTTTTAAGAAACTTTCAAAACAGTTTTCCAGCCGGGTGGCATCATTTTAAAGTCACGTCAGCAGTACAGGGAGTTCTGGCTGCCTGACTCCTAGGTGTTTTGCTTGAATAACTCCACCTGCAACACAACCAAACTCACACTCTTTTAGCTCTTCCAACATTTCTCTTCTTTTTACGACTTTGTGAAGCTCCAATGAAGCTCTGATACTTTGGCCACATGACAGAAGAGTCAACTCACTGGAAAAGACCCTGATGACAGGATAGATTGAAGGCAAAAAGGGAACAGCACAGTAGAGGATGAGATGGTTGGACGGCATCACCGACTCAACAGATACAAATCTGAGCACACTCTGGGAAATAGTGGGGGACGGGGAAGCCTGGCATGCTGCAGTCCATGGGGTCGCAAAGAGTCAGACACGACTTAGTGACTGAACGACAGCAGATGCACTCTAAGGACACTTTCCTCCTTACCCTACCCCTTTACTGCTATGTGCTTTCATTCCACAAATGTCCTGAAGGATGAGAAGAGGCTGGGCTGGCCAGTGTTCTGAGCAGAGGACAGAGCGTATAAAGAAGTCCCTGAGACGAGAAAGAGTTTGGGGCCTTCTGGGACAGACAGAAAGTCAATGTTGCTCAAAGATGGCAAGCAAAAGCAGCAGACAAGCAACCAGGGAGGTGGGCAAGGGCCAGGGTATTCAGAGCCTTGTGAGAAATGCGAAGTCTGGATTTTCTATTTAGTGCTATGAGAAACCACTGAATGATTTAAAGTGGAGGAAAGACAGGTGACTCTGGCTGCTCTGGGCAAGGCGGAGTAGTCAGATGGGCAGAAGTCAGGGGGCCATTTTAAGAGGCAATCACAATGTTCCAGGTAAGAGATGATGGTGGCTCAGAGACTGTAGCAAGAGAGTGGACAGATTCAAATCATATTACGGCAACCGCACTGACAGTAATGTGATAGATTAGATGTGGAGGGTGGCGAGAGAAAAGGAGGAATGGGATCTGAGAAGGTGGTTAGATGTTAAAACCACGTACGCAGGAGGGAACAAATGGAGGAGAGTTTAAGGAGTATGTGTTAGTTTTGGACTTACAAAGCTCAAGCTACTGATGAGCTATCCAAATTGCAGCATCAAGTAGGAGGAGTTGGAGGAGCTAGGAGTCTGGCTGAGATATTAACATGATGGTCATCAACTTATGGGCAATCATCAAAGCCTAGTGATATCTGAGAGCACCTGGAGAGCGAGTGCAATGAACCAAGAGGATCCAGAGAATGCCAACAGATAAGCAAAAGTGGAGGAACAAACCACGGAGGTGGAAGAGACTGTTGAGAGAACGACAAGTGTCAGGACAAAAAAGCCAATGGCCCTCCTTTGAGAAGCCTCGTATGACCATTTGAGTCAGAATAATATGTCTTGGTTCAGTTCCATGTATTTCCCCATTAGAGCACTTCCAATAGCCCTGTTTTAACTGCCCTTCTCTACTGAGCAGATGGCTTCCCTGGTGGCTCAGTGGTAAAGAATCTGGCTGCCAAAGCAGGAGACTCCGGTTTGATCTCTGGGTCGGGAAGATCCTCTGGGGTAGGAAATGGCTACCCACTCACTCCAGTATTCTTGCAGGGGAAAGTCCATAGACAGAGGTGGGCTACAGTCCATGGGGTTGCAAAGAGTCTGACACAACTGAGCATGAGCACTGAGCAGATCTTTGAGGATGTAAAATCAACAGGATTGGCAGGAATCAGTCAGTAAGTTCAGTCACTCAGTGGTGTCGACTCTTTGCAACCCCATGGACTGCAGCCCGCCAGGCTTCCCCATCCATCACCAACTCCTGGAGCTTACTCACACTCATGTCCATTGAGTTGGCGATGCCATCCAACCATCTCATCCTCTGTCATCCCCTTCTCCACCTGCCTTCAATCTTTCCCAGCATCAGGGCCTTTTCCAATGAGTCAGTTCTTTGAATCAGGTGGCCAATGTATTGGAATTTCAGCTTCAGCATCAGTCCTTCCAATGAATAGTTAGGGTTGATTTCCTTCAGCATGGACTGGTTGGATCTCCTTGCAGTCCAAGGGGCTCTCAAGAGTCTTCTCCAACACCACAGTTCAAAAGCATCAATTCTTTGGTACTCAGCTTTCTTTATTATAATCCAAAGTAATGTCTCTGCTTTTTAATATGCTGTCTAGGTTGGTCATACCTTTTCTTCCAAGGAACAAGAGTCTTTTGATTTCATGGCTGCAGTCACCATCTGCAGTGATTCTGGAGCCCCAAAAATAAAGTCTGTCACTGTTTCCGTTGTTTCCCCACCTATTTGGCATGAAGCAATGGGACCGGATGCCATGATCTTAGTTTTCTGAATGTTGAGTTTTAAGCCAACTTTTTCACTCTCATCTTTCACTTTCATCAAGAGGATCATCATCTTCACTTTCTGCCATAAGGGTGGTGTCATCTGCATATCTGAGGTTATTGATATTTCTCCCGGCAATCCTGATTCCAGCTTGGGCTTCCTCCAGCCCAGCATTTCTCATGATGTACTCTGCATATAAGTTAAATAATCAGGGTGACAATATATAGCCTTGACATACTCCTTTCCCGATTTGGAACCAGTCTGTTGTTTCATGTCCAGTTCTAACTGTTGCTTCTTGACCTGAATACAAGGTTTCTCAGGAGGCAGCTCAGGTGGTCTGGAATCAGCTCTGCTCTAAAGGAAATCAATTCTGAATATTCACTGGAAGGACTGATCCTGAAGCTCCAATACTTTGGCCACCTGATGCAAAGAGCCAACTCACTAGAAAAGACCCTGATGCTGAGAAAGACTGAAGGAAGGAGGAGAAAGGGACGACAGAAGATGAGATGGTTGGATGGCATCACCGACTCAATGGACTTGAGTTTGAGCGAGCTCTGGGAGATGGTGAAGGACAGGGAAGCCTGGCGTGTGGCAGTCCATGGGGTCACAGTTGGACATGACTGAACGACTGAACAACAAGCTCCGCTCCAGTCAGTGTCTTGGCACACAGCACGGTGTGGAATGCTTCAGTGGGCAACTACCATTCGCCTATAGCTGGTGCACTCCACTATATACTTTTCCTATTTTAGTTCCTTTTCCCATCGGCCCTGAGGAAGATGTATCTCCATTTTACAGACAAGGAAACCGTAGCTCAAGCAAAGTGCCCACGCTCACTCATGCTAATAAGTGATGGAGCCAGACTGAGGCCACACGTTCTCCTTCACACTCGTCTGCCCATCACATAGACTTCCTACAGCAAGAACACCCTTGCACATTACTGCAAAAGGGACACAAAACCTGCCCCCAGGCAACTGACCCACCTGAGCACTAAGGCAGGCAAGCGCCCAGGAACATAGTCCTGCTCAAAAAGCCCCACTCTGATCAGGCGCCGTGGATGATCTCCAGGCTTCCAAAGGAACACTTTAGCTTAGGGTGCTTCCAAACATAAAAGTGAAACCTTCCCTGAAACTGAGGTCGAGAGGTGAAAACCTTAGGACTGTCAGGGCCTTACCTCTTTTGAATTCTAGAACTCACTTTTAGCCACGTATCAGAAATTTCTCCCTACATCTAAAGGGCCTAGCGTGAACTTCACAACTAATGCTAAATGCGGCAGAACTCCATGTCATCCATTCCAGACCAAGATAAAATGAGGGTGAGATTATGTCTTGGTGGGCCCAAGGAAACCAACACTATATATGTGTGTGTGTGTGTGTGCAAGCAAAAAAAGAGCAGCACAATTCTCTTTGTCCACACTCTGCTTCCCAGGTTGATGTGTGTCTTTTCCCTGACTTCTTAAGACTGGAACTACACAGGCTTTCCCCTAAATGAGTACATTACCAACCCAAGGCGGCCTTTCTTTTTCTACTCAGGAGCGAATGTTAACGACCAACCCTCTGTTCAGAGCATGGGCTACAGTGGAAAGAACACCAGCCTTGCTGGCAAAGAACAGGGTCCTAGCCTTGACTGTCAATGTAAAGCTACATTAACTATGGGCAGGTCACCACCTCCCTGGCCCCTTCCCTGAGCTGTAAAAAGGTTGTAAAGTGCTAGACAAGACGATTTCTTTCATCTCTCTAGATAACTACCAGAGAGCACAGAGAGGGTGGGTGCAGGTATCTGGGTGCCACTGGCTGGCTGGCAAAAGTGCAGAGGGCGGAGCCTCCCGGCCGTGGACAACAAAGCCTCTGACTGCGCTGTCTCCTCTCCCGCCAGTCCCCACTCTCGGATACCCCTGTTTCCTCCACCCCGCTATCCCACCCAAGGTCACTTGAGATCTTCTCTTTGAAGCAATATCTAGCAGAGTGTCCTGCATACAGATATCACTAATTTTTGCTAGCTTCAGTTGAACTTTTAACCAAGTACAATGACTGTTAACACCGCAATCCAACTTCTCAACAGAGAAACATAAACATAACTAAATGCTGTTTCTAATAATACCCAGCACTCATCAATGTAACAACACATCTCGGCGGTTTTGCTTTTTTCTTTTGCGGGGCTGGGGGCACCGTGCACGGCTTTTGCAGGATCTTCATTTGAACCCACACCCCCTGCAGTAGAGAGCAAAGCCCTAGCCGCTGGACCACCAGGGGAATTCCCTCCACATTTCTGGGTTTTATCAGAACAATTTCAATAAAGCACACACATTTCCCTTTCTTGCCCTTTATAAAGTACCACTAATAATCCCTCTCAAGTTCTCTTGACCCCAAGTCCCCATTTACAAAGCAGAGATACAAACAGAGGGAAGACTTCAACCCACCACTTCTATTCTTTGGATTAACTCCTCAGGATGTTCAGGACTAAAGCAAATCACCTACTTTGTTTAATGCCACTTTCACCCGTCCCACAGACCCAGTCTGACTGCCCTACTGGCAGACCATTCTCCTGAAGAGGGCACATCTTTATGACTACTCTGAGCAGCTTCCCTTGAGTCACTATCACATTGTCTTTTTATTCTCTTCATCACTATGGTCACTGCCAGACACACTTACTTCCTGTCAACAGTCCGTCTCCAGAGCAGGCTCCTTCTCTATCTTGCCCACCACTGCACCTTCCATGTTTTAGAACAGTGCTTACAAATGCTTGTCAATGAAAATTAGAACATAGAGAACCTTAATGCATGTTTAGGGATGTGTTGGTCAAACACACAGAAAACAATCTTCCAATCAGGCTGATACTCAACTGTTGCAATAACTTCCACCCTTTCCCACAGAACAGCTTACATATGCAGACTGCAGTAAGGATATTTTCCCCTGTAGCTAATGTTTTCTCTTTAACTTTCCCACAATGAAGCATCAGATAACAAGCCACAGATACACCAATAAGTCACTTTATGGTTCATCTTCCTGCTGGGCCATGCACATTACCTACAAAGTAAATACAACTCTAATGCAGAAAGTACTGATCATGTTTGTCAACATGAGAATCTTCCCACTCATACTGCATGTACCATAGGTATTAAGACGACCTTCAAACCTAATAATAAAAAAAAAACCTATTCAATCTAAATGCAATGTGACCAAATTATGCTTTATGAAAGGCTTGATTTCATTATATTTCAAATGTATGACTTTTATGTGTACAGTTCTGCTCCGATATAAATAGCATTATGCTGTTTCCCTTTATTTTGTTACTTTTACCTCCACAAAATGGAAATGAAGGCACACAGTCAAAAGCCCCAGACAGATCTAACGATCACCAAGGTGTCTTGAACACAAGCCCCCATGAGGAAGAGAGCTGAAGGCATACTGGGGCAGGGCTGTCTTTTATAAATGTACATTGTGAATCCCATCTGGCCAAAATGAGAGCAGGCACCAGATAATGATTCCTGTACATTGTAAACCAGTAACACAGACAGGAAGGGAGACAGCCTCTTATATACTGCGTCACTCTTTGAGCTGACAGAAGTTTTCAGCTCAAGACAGAATGGCAGAACTGGGTATGAAAGAGAAACTTTTTTGATTAAATCTCAGGTGCACCGGCAAAACTGGTCAGGTATGAGGAAAGTGAGATTTTAGGAAACTCGCAGGGATCACTAAATCACAAGGCACAGCCTTCCTGAGTCCAGGTTTCAAATCATTGTAACTTTTAAATTAAAAAAAAAAAAAGGAAAAGATGAAGAAGGGAAACACAGCAGTAAATTTGGATTCCAAAGCCAATCCACTAGCTGATTTGTTTCTTGAGCTGGCAGTGAGCTATAACGGACCTAACAAAGGCTTTGGAGTCAGGGGGACAGTCACAACCAAACCCTGACCCTCATCAGCTCCTTGACCTCTCAGGAAAAGAAGAGGTGATATATCTCTCAGGTCTGCTGGATGGATTTTGAAAGATAAGTTAAAAAGCCTTGGACAGAACATACTGGGGTATTTCTGGTTTTGTTTTTCAAAACAAATGCTCTAGCATCCTTTCTCTCCTTAGAAAGAGAAGGTTGAACTTAGAAGTCCAACTCTAATTTCTTGATCTACATTCCACTACACTTTATGAAAATTAAAAAAAAAAAAAAGGTTACAAAATCTAAAATCCTTATCTCCTGACATCTTACCGCCTTGGCAACCCTCTCTCACAAATGTATACACAAATAAACATTTCCTCCTTAAGTTTTGTAACTTTTCCCTCTTAAGTTACAACAAAAATGTAAATTTATGTGAGTAGGTAACTGTTTACAATTTAAGTAACTGCAAGGTTTTTAAAAGCCCACACAAAGCAAGGTCATAATTCAAATACCAACATAAATTGTTTATTTTGGAAAACTCCAAATAGTCAATCTGCACAGCCATATAAAAGCATCTACCTATGTGACAGGCCTGATGTCAACACACAAGGAAAAGTCTACCAATCCGTCTCCAAGGTGAGCATTATGAGCATACCTCCCAAAGCTGTGACCCTTTTTGAAATGTGTGCACAGGAAGAATTAAAAAGTGGTCTAAGAAAGACATGTCACACATTAGGCACATGTTCTTCAAGAATCCCAATACTGGAAATTTAAGACAAACAAGACCAACCTCTGAGGTTGGTCCAGAAGGCCTAGCCAGTCAAAGGCATGGCCTAAGGCCCTCACACACCATAAAATCAGTGAAATTAATTGGGGTTCTTCAGCATCTGAGAGGAAGCATCCAGCTACCATTAAGGAATAAACTGGGGATGCAAATAATTAGTGCACCCTGAGGTGATAGTTAATTCCACTAGCATGCCACTTCACAGGAGATGTTATAGAATTCCACTTTATTCCTTCTCTGAGAATACTAAAGCTGGAAATTTAGAAAGTTAGCCAAATATCCCTGGAAGGAACTTTAAATAAGATCCCTTCATAATACTCTGCATAGAAAGATCTTGGATCTCCTTGAAGCTAACCAACACACAGAGAATCAAATACACATTATCCACAACTCCAAGTAGTCAGATGATGACTGAAAAACCTTTTCCCTGATAACTCCTTCTTGCAAAGACAGAAAAAAATACAAGGCGCATTCAGCCCAGGCTAGAATATACTTTCTGTGAAGCACAGAACAGCATCTAGAATTTAAGGAAAAACTGCACCCTGACCAAGTCGTTCACTCTGTCGGAATACAGGCTGAAAACTAACAGATGAGACAGGCTTTTACAAGCCAAGTAAGGAACAGTCTGCATGCATCTCCCAGGAAGTCACCTACCACTAAACCAAAACCACAAGACAGGAGGGACTACCTAAAAGCCCTGTAACGTTTGACCTAGAAGGGAGCCTTTATTGAACCAGACAAAATTGAAGCGTTGGGGAGGTAGGTAACTTGGCCAGGGTTATAGTTTACTTGGTGGCAAAGCTGGAAGTAGATTCCTGGGTTTTCGTTCAGGGCAGTTTCCCAGTTCAGCCAGCTGCCACTCCCTTTAAGATCCTCACTGAGGGTCTTAACTGAGGATCCTCCCTTTAACTCCTCACTGAGGCTGTTAACAGAAAGGTCTGATTATCATTCAAAGATCTGCCTGTTAGATAACAGCTCGAAAATTCCATCCATTTTACAGAAGTTATCAGAGATATCTAATCTTCTCGGGGGGGGGGGGGGGGGGGCGGTATCCTAATTTTGATCTGTCCCCTAAGGGCAAACTAAAGGGATGCAGACAGGGCTAGTATCCACAACCACAAATACAGACAATAA
>NW_011494756.1:1947814-1948138 GCF_000754665.1 Bison bison bison | reverse complement strand
GCCCCGCACCCCTCAACTCGCTAAATTCCACTCCCATCCCGGCGCACGGGAGACATTCCACCTCCATCCTCTGCCAGAGCGGGCTGGGCCGGACCGGCCGCTCTGCTTCCACCACCACTCCCCACCGTCCCCAAAAAGATCAGAAGCCTAGAGCGCCTGACACCCCCCCCCCCAAAAAAACACGAGCCGTCCGCTCGCACACTGGGGACCACCGGCAGCAACACCCACAGCCCTGCTCACCGCGGCGGGGGAGAAAAACCCCACGCAGGAAGGGTATCCCGCGCTCGGCCCTCCGCCCCCGGGGGGGCCTGGGACCTTGAGCCC
>NW_011494756.1:1941420-1946382 GCF_000754665.1 Bison bison bison | reverse complement strand
CGTGTCTCGCCGCTCACCCAGTGCCATCTTGGCCCGCAGATCCCGGCCGTCCTGGGAGTGGCCGCGATCCAACTTTCTGGGGAGTTGGTGGCCCGGAATCTCTCCTTGCGATTTCTGGAGTTCCCTCGGAGCCGCCAAAACCAGGATCGCGCCTCTGGCCCCGCGTGGGGAGCCCCACCCGCGCGGGGCCAGGGGCCCTGCTCTCTCACCCTGTAACCTGGCTTAGGGGGGCCGGCTCCTGCCCGCCCTAGCGCCCTGCGGGCCCGCAGGCCTACTTCCCTAACCGCCCTCCACCCCTTGGCGCCGCGTGTCCTTGGATGAATGACTTGGGCCCTCTTGGGACTCAGTTTACTCCGCAATAAAAGCAAGGATGAGGAGGCCCACCAACCTCGCCTGTAAAATAGATGCTCACCAAATGCCAGTTGCCTTTGCCTGAGGCAGCCTAAAAAAACAAAAAAAGCTGCCACGCCTGACTGGCTGGACCCAGGGTCCAGAATTAATTTGGAGATGAGGTGGAGGATTTGTGGCGCCAAGGCCTCGGGCCGTTCCCAGCCTTCTTTTGCAAATCTCATGTACGTTTTATGGAGCAAAGGAATGGTTGACTTTTTTTTTAAAGAAAATTTCAGTTGGTAAAACAACAGGAGATGTTTCTGCTGTGTGACCCACTGTGATCACCAGTGAGATGACCAGTGAGGGTCGGTTGTGTTTGGAGTGCTTGTGATCCCCTCTCTCGCTCACGCAGAAACCTGGTCAAATTCTCTCCCCACTCTAGGCCTGTTTCTGGTTGGTACAGTGGGAAGGAGGAGCATGTGGACTAGATGTCCCTAACGTTGACTAAAAGTGCTAATTCTAAATTAGGCCCCCATCTGCCCTAGATGTTAAGGGAGTATATGTGGCTTCCTTTCCTGGAGCAACCTGACTTGAAAGTAAACTGGAATTGGAAGAAGTGGGCAGCAGGTGGAGGCTGATAGGAAGCAGGTGTGGCCTGGGGTGCAGTTTCAGTGTATTTGAGGTCCACAGCTCCCCAGGGCCTGGCTGTGCTCTTTCACCTCTCACCCCACCTAGACAAGAGGCATTAGCTTTGTCTTGCCCTGGGCCACCAGAAGAGGATTCTGGCTGTGGCAACACCTGCTGCCAGCAAAAGGATCCAAAGCAGGGCCTGAGTTGCTGCTGGCACCCCAGGAGGATGTGGCTGGGAGGGCCGTGATTTCTCCTGGCTTCTGTCCAATCATACAAAGTGGGGGCTGGCTCCAATGTGGGTCAGAGCTATTCTTGGACACTTGGTCCCCCAGCACCTCCTGCATGCCAGGTGGGGTGCCGGTCTCTTCCGGGGTAGAGATTAACAGGCCGCCAAGCCCTGCCCTCTGGCTGTTCCCATTGTTCTGTGAGTTTCATTTTCAAATTCTTTGGCACCAAGACTTAAAAGACCAGTGCTGGCTTTTGTTTGAGTCAGAGCTACAGAGGCAAAGAGGGAACTCTTAGCACAGACCCAAGTTTTCTGGACAAACACAGGAAGATGTGAGAGAGCTCCCATTTGGTCTTGGGAGCTCCCTCAATTTCTTGAGGGAATTCGTGAAGAAAAGGGAAGCCCATTTCCTAAGTCTCCTGCCCTCATCCTTCTCCCCTTCCTGCCCCTTCTTCCTCCGCCCCTTTGGGTCTCAGACTGGGGGACCAGAACATGAAAGGGATGGCGACAAGCCATGCAAAGCCTCATTCAGAAGGGAAGGAATGCAGACAGGTAACTGAAGTCCAAGCTTTTGTTTGTTCCTGCCTCCTGTCCTGAGACTGACCCTACAGCCCCCTCCCCCGCCACTGTGGACCCTGCTGGAACAGGGCTAGCTAACCTCCGATCTGGAAACTTCCCCAGTCCTCAGGCCGGGCCAGCCTGGACATCTTCCCCTTAGTAGCCTATCACTTTTCCTTCCAGTATCATCTGGAAAGAGAACATGTGTGGGCATTATGACCAACAGACAGGCTTGGGCTGTGTGGCCTTGGACTACTCACTTCACCTCTCTGAACCTTGATAAAATGGGGATAATGTGACCTCACTCATAAGGTATTATGGGAATCTAAAGAGATGCATAAAGAATTCAGTACAGTACCAGGCACACATTAGCAATAACAACAGTTCTATGATGTGGACAGACAAGCAGACAGGTTGAGAGAGCCAGCCAGTATGGTCAAGACCCCATAGTGGCCGGAGCACAATTAACTGGGGGTGTCTTTGATCACATTAGCATCTTCCATTGTTCTCTCACTGTCTCATCTGTGAGAATCCGGTTTTTCCTACCACACTTGAAGAACAGTAGATTGGTTGGGGTTTTTTTTTCTTTTTCTCCCTCTCTCTCGTCTAACCCAGTCCCCTCGAAAAATACTTATTGAACTGAATCAGTGGTTTCAATTCCAGAAGCAAAATTAATCCTTTCCCTCTTCCTCCAGCTCCGAGATGGCTTTTGGAAACCCCGTGTCACTCCCTTTATTACAAACTCCTCTGCCCTCCTCCAGGCGCCTGAGCCACTCCGGGATTACAAATGGAGCCTTCTGCCTCTAGGTCAGTGATTCCGCTACCATCTGTCAGCACGGATTGATTGAGGAGACTGGCCCTGCCCGGCGTATCAGTGACTTGTGCGAAGTGAGCCGGGTGCGGCGCCTTCAGCGGCAGGCGGATGTCCTTCCTCTGGCTCCCTGGCTCGCTCTCGAGAGCACACGTACCGCCCGCCCGCACCTTTATCCTTCAGTGGGCCCCAGCTCTCCTTCCTCTTGGGAGGGGCCTCCTGCCAACTGGAGAGGAAGGCGGAGGCCTCCTGGAACTCCTGCTCGCAGGCCTCCAGGAGAGGACTTACCAAAAAAAAAACCTCCGCTTACCGGAAGTGGGGGACCCCCCCCCACCGGCATCCTGCGGAGCCTGTCCCCAGCCAGGCACTTTCCTCACGCAGAGCGCAAACAGGAGGGGTGGCCAGAACCTCTGTGGGCACGCCTTCCTTCCACACAGAGCACCTGCTCTGTGTGTGAGGCTGCGGGCCCTGATGGAGGGAACGCAGACCTCAGACAGGTCTTTCCCAGGCAAGGGCAGGGCATGCAGGGAGGCCCAGGGGGTGGGGACAGTTCCAGATAGATAGTTGGGGGATCCCAAAACGGAGCCGCCTGCGGACAGCAGTTCCCAGAACTGTGTGCAGCGCAGGGCCATGGGAACCAGAGATGGGGGTGCAGAGGTGGGCAGGGGTGGGATCTACAGGGCCTTGTATCTGGGACACTTGGTTTCATGGGGTCTCCCAGTGACCTCTGACCCGGAGATCTGCCCCTCAATCCTGCCCTCGCCCTCATTCCCCCAGGGCCTAAGTGGTGGCCTCCTCCTTGGCCCTCGCTGGTTGCACTGGGCTGTCTGTGCTCACATGCATTCTCTTCCACAGGACTGTGAGCCCCCTCTGCTTCCCTGGGGTCTCCGGCATTCCAAGGCAGGGCCAGGCACCATCACCATAACAACGATCCCATTAGAAATGGATCCCCAGCCCAGAAGAATCCAGGCTCACTGGGAACAGGCACTGTGGGTTTGCAGCGACACGATGAGGTTGGTACTGTTCCCATCTCTACTTTACAGATGGAACCATTGAGACACAGAGAGCTCTACGGCTCGTCCCAAATCACACCGCTCAGAAGAGGCCAAGCCGGGATTGGAACCCAGGTCTTTAGAGGTTGCACTCTTAACCACCAGGTTTCCCAGCACTCGGTAAACACAGGAAAGATGGACAGACACAGACAGTTGGTGGGCCCCAAAGCATGCAGGCAGACGGGGAAAGAGATGGGAGGGGACACAGCAGGGTGGGCACCAGCCTTTCCCCAAAGTAACACTGTAAATCCCTGGAGCCTGGGCAGTTTGCAGGTGTTGGACCCTCAGACCCACACCTGAAAGACCAAGGCCTGCCCACCAAGCGGCAGGAGCTGGGCATCAGTGTACTCAGAACACCGGAGGAGACGCAGCTAAGCAGCAGGAGGCCCCTATCACAGGACAGATCACCCTTCAGCCCACTCCCCACTCCTGCCACCCGTGGCTTGAGTCTTCCTGGGAAGTCCCTGGCATGGTGGCCCAGCACAGGGCACTGAGCTGGGGGCCTAGCCTGGTGTTACTGACGTGTGTCCTTCAGCAAATTATCTGATGGCCCTGAGTCTCATTTCTTCAAATCAGAACGGGTGGGAAGAAGGGCCGAGTGGTCTGCCTGCCTCAGGTCCCTTACGGCAACCTCAGTCACTCCTCCCACCCCCAAACCTTATGAGGCAGGGATTGCCATCCTCACAGTGCAGAGCAGGAAATGGGACACACAGAGAGGTTAAGAAACTTGCCCGAGGTCACACAGCTAGCAAGCCGCAGAGCTAGTCTGAACTCAGCCTTCTGGCAAAGTGTTAAACTGAAGATGAAACAACTTAACAATAGCCTAAGTGACAAAGGCATGTTCTAAGCGCTTCACCTGCGTTAACTTGCTTAATCCTCACCAAAGCTCCATGAGGTGGATACTATTATTACCTCATTCCGAAGATAAGGAAACTGAGTCACAAGGCAGAGACGAAATCTGAACCCAGGCGGGTCTGGCTGCAGAGCCCCTGCATGGCTTTATCACAGGCGAACAATAGGGAGGTTCCTTTCCATCGGGATTATTTCTGCTTGAAAGCTCAAGACTTTTAGCCCCGTCCCTGTTGGGCTCCACGGGAAGGCAGTGCTGCATGCTGAGGCATGCTGGGAAAAGACTTTGTTCCGTCCTGTTCTGTTGACACGCTCTTCACTTTAAGCCTGAAACCCCAGCTTCCTGCGAAGATTTCAAACCGTGGAGAAAATCTTCAGCCATGATAACAGCCACGGCTTCCCGCGCCTCCCGTGTTCCCTGTGCCTGGGGCTCCATGTATGTGTCCTCACCCTTGACCCGTCACAACACCCAAGTAGCCCCCCGCTTCACAGCTGAAGACACTGAA
>NW_011494756.1:1936342-1941320 GCF_000754665.1 Bison bison bison | reverse complement strand
CCCCCCCCCCCCCCCACCGGCCAAAGCACACAGCTGCCAAGTTGCGGCTCCGCGTCATTCTCGAGAATCCCAGATCTTTGGATCGCATTGGCCGCACCCCGCCGTGCGGGGCACGGAGGTGGCCCTGGTGTGCTGGGCTTCGATGGAGATGCTGCTGTTGCTCTTCAACCACACAGTGTCACAACTCCCGGGCCACAGGGAAAGCACGGGGACACAGGTGTGGGAAGCGTGGACATTAGCATCCGCTCCACTCCACCTCCCTCCCTCCAGGGACTCAGGCGTGGCTGCCCCGAGGTGAGAGCCTTCTGGAAGCAGTCCCGCCCTATGAGGCTCCACATCACTGTCTGCGTCTCCCCAGGAGCTCACAGCATAACTCCAAGGCACATGTGTGATGCCGGGGAAATAGAAAGCAGCCAAGTCAGTGGATTCTCCAACTCCCAGCTGGTCCTCTGGATGGCAGCCTCTCTTCCCGGCCCACCCCTCCCTGCGGCAAACTCATTACATTTCCAGAAGCCAGCTTTGACCCTATCCTCCCCCAAACCTCGGGCTCAGAGGTTGTCGGTGGGTCCCAAGGAGATTTCAGAATTCAAGTAAATTCTCAAAGCCCTTGTCTGGCCCCTGCCACCTCTCCAGCCTTCTCTCACGTGTCCCATCCTGCTTCTTTGCCAAACCAAATGAGTCGTGTCCCCACCGTATGCCTGTCTGCCTATCCAAAGCAGGAAGCCCTTCCCTCTTCCCTACAGACTGAAAGCATACCCTCTTTCAAGTCTCACGCAAATGCTACCACCTCCATGAAGCCTTACCTTAACACTCATCATAAATTCATTCAACAAACAGTATTTGAGCCCTCACCATACATGAAGTCTTGAGCTCAAAGGTCTCTATTGTCATGGATCCCCCTGGGATAGTCCATGTATAGTCCCCTGGGATCATTAGAGCAAAAAACCATCACATAATGAATCATTTAGTAATAGCCACGAAAGAGACACAGAAGATGCCAGGTTTGATCCTAGGTCAGGAAGATCCCCTGGAGGAGGAAATGGTAACCCACTCCAGTATTCTTGCCTGGAGAATCCCATGGACAGAGGAGCCTGGTGGGCTGCAGTCCATGGGGTCGCAAAGAATCCGACATGACTGAACGGCTAAGCATGCACGCGCGCACAATACACATCGATAAGAAAGCGGGCAGGCGCACAGAGGGTATGTAATAAGAGCCGGGTCTTGGGGGATCCAGGACATTTGAGCTGAGACCTGCAGGACAGATAGGAAGTTGCCAAGCAATGAGGTTGGAGGAGAGAGCTCCAGGCAGTGGGCACAGCACGGGCAAAAGCCCTCAGGCAGGAGGGAGCGAGCAGATTTCCAGGAAGGGAAAGGAGGCCAGTGCAATTCAAATGAAATGAGTAAGCTGGAGGTGCAGCTGGAGCAAAACAGTGCAAACCACGAAAGACTTGGGGACTTTATCCCAAAGGCAAAACGAGGAACTGCAGAAGGTTTCCTAGCAGAAAAAAGAGTCAATGTTCATTTATAAACAATCCCGCTAATTGCTCCATGGCTGAGTGTCTTCTGAAAAGCCCATGCTTTGCATCCAGCCACCCCTGACCCTTGGCTGTCTGGTCATTTAGGGGTGGAGTTTTCAATCCCTTCCTCCCAGACTGAGCTCTCAAGGGTAGAGCTGACCTCCAGTTCTCCAGCATCATCCCCCGTGTGTGGAGCTGCTCCAAAACCGTTTGTGGAATGAGCTAACGGACATGACACTTAGCAGCTTTTCCCCTGGAAGGGGCCAGGCTGCCTGGGGGGCCTTCCACATTCTCTGGAAATCACAAAATTCAAGGGTTTCAGTGAGGTCATTCCTCAGGGAGCCCTTGCAAGTACAGTCGGCATCGCACTGAAGCCCACGTCCAGGGCCAGCACCCAGCAATGACACCACACAGGCGTCTGCCTGTGACCGTGTCCCGAACGACCAGAAATAGAACCAAAAGAGGTGCTTTCGAGCTTACAAAGCACATTTCACACGCACAGCCTCACACAGGGTCAACCCTCATGGGTGGATTCGGTTCCTGGCCTGTTTTACAGATGGGGAAACTGAGGCCCAGTCAGGGGAGGGTCTCTGAAAAGTCATCTCAAAGCCAAGACTGAAACCTGACAACCATTCAGGCTATGTATGGTCCCCATGAGGTTAAGAGAGCGTTCCGGAAACTTCTTTTGAAAAATGCTTTAAAGTGACATATTTCATCAGGATGTCTGTCACGCCAGCAGTGGGAGCCAACACACCAATTCTCGCAGGCCGTTCCCCCTGCATGTCAGATCTGTTGCACGCTCAGCCCCAGGCCCTGGAGGCTTAGCCCAGGGCGTGGGAGGGGCCTGAGTGATGGAGCCTCAGCTCCCTGGGCTGGGTGCTGGCACAAAGCAGGTGCCTGGGAGACTCTGAGAGTTCCCCAGGGCAACCCAGGCGGATTGGAGGACTAACAACAGAGAACATTCCTACAGCTCTCCTGTGTGCCAGGAGCCACGCTCAAGAGTTACCTGCATCAGCTCAGGTCTTCCTTACAACAAGCCTTAAGAGGTGAGTACCAGTTACCTCCACTTCTGTTGTTTAGGGCTTCCCTGGTGGCTCAGAGTCAGACACGACTGAGTGATTCACACTTTCTTTCACTTATGTTGTTTAGTCGCTCAGTCATGTCCAACTGTTTGTGAACGAACTGTGGACCATAGCCCACCAGGCTCTTCTGTCTGTGGGATTTTCCAGGCAAGAATACCGGCGTGGCTTGCCATTCCCTTCTCCAGGGGATCTTCCCAACTCAGGGATCGAACTCATGTCTCCAGCATTAGCAGGAGGATTCTTTACCACTGAGCCCACCAGGGAAACCCAATTATCCCCACTTACAGATGTGGAAACTGAGGCTCAGAGCAATAACTAATTAGTCTTCTGTCCCACAGCCAGCGATTGGCAGAGCTGGGATTTGAGCCCTTTAAGAAACCCCACGCCCTGGCTAAGTAAAAGAGGGCAGAGACATCCCTGGCAGAGGAAAGGACAACTATGCGTCCTCCAGGACTGGGACCACGTGGGGCATCCATCCCTCACACACCTGATGACCATTACTTTTTCCTTTCTTTTCTGTTTTTTGCTTTTTCTTTTTTATTTGATGATCATTATTTGGGGCTTCTCTGGTGACTTGAGGACTTCCCTGGTGGCTCAGATGGTAAAGCGTCTGCCTACAACACAGGAGACCCGGGTTCGATCCCTGGGTCAGGAAGATCCTCTGGAGAAGGAAATGGCAACCCACTCTAGTACTCTCGCCTGGAGAATCCCATGGACGGAGGAGCATGCTAGGCTACAGTCCATGGGGTTGCAAAGAGTTGGACACGACTGACCTACTTCACTTTCTTTCTTCCTGGTGGCTCAGTGGTAAAGAATCAGCCTTCCAATGAAGGAGATACATGTTCAATCCCTGGGTCTGAAAGACCCCCAGGAGAAGGAAATGGCAACCCACTCCAGTACTTTTGCTTGGGAAATCCCAAGGACATAGGAGCCTGGTGGGTTAGAGTCCATGGGGTCTCAAAAGAGTCGGACATGACTGAGCGGCTAAACCACAACATTCTTGCTCCAGTGGCGCGCTGGTGTAGTAACTACCTCATTGCAGGCTTTGTGTCTCCCCAGCCTCCTTCTTCTCCCACCTCTACCCCATGGTCTCTGGGCTCCCTTTACCTGTCCTGCTACCTGTGAGCTCCCAGCATTAGAATCTATCCCATCTCCTTTATGGTAGTTAGGTGGGGTGTACAACAGGCTTCCCAGGTCATTCAAGTGGTAAAGAACCTGCCTGCAAGTGCAGGAGACATGAGATTTGGGCTTGATCCCTGGCTCGGGAAGATCCCCTGGAGGAGGGCATGGCAATCCACTCCAGTGTTCTTGCCTGGAGAATCCTATGGACAGAGGAGCCTGGCAGGCTACAGTCCATAGGGTCACAAAGAGTCGGACATGACTGAAGAGACTCAGCACGCACGCATGAGGTATACAAAAGAAAGGGAGGGCAGAGAGCGACGCTGCCTTGAGAAGCTTCCTAAGCTCTGGAGCTTCAGCTTTTTCATCTGAGAAATGGGGACATTAACATCGCCCACCACAGAGGGCTGCATCCACACAAGTGCTTACTCTGCGACCTCGCACCTAAGCACTGGTTCTCTATTTCTGACTTCAGGTGCCCTGAGGTGGGATCACTCATCCTGTGAGCAGGCAGGCTCACGTTCAGGCAGCATTGGTCACCCAGCACAACACAGTGGGACAAGGAGTGAGCAGTCTGTTCGACCCCAAAGTTCGAGAGGAGGGAGGCAGATGAACCATTTGGGTCTTCCAAGCAGCTCAGCGTCACCCTGCTGGGTGTGGCTGGACGTGGCTCCCAAGTCCTGTACCCGCCTACTCCCAGGACCGTCCCCAAACGAGTGGTGCACATTAAGTGGTGTGGGGGCAGCCCCGTGCCCTCCTGGGCGCCCCTGTCTCACTGGACCTGATCAGCCCCCTCCTCCAGCCCAGGTGAGAGACGCTGGTGTGGCAGGAGGAGCAGTGGGAAGGCTGGATGCCCACGTTGTTCAACTGTGGGCTGGCTGCAGAATGAAAGGGAGGAAAGCATCCTTTCTGGAAAAATCAGTGGACAGAGGACACCCCCCTAAGTCACAACCTTCATGGAAGCCAGCCAAGAAAACCAAAGAGACCAGAGAAATGGGCGGCCGTTACAGCAGCTGAGAGGTGAACGAGCCCAAGCCCCCATCAGACAGACAGGAAGACTGAGACCTAGGGTGGGGCCACAACTGACTTGGGTCCAAGGCTCTGCCCTGTCTAAAGGGGTGTCTGTTCCCACATGGCCCATTCACAGTGGTGGGTGGGCCCTTGTGTTCCTCGTGCCGCACACTCCAGCCTTCCAAACCTTCTGGTCTGGCTCACAGTACCAAGGGTGCCAGCTTAGCCTTGCCCAGAAAACAGCAAGTC
>NW_011494756.1:1932237-1936242 GCF_000754665.1 Bison bison bison | reverse complement strand
ACCCCACCCCCACCCTCACATGTTAGTCAGTTACTATATTCAATAAGATACTACATAGTTATACAATAAGAACAGAGCCTGCCTGACTCACAGTAAGAGCTCATGTATGTGTGTGCGTGTGTGTGTGTGTGTGCGTGCTAAGTCGCTTCAGTTGTGTCCGACTCTGCGATCCCATGGACTGTAGCCTGCCAGGCTCCTCTGTCCATGGAATTCTCCAGGCAAGAATACTGGAGTGGGTTGCCATGCCCTCCTCCAGGGGATCTTCCCCACCCAGGGATTGAACCCGCGTCTCTTACATCTCCTGCATTGGCAGGCAGGTTCCTTACCACTAGCGCCACCTGGGAAGCCCAAAAGCTCATAAATATTAGCCATTATTACCAGGCATGATTATCTTCCCCACTTTACAGCTAGGAAAACCGAGGTTCAGAAGGATTCAGTGACTGGCCCATAGACACGAGATGCTACACTCTCTTGGGCTGACTTTTCTTTGAGCTAACAGTTCTTGGGTGGCTTTTGGGGAGCCAGGCTCTGGGCTGACTCCTCTGTGAGAGTTATCTCCCCTAATCTTCACCACAGCCCTGTGGCCAGGAAATCAAGGCTCAGAGAGGGCAGGTGACTTGCCTGGGGCAACCAGCTGGTAAATGGCAGAGCCCAGGTTGAAGCAGGCAGCCTGGCTCATTTTGTGAACTGGAGAGAATAACGGCCCTGGCCTCTTGCAGGAAGTTCCAGTCACGTCAGGGTCCCAGGCTAGAGAAGCTGCTCCAGGAACCCTCACTCAAGTTGGGGACCAGGCGGCTACCCTGATTCCCCGACAATGTTGGCCCCGGTTCAGGGAGGGGACTGCACTGGCTCTGGGCGCCAGAGATGTCCTGAGACTGCAAATCAGAAGGAGACCCAGGCTGGTCCTTAAACTCCCAGGCAGTCAGAGAATCCCAACAGTACAAGGCCACCCTGCGAGGCTGATTTGGGAGGAGCTAGAATGGGCCAGCTTTGTGGGCAGCCTGCCCGCTCTCATCAAGTCAGTCTCTCCCGCCTCCAGAAATGGCTCCCGCTGTCGCTCCCCCTTCCCCTTCCGGGGCTTCAGCCACTGGAGGTGACTGGCCTTTCACACCTGCAGCTCTGCTGCTGCTCTTCCTTCCAGTGATACACCTTCCTCTGCCTTAGCCTGGCAAACTCCTACTCATTCTCCAAGACCTTCAAATGGCACCTCCTCTCTGAAGCCCCTCTTGAGTGACCTGTCAGAATTCACAAGGGGAACTTTTTGTTGTGCCTCTAGGTTGCCGGCCCAGCCAGCTCCCTCACAGCGACGGCTGCCATTCGCTGAGCATCTGCTGTGTACAGGCACGGCGCCTGTAGTCTCCTTAACCCCATAACAAGCCTGCAGGAAGAGCTTACTACTGGTAAGTCACTGCATCTCTGAGAGATTAAATAACTTGCCTAAAATCATATAGCTAGAGAATGGCCAGGGAGAACTGTAACTCAGGTCTGCCTGCAAACTCCTGGGGTCCATCAAATTGCGGGCATACAAAGGAGAGGGGCTTGGTGTGCATCTCCCCTCTCTGTAGGCCGGGGGGTGGGCACACAGCTCCAAGGGGGCAGGCTCTGTGAGCCTAGACTGGGTGAAATGAGCTGACTGGCCAGTTGGAACCTTGCCTGGTGCTCCCAGCACCTTTGGCAGAAGGCTCTGGAGCCCAAGCCTGGAACGGACCCAGCACCTCAGCCTTGAGGAGAGTCTATCAACTGTTCTTTCCTTTTCCATCTGGCAAAGGAGGCTCCATAGGGCACCAGAGCCCCACAAGGGAAGCCCAGGTGGGCAGCTGCCCCTCACACACAGCTCCTGGCTCCCCCACGCAGGTTGCCTGTGGGCCTAGGACCTGAAGACAACTCTGGGGGAGATGAGCAAGCCCACCACCAATTTTCAAAGGGGACATTAGCCACAAGAGGCTCTCCAGTTCGGGGCAGATGTCCTGGCCACAGGCGTAGCCGTGGCTTGTCCCCACAGGTCAGGCTCCATGGGGAAAAAATCCCCTTCTGGCGGGTTTGTCCAAAGGAAGTGAGCCCATGACCACTTCCGGGGTGCAAGGCGGGGCAAGTGTTCCATCTTGGTGGCCCGCCTTCCTGGGATATAGGCAAGTCTGGACCTGCCCCCACCCCACCCCCCGCCCCTAGTTTCCTGGCACAAACCTCCTCTGTGCTCAGCTGTGGGCAGGTGCTGGGAACACTGAGGATGTCTTAAAATTCCTGTCACCCAGGACCTGACAGTGACTATGCTTCTCACAACACTGTGTGTGTGTGTGTGTGTGTGTGTGTGTGTGTGGAGGCGAGGATGGGCAGGCCCCCAGGTCATTCACACTGAAGGCAGCGAAGACTTCCTGGAGGAGGCTAACTGAGTTCAGAAGGACTTGACCAGGTGAGAAAGGCGGTGAGGAAGCAGCTCCTGAGGACGGAGACCCAGAATGAGGCCCACAGCCTGAGGCCTAGTGTGTGACAGGCCAGACCCAGAGGCTCACAGCCTTCCCCTCGACCCTCCATGTGAGGTGGGCTCCCACCTCGACTGCTCAGCTGGGGTCCTCCCATCCCTACTGGGGCCTGAGCTCTATGGCCCAGCCCTCTCTGTGTCCTCTGACCTGCTGTGTGCTTGCTTCTCCCTCTGCCTGAGCCCTGTTGGCAGCCACAGCTAAAGGGCTATGGCTGCCCTCAGCCGGGGTCAGGCTCATGCACTCTGCCCTCATGGCTCCATCAGAGGAGACAGGGGGTGCTGGGACGCTCTGCCATCACCCACCTAGCCACAGAACCCATGGCCTGCCTCCTGCAGCAGGGGCAGGCCCATCTCTGGCCTCTAGAAACCCCATCTGAGCCCCAGCCCCAGGCTGTCTGTCTCTGGTTACCTCGGGGAAGCAGCTTGGGTGGACGTAGCCTTCTGAGACCTCAGGCCGCCCCAGTCAAGCGCATGACAGGACGGCGACCCTGGCCTGGGGAGACAGCCAAGACGGGCAATGGCTGGGGGTCAGGAAAACCCCCGCCAGGGGCCTCCCGCAGAGTGAGGAGGGGGCTGGTGGGCCAGGGAGGAGGGGGAATCAGCTCCTCCCCGCCATGCTAGCCTGTCTGTCTCCAGCACTTCACTGTAAAAATAAATGGAAGAAGCACACGCCAGACAGGAAAAAAAAAGAGGAAAAAAAAAGAAAAGCCCCAAACCACCCCACATGGGGCTCCCTTGGCGGGTTTGGGCCAAGGCCTTGGCCTGGGTTACTCACTGCCGCTTCCCCCGGGGAAGCTGCTGGAGCCAAATTTGCATTTACCACAAACAGAGACAACACAATGTCATAATCCTTCTCCTGTCATTCTCCCCTCTCTTCCTCCTCCCACCTCAGACACACACACACACACACATGCACACGCACACGCTAACACAAAATGACGGCTCCCTCGACAGCCTGAATGAGCAAAGCCCTCGATCGGCCTCTTAATTGTCGGTGTTTCTCTCCGGCCCGGCGCTCAGTGCCCCTCGCCCAACTTGGAGGGACCACCCACTGCCCCCTCCTTTGTCCCGAATCACCGCTGACAAATGGCCTGCTGGAGGAGAAGAATAAGCCTTGGAAATAACGGTGGTGGTGGTGGTGGGGTTGGGTGGGGGGAGCAGCCAGCCCCCACCCCCTGCCGCCTCTGCACCCTCAAGGCTGGGGTCCCGGCCCTAGGATGCTGGGCCGACTGGAGGGGACCGGAGGGGGTGGGCAGCGAGAGTGACTCGGCCCCTGGGACTCTGACCCGGAGCCCTGGCCTTCGCGCCCCTGCCCTGCCTCTGCTGCCCTGGGCTCCCAGAGCAGCGCCCCCGGCCCGCCTCTCTCGCCCCTCCTCTCCCGGCCACCCTCCAGGCCCTGCTCTGAACATCCCCCGCGCTCCCCTCCCGCTATCGCTCTTTATGGCAGTTTCAAAGCTGCAGCCGCCACTCGAGCAGCTGCGGCCTTTGATGGGGGACAAGGCAGTGAAGGCCGCCCGGGAGGCCCC
>NW_011494756.1:1931834-1932137 GCF_000754665.1 Bison bison bison | reverse complement strand
GGAAGGGGGCGGGTTGGGGGGGAGGAGGAAAGGGAAACAAGGAGCAGAAAAAGGAAAGGGGGCAGTTTCTCTCGTCTCTCAGCCTCCTCGCGGCGCCTCCTGCCCGAGCCGGCAAGTGAAGTCACAGGGCCGGGGCGGTGACATCAGCTGAGCCTCTGACATCACGGCCCCTGCCCGATCTCACCTCTGCAGGGTGGAGATGGAGGAGCAGCGGGGAGGAGGGGTGGATGGAGGAGGGAGGGGAGCACCGATCCCTCTCCATCGCCCTCAAATGCGGAGAGCGTGCCAGCGTGGGGGGGGGGG
>NW_011494756.1:1926795-1931614 GCF_000754665.1 Bison bison bison | reverse complement strand
AGGCAGCTCATCTCTGAAGAATTATGTTTTATCTCTATAGATAGGGGAGATTATGTGTCTATTTATAATTGGCCCTTGAGGGAATGGCTTAAAAGGGGCAAACGCCCTCCAAGGCGAGAAGCACAGCTCACCCCACCGTTCTTGGTGCCCAGCAGGTAAAGGCCAGCGTATCATGAGCAGGTAAAGGTCAGCGGTCATGAGCACCTACTATGCGCGGGAACTCGCACTCAGCCTCTTGGGTGGCGATGGCAAAGACCTGGTGTGGCTCCAGGAGGGGAGGGCCTCCCTGAGGCAGCGCAGCAGGAAAATGAGCTGGGATTGGAGGTCAGGGGCACAGAGGGTGAGAAAGGTCCGGTTCACAGCCAGCACAGGGGCCCAGAGCTTGAGGGGGGGACAGCCAGGCAGCCCTGGGGCCTCCGGAAGCCTTTCCCCAGCTGCTGAAGGGAGGCATTGAGTTTGATCACTCAGCCTAGGCTGCCTGTTCCCTCCACCCTCCCAGGAACGATGGGCTTCCCAGGGGCAGGCAGAGTGCCCCAGATCGCATCTCCAGGGGTGGGAGCAGCAGGCGGCCTGCCCTCGGTGTGTGGCCAGCGGCACCAGTTCAGTGGGCTGAGCACCCACTGTCACGTGCAGTCCTGCAGCAGGCGTTCACGCCCCCTCCTACTCCGTGGCTATGCCTAAGAGGGAGACACCAAAGCCCTATATCAAGATGGGGAAACTGAGGCCCAAGGCACGGTGGACAAAACAAAGACCCAGGCATTTAGTGCCTAGGCGCCAGACCATGGCCAGATTCTTGGCCCTGCAACGCCCTCTGCCCGAGCCGCCTCCTCCATGGCTGTGCAGACCATCCAGATGCCCACTTCCTTTAAGGAAACTCACCTGAGCCTCTGCCCTCAGGTGAGTGGCCGCACAATCCGCTCTGCTGTGCTCCCTTCAGCTCAAGACCCCAGCCCTGTGGTCCCCCAAGGCAGCATCCTCCTCCTGGCACCACGGGGCGTCTGGGCTGCTGACCACTGGCTGCCCCGACTCAGCTCACAGCTTTGTCCGAGCTCCAGGGCCTGGCATTGGCTGAGGACCTACGAAGTGCCAGGCTCCAGTTATCTCACTTCATCCCTCCCATGTCCCAGATGTCAGGGGTAGAGGCCAGGAGGCCGGGCTGCTCCCACTGTCTGGAAAGTCATTCCCTTTCTCCCAGGCTTTCCTTGAAGCCCAGAGTGAATGGCTCCACCTGGGTTCTCAGGACTCCAGCCATGGTTTGCACTGGTCCCTTCCCCACCTGGTGGCTCAGCTGGTAAAGAATCTGCCCGCAATGAGGGAGACCTGGGTTCGATCCCTGGGTTGGGAAGATCCCCTGGAGAAGGGCAAGGCTACCCACTCCAGTATTCTGGCCTGGAGAATTCCATGTACTGTACAGTCCATGAGATGGCAAAGAGTGGGATATAACTGAGCGACTTTCACTTTCACTTCCCCCCCGGCCAGGGCCTGACATGGTGCAGAATCTACAGCAGGCACTCGGTGAATTGGCCCTATTCACAGAAAATGTGCACACAAGCGCAAACCCCAGTGAGCAGACCCAGGAGAAACAACTCCATTCAGTCCCCTAAACAAACCATGTTCCCTCTCACCTCCAGGCCTTGGCACCTGTGGTTCCTCTGCTTGGAACATCTCACCCCACTCTCCCCCAGTCCCTGGCCACAGGAGGGTCTCCACTGAGACATCGCTTCCTCTAGAAGCATTTCCTGAATTCCAAGTCCAAGTGAGATGTGACTTTCCATGTTTATCCCCCGTTGTAGCTCTTACTCTGTCCTGGGAGGCAGCAGGAAGTGATGAAAAGGGGTGGGGCTTCAAGGCAGCGGGCCAGGGTTCAAATCCCGGCTCCCCAGGTCCCTCACTGCGTGACCCTAGACAAGCACTTGACTCCTCTAAGTCTGTTTCCTCCTTTGTGAAGTGGGGCCAAGAACAGAAGCACAGCGCAGACCCTCAACAGACCCAGCAAAACCGTTCCTCCCTGTTCACCTGCCTGCCTCGCCAGCCAGGCTGCTACACCAGCCAAGGAGATGGCTCTGTTTGGTTCTCTAACCCCTGGCGTGGTGCCTGCTCACAGTGGGCACTCAAGAAGTATGCACTGAGGAAACCAGGCAAGGTTGGTTGACACAATGGGTTTTCATTTTAATTCAGTTCAGCAGTGCCTGGTTTTAAATCTTGGTTCTACCACTTCCTTCCTGTGTGATCATGGGCAAGTTACTTAACTTCTCGGAGTCTCATATGTTCCACCTGTAAAATGGGTATAAGACTAGACCCTACCTTATAAGGTTGTTGAGATGACATGAGAGAAGGGATGCAAAATGCTTATTAGCCCAGTGTAAACTCGTAGCAGAAGCCAGATCTGTGTCGGCTACCATCGTTATTACTGGGCTCTAACACAACCTCCCAGTAATAATAATGGGAAAAAGCAGAAGCAGTGACAGATACCATTTTCCTGGGCTCCAAAATCACTGTGGACGGTGACTGCAGCCATGAAACTAAAAGGATGTTTGCTCCTTGGAAGGAAAGCTATGACAAACCTAGACGGTGTATTAAAAAGCAAACATATCACTGCTGACAAAGGTCTGTCTAGTCAAAGCTATGGTTTTTCCAGTATTCGTGGACAGATGTTAGAGTTGGACCATTAACAAGGCTGAGCACCAAAGAATTGATGCTTTTGAGTTGTGGTGCTCGAGCAGACTCTTGGTCTTTCACTCCCTGGACTGAAAGGAGATCAAACCAGTCAATCCTAAAGGAAATCAACCCTGAATATTCATTGGAAGGACTGATTCTAAAGTTCGAATACTTTGGCCACCTGATACGAAGAACCAACCCATTGGAAAAGACCCTGTTGCTGGGAAGGACTGAGGGCAGAAGGAGAAGGGGGCGACAGAGGATGAGAAGGTTAGATAGCATCACTGACTCAATGGACATGAATTTAAGCAAACTCTGGGAGATAGTGAAGGACAGAGGAGCCTAGTGTGCTGCAGTCCATGGGGCTGCAAAGAGTCAGACATGACTTAGCGACTAAACAGCAACAACACAACCTCAAAGAGCCTCACCTTCCCACTCTTGAAGGAATGTAACTAACACTCCTTACTTGGCTGAGTTTCTGAGTGGGTAACTGCAGACAAGGAGGATGAATGAGCCGAGCACAGAGTGGGCGCTTAGTAAATACGGAATAAATACAGGTTCCCTTCCGTTTCCTCAAACTAGAGACACACATGGACAGTTATTCAGTAACTTTTCACAAACATGAGTGAGGTGGGATCACAAGTCAGGAGCAACAGATGCAGAGACGAGGCTTAGGAGGGAGGGCATCTAGGGGAGGAACCAGGAAAGGCTTCGTGGAGGAGGTGTGTGATCTGGGTCAGGAAGGTGCAGGGAAAGCAGGGAGGTGGGAGTGAATGTATGGACAGAAGAGTTGGGGCACCCACCCCTGCAAAAGCAAAGGATTTCAAAGCAGCATCTCAGAAGGTAGGGGAGATGTTTCCATTGTCTCTCTTTGTGAACTTGGGGTTTGGTAGCACAGTGGCTGAGCTGGAGGGCTCCATGGGCACGGAGCCTCTGTGCTGGGAATGTTGTCATAGATACAGGCCAACAACACAGACAGCAGAATAACTGAGCTGGGGCGGGGGGGATGTGCTGGAATCATCTGCCCCAATCATTCTTTAGATGTAGAAACTGAGGCCCAGAGAGAGGAAAGGACTTGATCAAGGTCACACAGCAGGTCAGAGGCAGAGCTGAGACCTATGCTCAGTCTCCTAATGGCTAGGTCAGAACTCTTTTACTGACAACGGCAATGACAAGTTCATGGTACTTGTGTAGTGCTTATTGTATGCACCTGTGTCTTAGTTTCTTAGGAAGATGAAGTCATTTGAGCCCCACAACTACCCTTGAGTCAGGGACTACCATTACTTCCATTTTGCAGATGAGCAAACTGAGGCCCAGGGAACTCAACTGAGTTGCCTGAAGTCACACTGCTAATAGAGAGCAGAGCCAGGATTCAACCCCAGGCTACAAAGCTGCAGAGTCTGGGTGCTTAACCAGTACACTCAGCTCTTCTCAGCATGCATCCATCCCATCATGCATGCGTGCACCCATCCATCCAGTCAAGCATGCCTGCATTCATTCAAGCAGCATTTACTCTAGCGCCTACTGTTCCAGGCACTCAGGAATTGGCAGTGAATGAAAGCCAACCCCACAGAGCCCTGCCCGCCCCTCTGTGACCCCTGCCGCCTTCTACTGAGCCCAGCCATTTCAGCTCGCTAAAAACCGTCTGTCTACCTGTAAAGCCTGGTCTCAAATGTAGCTGCTCAAGACCACAGACTGCTGTACTGCTGGGAAACCACAAACCAGCCCCCCTTCAAAAGCCATTCTGTCACTTGCTTAGGAAAGGGCGAGTGAAGACGATTGATCCAGTATATACTTCTGGATAGAATGATGAGTTGCATGGAGGACCAAGGCCTCACTGGCAAAAGAAAAAAAATTCTTCAAATCAGATTTAGAAATAGTACACAGGGCTTGAAGTGACAGAGCGAAAAAGTGCAACGGTTGTGTTTTGCCACTACAAGAGCTTTCAACAAGTCCAGAACCCTTGGCAGGGAGGAAGCAGGTCAGTCACATGCCCTGGACAGTCTATCAGGTAGCTGAGTACTCTTCCGGGGCTCCCAGAAGACCCAGACCTCCTCCTGCTTATAGTAGAACGCCTGCTTGGTTCCAGGCCACGACACTGTTCTGCCCTGAAAGGCTGGCATGACTGTCCCACTTCCCAGAGGACGAAACAGAAAAAGGA
>NW_011494756.1:1925558-1926695 GCF_000754665.1 Bison bison bison | reverse complement strand
CAACACAGGCCTGGCTCTCCAAAGACTGCGGTCCCCCTCAACACTGCCACTTGAGTGCAGCCTTGGGCAGGCCTTGTGGCTTCTCTGATCCTCCAGTTTCTTCTTCCTTAAAGTGAAGACACTGAGACACAAGAGCAGAAAGCTCCCTGCCAGCCCTGGCATTTGGTGCTTTCATCTGATGAGGCTGCAAGATTGGGGCCAAGGACAGGAAGAAGGGCCAGGCAGATGTTTCCCCAACCCACATCACCTCCAACACCTTCATCCCACCTCCGCTAGGACCCTGAGTCAGCTTGTAAACAGTCCCAGAACAAGGGATCTTAAAACAGAGATCCAGTTCAGGGAAGTGAGGTGTTTTATGCCCATCCTACAGATGGGACTACAGATGCAAATCTGTAAGAGAAGTACTCTCTCCCTGCCACTGCCTTCCCTCAACACGCTGACAGGCTCTGAACCTCCTGTGCCATTTGGCCATGTGAGAGGAACTGAGTGGCTACTGAACTCAGGTTATTAATAGAATTAAGTTGCTGACTTAATTGAGTTGCTGCTGTGTCTGACTCTTTGTGACCCTATGGACTGTAGCCCACCAAGCTCCTCTATCCATGGGATTCTCCAGGTAAGGAGTGGGTTGCCGTTTCTTTCTGCAGGGGATCTTCCCAACCGAAGGATCAAACCCATGTCTCCTGCATCGACAGGCGGGTTCTTTACCACTAATGCCACCTGGGAAACACATGCATGCATGCATTACTAATAATCCCCAATATCTGCATAATCTCCACCTCTTGGCTGTGCCAATGCTCACAGACTCAGTTTCCTCTTCCACAAAGCGGGAATACTCGTCATTATTCTTCCCCGAGATGGCAGGACAGGAATCACGCGTCCCATTTTGCAGATGAAGGAACTGAGGCTCAGAGAAATGGCATTCAGTGCACTGAAGCCACAACTCGAACATGGGTCTGTGACGCTTAATGTAGGAGGCGAAAGGCGAGAAAAGATCTGGGGTGGGCTGAGATTGTGAACCGAGCACACTTTTATCTGCTGGCAGTCTGCCGATGGTCACAAATGCGGGGTGATTGGCCCGCCCGGGGGCCATCAGGGGCCTGCAGCCTGCCCCGGGCACAGCTGCCACCCTGGCAGACC
>NW_011494756.1:1921200-1925458 GCF_000754665.1 Bison bison bison | reverse complement strand
GCAGACCCCCAAAGAGCCCCCCGAAGAATCTCCGCGCTCTCAAGCTTTTTTTCCCATTCCAAACATGCCAGAGCCCCACGGACCCCGGAGGCTGCTACTTAGCGCCAGATTAATCACACCGAATTCTCCATCCAGATATTGCGTGCAGGCCGAATTCCCACCGCTAATCGCCGTAATATTCTCCTCGGCGTGTGCAGGCGGCCGGGGCGATGTTCCAGGAATATTAATTCTCCACCGCTGGCTCACTCCCGCCACACGCATGCGCCCCCTGCACCGCCGGCTGATGTTCGGGGATCAGGGGGCCGGGCAGGGGGACAGGAGACCAGCAGGAGGCAGAGCCCAGGTGGGAAGCCCTTCCTGGGGCCAGGGCCCCCCTGGGTGGGAAGCACTGGCCCCAAGGCCTGGCTGACAGTTTAACCTGAGCCAGTGCAGGGCTAGAGGTGGCTCATGCCTGCGGCGGGGGTTGCCCCACTTACCCTGTCTCTCCTTCCAGTTTTGCCCCAGAGCCCCCTGTCCCTGGATCTGCAGTAGTCTCAGGGCTCCTGAGAAGTCACACGGTACGAGTCCTCTGATGTCCTCTCAACACAGCAGAGCTTTGAGGAAATGGGCAGCCAGGGACCAGCTAATCCCAGCCAAAAAAAAAGCACACACACAAAAAGGAGTGAAAATCTTTCATCTGCTCAAAATATAAAAATGTGGGCGGCAGAGGGGACTCGGGTGAAAGAAGTTAGGCTCTACTGTGGGCTGGTCCAGCCTGGAGGGGACAGGCCTCTGCTGCTGGCAACACGGACCCTTGCCTAGCACATGTAGGGGACCCCCTCTCCACACAGAGTGATCCTTAGCAGAGGAGCCCGAGAAAGGCTGGTGGGGACAGCGTCTAGCTTCTGGAGGGTCTCTAAGGAGAGCAAGCCCACTGATTCTGGTTGAAGCATATGGGCATATGGACAAGACACTGGCCTGTCCTCAGGGAGTGCCCGGCAATCCAAGAAAAACAACAGTCCTGAGCACAGGCCCTGGGAGCACACCTCCTGCCCACCCCGACCCTGGGACCCCCAGAACAGCACTGGGAAGAGCCACATACTCAGGGGCTTCGCAAAACACCCTTCTGACCTTTGTTGTTCAGTCGCTAAGTTGTGTCCGACTCTTTGCCACCCCATGGACTGCAACACGCCAGGCTTCCCTGTCCTTCACCATCTCCCAGAGATTGCTCAAACTCATGCCTGTTGAGTCAGTCATGTCATGCCTCTGATCTTATCCTGGTTCAAACTCAGTACCACCAGGGGAAGCAGTTTCACACGCAGTTCACCGATAAGGAGCCTGATGCGTGGCCAGGTGAAGTCAACAGCCCAGCCAGAGCGGTCCCCAGGCCGACAGAATCCAGAGCCAGTGCCCTCTCCTCTCCAAAGCACAGCCTCACCCCACACCCCAGGGCTCCTCTTCTCAGAAATGACTTTTAAGGTTCTTCCTGCTCCCACATCCTGACCAACAAACAAAAGCATTTATTGAGCACCTCCTGTGTGCCAGGCCCAAGGATCCAGAAATGCATGAGATTGTATTGTTCAAGGAGCTCACCGTCAGGTGGGAGGAGAGAAAAGTAAACCAGTGGCCACGCTCCAGCCTGAGCTCCACGGGAACGGGGCCTTCCCCTGTGGGCTTGGGGGTTAGGGCGGCCTTCCCAGGAGAGGAGGAGGAGGAGGAGACAATCCTAGAGGAGAAAGTGGGGGCGGGGGAGGGATCCCTACACTGGTGTTTCTGGACCAGAGCGGACCGACCGAGAAGGCTGAGAGTGATTTCTGCGAGTGGTTCAGTGAAGGCAGCCTCCGTGCGTGGGATCAGATAAGAGCAGGAAGGACGTGGCTGCCGGTCGGATGGTGTGCTGGGCTGGGCAGGGCAGGGTCCTAGGCCCAGTTTGGGTCCAGGTGAGCTGAGCCAGCCCCTGGCCAGGCAAGGGCAGGGCCCTGGGCTACAGAGGGCTGAGGAAGGGGCCTCTTGACCCCAGGTCTCCTGACTCCTGGTCCAGGGATCTGACTGGGAGGTGGGCCTCTAAGAACACCCCCAAAGATGAGTCCAGCCTAACAGAGTGAGCAAAAGGGGGTGGTGTGAGGGTTTGGGGCTCAACCCAATTCCTTTCTGGCACTAAGAGATTAATAAGAGAATGAAGGTTTAAACCACAGAGGTGGGAATTCCCTGGTGAATTCCAGAGGTTGGGACTCTGCGCCTTCACTGCTAAGGGCCTGGGTTCAATCCCTGGTCGGGGAGCTAGGATCCCACAGATCGTGAAGGGCAGCCAAAACAAAACCCACAGAGGTGAGGGATGGAGTTCAAGCCCCCGGCCTCTCCCACCGCAGCCAGCTCCTGTCCAGCCCAAGGGACACTAGTTGCCCCCCATCCCCCGTGGACCTGAGGGGCCTGCCCGGGCAGGGGCCCAGTGCCTCTCACGCTGCCTCTGGTATCAGCCTCATGCGCGAAAGAGAACCAAGGGGACTCTCGCTGGTTTCTCGATGCGGACACGCCACTGGGAGAAAAACCGCAGGTGGAAATAAACACGCGTGGGCCTCACACGTGCCAGGCGCTCTGCCCGTGATCACAGGGTGGCATCCAAGGAGGGGGCTCACCCAGGTCCTGCTGGCAGCAGGAGGGAGCGTTTCATGGCTCTTACGTTTGGGCCGGGGTGTTCAGTGTCCTGTCCCTCAGGCCCCACTGTTCCCAATCAGAACAGGCGCACAGAGGCCAGGATGAAGCAAAAGGACAGCTTCTCACTCTGCTCCTGCCCTCACCGTTGCCAAGCACCAGTCCTGTGCCTTGGACTCACTTTTGAGAAATGCAAGGCAGGACGGGGACTTAGCTGAGACCCAGCAGATACTCTGAGAGACTTGGCGGGGGGAAGCCAGGGCCCAGCCCTGCCCCCAAGTAACATCCCAGCCTGTTAACTATAACCGAGGTGTGCCACAGGACCCCAGGAGGGTAGACAGAAAGTTACCCTTGGAAAATCCCTGAAGGCTTCCTGGAGAAGGGGGCATTTCACAGCAACCTAGAGGGCAAGGAAGCCTGTGTGAGCTGCAAAGCTCCAAACACATAAGACACGGGGCCTTGTAACTTCAAGGGAGACTGGGTCCAGTTTTAGTTATCAGCCCTGACCTCCCTCCCAACCCCATTCCAGGCCAGCCCCTTCCCATTCTCCGTACCCCTATCTTCCGCCTCCAGGTACCTTATGACTGTGGCTAGTCTCTGTGAAAGTAAAGTCCAGCTGAATGACTAATGTGACCATGGAGGCACAGACACGTACTTGGTGTGCCCTTGGGCTCCGGTCCCACACACCATCTCCCCTTTGGCACTGCCCACCAGGAGTGGCAGGGCCTGGGTGTCAGGTGCTGGGCCCTTGCAGGCAAGATAGATGGACTAGCGAGTCAGGCTCTGGGCTGTCTGTCCCTAGACCCAGCCCTGGAGCAAGGCAGAGGACAGGGCACGAAGGCTGGATGAGCCAGGAGCCCAGTCAGTCCCCCACATGAGGCCTCTTGGTCAGGTCCGGGCTCCTGGAGGAGGCTGACAAGTACCATTCCTGAGCCCCAACCCCCAAGAGAGCCAACAGCGTCAAGCATTGGCCCTAGCTCCTCCAACCAGGGGAAGACCGGGGTCTGGGCTCAGCCTCCCCACTCCTGACTGAGACAGCAAACCACCTCTCGGCTCCAAGGCTTAGTCTGTCCATCTGGAACATGGACTGGCCACACCTATCTTGCAAGTTTATTGTGAAGACTCTGATGAGTGAGTAACAAACAGGAGAGGTAAAATGCTGGCTCCTTCCTCAGGGCTGGGCATTTAAAGAGACCCAGGCAAATAAAAACAGGGCCTCTCCTGGTTAGGGGAATTCACACTGGCCTCCTTTATGGCTCATAACAGCCCAGAAAGGGAGAAACTACTCTTCTAATTGTACAGGTGGGAAACTCAGGGCAGGCAGGTGAGGGGCTCACCCAAGGTCACAGAGCGCCAAGTTCCCAGGTGTTCCGTGCCTGACTCTCTTAAGTGGGCGCTTTCAGGCAAAGGGGTGGCAGAGAGGCCAGGGGCACCAAAAACCAGCCCACTAAACTCCAGCTAAGAGGCTTAGTTGGCCCCAAACCCTGAACCCTAGCTCAGGAAGAAGACCCCCACTGCCAGCCTCCCCAAGCCTGCAGCCCTCCTGGGCTCTGGCCTTGTGGGTGGGTGGGGGCTTGCCTTGAAAGCCAGGAGCTTTTCAGCCCTAGGATGGAAGCCAGGAAGGGGC
>NW_011494756.1:1919013-1921100 GCF_000754665.1 Bison bison bison | reverse complement strand
AGGGGCTGGGAAGTGGGGAACAACCCCACAGGATGAGCCTCCCGATGGGGAACCACCCCCTGCCAGCACCCTGCCCGCTGAGCCTGCAGTGCGGTGCATTAAGGGAGCTCAAGGCGCAGGCAGGCACCTGCCAATCTCAGCCCACGGCCCCCGCCCCGGCCCCCCTCTCCCGGAGGACAGATAATTCTCTCGCTCTCCCAGCCTGACAAAATAACTAATGCTAACTCAATAAAGTCCCCCTTGAAGGTTTTTAATTACCAGACTGTGCTGAAGACTAAAGACTCCGGAGCGGGAGGGAGGCCAGGGGGAGGAGGCCGATGGAGGTCGGAGGGGCGGAGGCAGGAAGCAACTCCCCTTCCAGCTCAGGGAAGAGGGCAGGGCCAGGCCCGCTGCTGTCCAGGGTGCTGGGCTGGGCAGTCACAAGGATTTTTAGGAGTCATATTCTCAACAGCGGCCACTGATGGAGACAAGGCTAGTTACCTACCAGGGACTTGATGGAGATCATCTGTTCTAAGCTCACAGCTGACCGCAAGGTAGCCTCTCATGTCCCCACTGTACAGATAAGGACAAGGAGGCTCAGGGGGGAGAGACGGGGGTGGGGGGCGGGCAGCGGTGTGCTGTGGTCACACAGCCAAGCCAGGGTTGTCCAGCTATACTCAGCGACGGGCAGAGTGCCTGGCTGCTGGCAGAAGGAAACTCAACCCAGGGATTCGGTTGGAGGGCACAGGAATAACCCTCAGGGAAGGTCAAATGATGTGCCGTGGCTTCTATGCAATAAGATGGGCTGGGCCGAGGACCCAGACAGCAGAGCCAGGAGCTGGCTGGCTACAGGCTCTGCCCGAGGGGACCCAAGCCAAACCTAAAGGTGGGGGCAGAACATGACGTCATGGGGCAAAGGGGGGCGGGGCTCAGACACTCCCATGATGAACCCCCATGGCCACCCAGGGAGATGATGAAGGAAGGGGAAGGCACCTCAGGAGAAGGGGTGGTACGTGAGCCATGCCCTCCACCCTTGGCCTGAGCACTTCCTCTCTGAAAGACAGTAACACCTGACTGGACCTGCATGGCGGCCTCTGTTCCAGAACACCCCCAAGCCCCTCCCTGCCCTGCCCTGAAGGCACCCACCCACCCACTCCTCTCTCCTAAGCCAGGGGCTTTCCTTTCCACTTGCCTGAGCCTGTTTCCACCTCACAGTTCCCTCCCTTGGCACGGTCTGCCCTGATATCTTTACCCCCAGGTCATAGCCCAAAGGATCCCTCCTTGGATAAGCCTTCCTTGGGACTCCCTACCTTGGCCTTCTCGCTCACAGGCCCCCCAGAAGCTGCCGGCAAAAATGCCGCGCAGCCTCCAAGGGTCCCGACCCCACACCCATCGCCTCCCCTAGGCAGCCTTCCCAGGTCCCAGGGCAGTGACCAGCTCCCCACTCGGTACAGGGTGCTTGGGCATCAGTGAGGTGGAGGGGCTGAAGCCGTCATGCTGGGTTCAAATTCTGCCCTAGCAGCTTATGAGGCATATGAACTTCTCTGAACCTCAGTTTCCTCCTCTATAAAATGAGGGTTAAGCCCCTTATTTGTAGAGGACTTAGTGCCTGGTGAGTGCGTGGTGTTGCTTAGAATTAACATCACCGTCAGCCCATCCTCCTGCAGCCAGGTCTCTCCTAATTGGACGCTGCACCCTTTGGCCTCGGCACAGGCCCTGGACACGTGTGTATCAGGGGCACCGGTTCGACGTCTGCCCCTGGGAGACAGGCCACGGAGGTCCCACAGGCTCCTTTTCCCAGATGAGAACGTGGAGGCTGCGGGAGGCTTGCTGCTACGCCGTGGACCCACTGCCCGCCTCTGCTCTTTTCGCTGCTGCTTCTGAGAATTTGCTCTTCCCAGCTCTTCGGAGGCACCAACTTGGGGGGTGGTGCCGAGAGCCAGCGCAGCTGTGCCTGGCTCCAGAGGGCTGCGAGCGGGCAGCTGGAGGCCCCAACGCCCAGCCCTGCCTTGAGCCTCCTGGCTGGGATCACAGCCCTGCGGCGTTCGAGCTGCTGCCCACCAGCCGGCCCCCTGGCATCGGGCCCGGGATGCCAGCCAGCCGGGAGA
>NW_011494756.1:1915822-1918913 GCF_000754665.1 Bison bison bison | reverse complement strand
GAGCTGTCAGCCAGGAGGCAGGCTCGGCAGGGCCGAGACCCCCCACCTCTGAATGGGGCCCCCGGCCAGGCTACAGGACAGGGCCAAGCTTCTCATCGCCACAGCTACAAGGGCGCCCTGCGGGCACCTGCTCCACGCTGGGCTCAGGGACGTAATGTTGCCAGGTGGGGACCCAGGAGGACTCGCTCCCATGTACTCAGCTCAGCTTTTCACTACCGTGGAAGGAGCACGTGGAGCCGAGGGAATTTTCAAGTCAAATAATAATAAAAACAGCAACCACCACAGCTGACATTTAGCAGCACTTACTCCGTGCCAGGTGTTCTATGTGTGACTGCACTGATTCCTCCCAGAGGGAGATGCTATTATTATCCCCTCTCTACAGACGTGGCAGCTGAGCTCAGAGAGGTGTAGCAACTCACCCGGAACCACACAGCAAGCTTGGGAGCACTCAGAATCTGAAGGCAGCCTTTATAACCTGTGCCACAACCTCTCCACCGCACTGGCTCAGGCAGAGCTAAGTGTCCACACTGGACAGTCCAGCTGGGTGGCCTTTGGCAAGGAAGCCACCCATCTGCAAAACGGGTATCCTCAGGAAAGACTGCACTGTAGAGCTGCATGGGGGCTGAAGACAGAATCGGGTTTGGCCGAGGACATGTTCCCTAAATACGGCTGGGGGGTTGGTCACATTCATGGAGTGGCTGAGTAAGTAAGAGTGAGCCCCAGGATAAGGAGCCTGTCTCATCAGAGTCTCTGCCAGCCTGCCTCCTTCCCCACCCTCCACAGCTTCCTGGGCACCCCCTATGGGCATGACTGAGCTAGAAGGAGTCGATGCTGGGGAGGGGCAGTTCCTGGGGCCAACCATGAAAGCCCAGCAAGCCAAAACTTTGAGGACTGGCCCCAGAAGCTCCACTTTGTACCTGCCTCTCCGCACCCCAGAAGGTAAACTCGGGAAAAACTGGCCAGAGAATAAAGGGCCACTGGATTGAAACAGATGTGTGCAGACACTCCTCTCGTGTGGTCTCTCTGCCCAGATTCTCTGTCCTCTCAGCAGCTGGGGACTATCAGGCAGGGCCCTCCATTCCTAGATCAGGGTCTCACAGGAAGGGCGCTGAGCAGTCATTGGTGAGCATGTGCCAGGCTCAGGGCTGCCCACTGAGGGGGTACAGGCTACTACTCAGCCCAGCTGCTCACATCTGTACAAAGTGCTGGGGCTTGTTCTTTTTTTAGCATCTCTCTTCTCGCTCAATTCAAAACAAGCCCAGTGGAGAGACCATATTGCTATCGTCCCCATTTCCCACTTGCCCAGAGAGGGACACTGCCCTACCCAAGGCCACACAGCTGACCAGGCTACAAACCTGGGACACCTGTTACTAGATGCCCTAACCCAGGGAGGGCCAAGCCCTGCGGTGGAGAGCCACTGTTTTGCTCCCAGAACAACTCCTTTGGGAGGTTGAGGGGAGCAGAGGAAGGACTGAGAAGGAGGACCCTCCGGATGGGCAGGGAGCACCATGAGGGAGGACCCTCTGGATGGTCAGGGAGCATTGTGAGGGATGACCCTCCAGATAGGCAGGGAGCACTGTGAGGGACGACCCTCTGTATGGGCAGGGAGCACTGTGAGGGAGGATCCTCAGGATAGGCAGGGAGCACTATGAGGAACAACCCTCCAGATGGGCAGGGAGCACTGTGAGGGAGGATCCTCCAGATAGGCAGGGAGCACTGTGAGGGATGGCCCTCTGTATGGGCAGGGAGCACTGTGAGGGAGGACCCTCCAGATAGGCAGGGAGCACTCTAAGGGATGACACTCTGGATGCAAAGGGGTCTTCTGGAGACAGGGTAGGTAAGGACCCAGCTGACAGTGGCTGGGGATGTCCAGTGGGCACCCCAAGGCAGGAGTCAGCCCCAGTGTCACTGACTAAGGCCTCAAGGGAAACCACACAGTACCAGGAGCACTCCTGGTGACTCTACAGTTGGAGAGCTGGTGAGAAACGGTGGAAGTCCCTGTGGCATCACAGAAGCCCAACCTGTGCCCTCCTGCCAGACACCCAGGGAAGCAGAAGGCACCCTGATCCGGGTGGGGGTGGGGGAGGCAGAGGAGGTTTGGGCTCCAGCTCAGCTGTGCGACTGTGTGAGTCTGGGCACCTCTCAGAGCCTGGGCTCCTCCCCCATGCACTGGTGGGGCAAGACGGATGACCCCCTTGCCACCCTAGGACACACCAGGCACGCAGTAGGCCTACTGGCCCGCTGGCACAATTACAGTCTTTGCTCTGATTCCTTCAGCTCGACAGTTGCCTGTCACGGACACACCTGCCAGGAAGACAGATTTAACCACAGAAAGTAGAGCAGGGACAGGCCAAAGCCTGGGGGCCAGCAGGTGGGTGTCCCTCCCCACCAGCACACATCGCCCTTCTCGGGCCAGCCTGGGACCGGCCAGCCTAGCACCTGGACTCGTCCCTGTGTCAGCCAGCCCAGAGGAGACCTCGACTGGCGTGTTCCCAGCCTCAGTGGCTGTGGACCAGGGCATGGGGTGGCGAAGAACCCAGGAGCAGGGGGTGGAATCGCAGACACCAAGATTTCTACCCCACTCCCTGCCCACTATGGAAGGGGAGGAAAATGGAGGTTCTATGAGGCCACCAGGCAATTCTGGATATGGGCCCTGGGGACTCAGCCTTTAGAAGGCGTGGGAGAGACAGGAAGGGGTGGTGGGCAGAGGGCAAGGGTCCCCAGGGCCACCAGCTGGGGGGTCCCAGGGAACATCTACTAGGCAGGAGGTGATGGAGGGTCCTTCCTAAACTCTCCCCTCCCCTCCCTTCAGCCCCCGCTGGGTGGTCACAGCCTCCCACCTGCACCTTCTTCGCTCTCTGCACTGCCCACCCCTACCTTCCTTGTCTTACTCCCCCACCACCAAATCCCTCCCTCCCAGTCCATTCTCTTCCCTCCCCCAATCCTGCCAGTGGGCTTCCAAAGTCCCAGACCCCAGTTTCCCCCGAGGACAAAAAAGGTTGCAGCCCCCCCGAACTGGGCAGCTTTGGCCTCGAGACCTCATGAATAAAGGATGCTGGCAGTGGCCGGTCACTCACTCAGGAGCAGGTAG
>NW_011494756.1:1915438-1915711 GCF_000754665.1 Bison bison bison | reverse complement strand
CTCCTCCACAGTGGCCACAACCCCCACTAGTCAGGGCTGCTTCTCCCTGTCCTCAGCCAGCAAGGTGCTAACCCATCTAACATCTCTCCCCACAGGCAGCCCCCTCCCCAAAACTAACCTCCCGTGGGGGTGACCTAGCCAGGCATGTAATGTCAGGAATGGAAAGCAATTAGTGGGCACCTGGAGGAGGAGGGGTGGGAAAGAGAGAACAGCAGAGGAGAGGAAGTGGAGGGGAAGGGGGAGGAGGGAGAAGGGAGGAAGAGGAGGAGAGAG
>NW_011494756.1:1910934-1914939 GCF_000754665.1 Bison bison bison | reverse complement strand
CTTTGTCTGGAGGCAGGTTTTGAAACCTTTCTCTCCGAGGAGAGTGGCAGGGCGGATGGGGGCCTGTGGTCAGCCGCCGGGCAGGTGGCCAAGAGTCAGGACCACCCAGTGATGCCGAGGGGCCTGGCTGGTGGGAGGCTTGTGGCCGGGCCAGCCCAGTGATCCAGAGACGCCGGAAATCTGGACTTTTTACGTGAATGCTTCCTCTTTTTAATACTGGAGGTGGGGGGGAGGGAGAAAGAGAGAAGACCACATGGGCCAAAGAGAGCCTCTGCTCACCTGGTCCAGGACTCTAGAATGCTGGCCTCCAAACCCCGTTTATCACAGGGAGGACATGAGAGGGCAGATGCCTGCTCAAGGGCAGGCAGCCAGGCCCACCTGAGGGTCCCAGAGGGCTCCCCAAGGGCCCGGCATGACTGTGGCTGATGGGCAGGGGATGGGGTCATAACCCCGCCGCATTCAGCTGGGGGCCAGGGCACCCACCCCTTGTCTCACTGAGGCCTCTCCACCGCTGCGAGGCCTGCTCCCCATGCCCACTTCTCACATTCTGTCCTGACCTATCTGGTGACGTCCTGCAACTCCCTGAAGGCCCCAGGCTCAGCTGCGTTCTTATGAATTCACTCAGCTGTTTGCTGTGCTGTCCACTCCCCCCACAAATAGGGCCCGACCTGGGACTCTGGTTGGGACAGAAAGGCTGAGCCTCCGAGGAGGAGGCAGCAGCTTACCCAGCAGAGAAGTGAGCAGGGTCAGCGGGCGGGGGTGGTAGGTGCTCCCCAAAGGAAGGCCCAGGGCAGGGGACAGAGAATTCCAGGCAGAAGGTGTGCGTTGAGCATTGGTGTGTATGTGTGTGTGTGTGTGTGTGTAAGTGGGTTGGTGTGTGTGTGTGTGTTTAAGCGGGTTGGGGTATGTGTGTGTGTGTGTGTGTGTGTGTAAGCGGGTTGGTGTGTGTGTGTGTGTGTGTGTGTGTGTCTGTAACCAGCCACCAGTAGCCAGAGGGGAGGCAGGGTGGGAGGTGGATAGGCAGTCTGGGAAACCAGTCGCAGAGCTCAGAGGTCTCTCCTGGGGACACTGGGAGCCCCTAAGTTGTCTGAGCAACAGGGGGGCAGCTGAGACCTTCGCTCTGGGGTCTCAGGATGCCTCTCTGAAGTCCTCTGTCCCTCCCTGCATTCCCTGTACAAGGATTCACTGCACACTGATGCTGGGCCAAGGCCCCAGGGCAGGCAGATGGGTGCCGGCCCTCAGGTGGTGGGGGAGGCCGATGTGAACACCACAGGGTGAGAGGGGCCAGGACTGGGTGGGCCTGATCCCTTGGGAGTACCCCCTGCTGGGGGAAGGCCGAGGGAACAGCAGGGGCCCGGGCGCAGGGAGAAGCAAACTGAGGCTTTTCTGAGTAAGAAAAGTGGATCAGCAGACCCAGGTGTGGGCAGGAGCCCGGCCGAAGGGCATGGAGCTTCCTGACTTTATCCCAAGGGCGATGGGGGAAGCGAGGGCGGGAGCAAGATGACTGATGCTCATGGGGCTGCATGCCAGAGCCTTGGCTCTGGGAAGGCCATCCCTGGGTGGGTGGGAGGACTCCTATTCTATCTGCAGAACCCGGGCGGATGGGCAGCCGTTCCTGCGGAAGACTTCATTTCCAGCCAAGAAGGAACGTCCAGGGCAGGGAGCCCTTTGGCTGGACAGACACACACAGGCCGGTGTGAGCAAGACTCAGACAGCCCCCTTCTCCCGCAACCCTCCCCAGACAGCTAGATGAGCTCCGGCAAGGCCCTCAACCTGAGCCCCCTGGAGAGGAGCTACTGGGGAACTCGACCTCGCAGGGTACTGACCCCTGAACCCTAACCCCGGAGCCAGCATCAGAGGAGCAACTAAGGGGACAGTGGGGAAGGGGCCAGGCTTGGGAGAGGTGGAGAGTACCCCTCACTGAGCAGGCTTCCCTGAATCCACTTGCAACGCAGGAGACCAGAGTTCGATCCCTCAGTCAGGAAGATTTCCTGGAGGAGGGCATGGCAACCCACTCCAGTATTCTTGCCTGGAGAATCCCATGGACAGAGGAGCTTGGCAGGCTACAGTCCATGGGGTCACGAAGAGTCGGACACGACTGAGCGACTACCATTTTTTCCTCAATGAGCAGGAGCCTGATGCCATCAATAACAACACTATGAGGTGTTATGAGCCTTGCTCTCCAAACGAGGAAACTGCAGAGTTAGGACTGGACTGAGGCTGGCAGAGATCACAGTCAGGGTCTCCGAAAGGGACACGGACAGGGCAGATGGGTCCCAGCAGAGGGGCTGCTCTGGGACAAAGCCTAGGATCTCTGGGGAGAGTGTCCAGAGACGGGGCAGCTTTCTCCTCAATCCTGGACTGTCCACGGGCAGCGGAAGTAGGGGCAGAGAAGGTGGAGGGGAAACCACCCAGGCGGCTTGCCTTCACTCATACTTCCGTTCATCCACTATGTACCCAAGAGACCAATCTCTATCCTCAAAGAGCTCCCACCCCAATCTGCCAGCCACCAACGACCCCCCACCTTTTACAGATGAAGAAACCAAGGCGAGCAGAAGATACTTTACCAAGGTCACCAGCCAATGAGAGGCAGAGCCTAGTGCCGGCCCTCTGTTCCCTGCTGCTGCTACTGCTAAGTCGCGTCAGTTGTGTCTGACTCTGTGCGACCCCACAGACAGGTAGCCCACCAGGCTCCCCCGTCCCCGGGATTCTCCAGGCAAGAACACTGGAGTGGGTTGCCATTTCCTTCTCCAATGCATGAAAGTGAAACGTGAAAGTGAAGTTGCTCAGTCGTGTCCAACTCCTAGCGACCCCATGGACTGCAGCCTACCAGGCTCCTCCATCCATGGGATTTGTCAGGCAAGAGTACTGGAGTGGGGTGCCGTTGCCTTCTCCAAAGGATGCTGTAATTCTACACAAAGTTCTAAAATAATACCTCAGATTAGAGGAGCATCTTAGAAACATAAAAAATTTAAAAAAATGGCTTGAGGGTCGCAATATTGATTTTAAAATTGTTTCCTGCACCAATTATCAATGAGGCATATTTGTTCCCCAGTCCTTCGTTAATGGGATTCTTGGATGTCTCGTGCTGGAGGTGGGGGCAGGAAGAAGGAGAGGAAAAAGGGAGAAAAGAAGCTGGCACTGTTGGTGACCCTGTCCTAGACAGGCTCTCTGGGGACACGTCCCCAGCATCGTCATCGTGCAGAGCACAGAGCCCCCTCCTGCCTGGCAACTCTGGAATGACTTCTTCACTGGTTGCCCCCCCCCCAACTGGCCCGGGTTGGGGCCCCACCCAGCTGAACCCCAGCCTCCAGCCCTGCACACAGTAGGAGGTTCTGAAACACTGCAGTGCATTGTTCATGGAAACCACCATGTGCCAGGTCCCATCACACATTCTCTCTCTGTCCCCCAGACAGCTAGATGAGCTCCAGCAAGTCCCTCAACCTGAGCCCCTTGGAGAGAAGCTACTGGGGAACTTGACCTCGCAGGGCACTGACCCCTGACCCCTAACCCCAGAGCCAGCATCAGAGGAGCAGCCCATCCTAGGAGGTGGTGGGTAGGCAGTGTACAATTCATCCCATTGTACAGAGGAGGAAACGGAGGCCAGAGAGGTGCAGCCCCTCCCCTTGGTCATGGAGAAATGGTGACTTACTGGGCAGAGACCCAAGCACTCCGCATTTGTACTCACGTCACTTTCACCACAACCCCTCAGGCAGCCGTGACAGTGGCCCCGTTTTCCAGGCGAGGACCTGGATGCACAGAGGATTAAGGTAACTTGCCTGATACGCGGGAGGGACACTGGTTTCAATCCCAGGCTGCCTGGCCCCTGTCCACACCACGAACTGCCTTCTCCCCATTCCCAGCCTCCTGGCGAGGAAGGAAGTGGGGGGTTTCAAACCCTGCCTAGTCTGTGCCCTTTCCAGATGTTCACAGAGGGGACCCTCAGGGATGGTGGGGTAGGGGGGTGGCCGGTGGATGGGAGTCTGGATGGCACAGTTTGGAACT
>NW_011494756.1:1905374-1910667 GCF_000754665.1 Bison bison bison | reverse complement strand
GGGAGAAGGTGAAGGGGGCCACTTTCAAGAGCCACATTCCAGCCTGCTGGGACCAAGGCCCCAGCCCTCTCTGTGCCAGGGAAAGTCTGCCCCATCCCCTGGCTGCAACATCAAAGCTGGGTCCCCAGCCAGCCCCGAGGTAGCGTCCTTTGAGGTTTGGCAGAGACGGGGCCATATTTCAGGCTGATACAAAGCAGGCTGCACCCACCCCCTCCTGCCCGAGATCCCCATCTGGGTTGTCTACTTAATACCCCATTACGGGAGAAAATCTACAGTCAGCTCCCGCCGGCCTCAGCTGCCCCGCCCCTCCCTCCCTCGGAAAAGATCAAAGCTGCGCTAGATTCCCGCCCAGAAATTCCGTAACCGGGAACACAGGCTTGGGGAGACGCAGGTAGAGCCCAACGCAGGGGTGACTCAGGAAGTGGGGAGGTAGACACAGGTGGAACCTGGCTTCCAGGTGGGCGCTGGGGTGGCTGGCTCAGGAGCTTGGCAGGGAGAGAGTGCCCTGGACTTGGGAGGGCGTAGCGTCACATCTCACCCTGGGTTCCGGGGTCTCCTTGGCCAGCACCACCCCACACTGCTCCACCCAGCCCCTCCATCGCACCATCCCCTTGGCTGACAAAGCCTGTTACCTTTATGGCCATGATGCCCTCTGAGATCTTCCCTGGTCCCACTGCAAAGCCCTGGGGACAAGTGACAGCTACAGGTCAATCTGTACCTACTGTAACCAGCACAGCACGGCCTGGGCCGGCCTCGGGCCAGGCCTGTGCCAGGTGGGCACTCGGACGAACACTTCGATCTCAGAGCCACACTATGAGGCAGCACCTCCTTTCATAGCTGGGAAAACTGAGGCGCGGGACTTGGGTGACTGGCCCAGGCTCATCAGATGACCAGGAGGGCAAGCTGCAGGTCCGGACTGCCCAGAGTCCACTCCTCCGTATCGAGGCACACGATTTCCCTTGGCCACCACACCCTCACTCCCGGGTGATCTTGATGGGATGCAAACAGAGTGTCAGGTTCCCACGACAGGGGAGCTGACAGCCACGTCCTATACGGTGGGGGCGGGCACCGGACCCTCTTCCAGGCTGAGTCCCTGCAGTCACCAGCTTACCCGATCCTAGCTCTACCAGCTGCCCCATGCCCTAGGCTTTGTCTCCGTGGCTGGTGCCTTTTCCAAACCAAGGAAGTAAGTTCAGAGAGGTTCAGAGACCTATGGAAGATGCACAGCTCCTGGGGCACTCTGGGCCACAATAAACCCTCTCCCCGGTCACCCCGTGGGAGAGAGGGCGGGACTGCTGGGGCACACCATCTGGGTCATGAAGCGCAGCTGCAGTCATGTCAGCCCGTCTGTTCCAGCGCTGTCTGCTGGGCCCGAAGGCTGGGGGTGAGATTTAGTTAATGAGTTGGGCCAGTTCCCTAACTCATGCTAGGTGGTAGCTGACTCCTTCCTCTTGATGAGGACTGCACCCCTCCTCCTGTATCTCCCTCCTCTCGTCTAGTTTTGGGGCACCCCACCCCCTCATCCCATGCACTCTTCCTGCTCTTCCTATCTCCCCCTCCAAGACACGCTCCACACTGGCCACCCCATCAGCCTCTCAAACTGCATCAAACTAGGCCCCTCTCAGCCCCCAAGGGAGACCCGACTCCTTGCCTTGGAGGGACACCCGATCTGCCCTTCAGTCCCTGCCATCATTTCCACAGTAGCTGTTTAACCGTCCTCTATGGCATGAATGGATGGATGAAGTCCTGTTCCCTTGGCACAGGTTGTTCCAGAACTGGGGGATCTGTCCCCCCCACCCCATCCATCCTTCCAGATCCTGGCCTCCCCATTCTCTGCTCTCCATCCCTTTGGTCTGACAATGACCCTTGGCCAGGTGTCAATGGTGTGTCGTCGCGTCCCCATGGCTGGGGGCAGGGGTGTCTCTGAGGACCACATGGTGTCCGCCCTTCCTTTACCTGCCCGTGTCCCTCCCTGCACCGGGCCAGCCCTCAGAGGAGCTCAAAGAGCCTCTCGGGAGGGATGTGCGAGGCACAGGCCACCCCACGTTCACCCCATCAGCAATCAACCACAGAGACAATGGCGCCCCCGGGGGACCCCTGGCCCCTCACGGTCCGCCAGGAGGCCGGCCCTGGCGGGTCTCCACATCCACCTCCCTGCTTCACTGGCGGGGGGAACAGCAAGCACAGGGCGAACCAAGCCATTTTCCAGACTGAGTGGGGCTCAGCAAGCCGATCCGGACACGGAACACACCTCTGGCCTCTGTGAGGGAGCACGGCAGACTCAGTGAGCGAGAGTGGCTGGGGCGGGCCCCAAAGCCATCCCCCACCACGAGCAGACCGCGCGGTGGGCCAGGAGACGCGGTGCATACGGCCGCCAGTTCCCCGGCTCAGCAGAAAGCCTCCATTTTGCAGGGAGAAATTAATGAAAGGGAGAAGCCTGGGAAATTACAAGTTGCCACCTGCAATTTCTCCTTCCAAGGAAAGTGGCGGGATGGCTGATTGAAGCAGCAGCCGCCCTGCCAGGCTGGGCCAGCAGCTGAGGACCTGCTCTGCCTGCAAGGAGGCAGGTGGGGAGCAATGTGGCGGGGCTGGGGGGACTGCTAGGGGACCTCCAGGGCTTATACATCCCCCACCCCCACCCCGGGAACCTCTGGAGCGGGGAAGCCTCCAGTTGATACAAACTTCCTGGCCCCTTTTATCAACAGGCAGTCTGTGGGCCTCCATGTGACCCATGAATTAAGAGGACCCCATCACCACCCGGTGCCTCCCCTGATGGCTCAGCAACTAAAGAATCCGCCTGCAAATCAGGAGACACGGGACACCCAGGTTCGATCCTTGGGTCAGGAAGATCCCCTGGAGGAGGAAATGGCAACCCACTCCTGTATTCTTGCCTCGAAAATCCCATGGACAGAGGAGCCTGGCGGGCTACAGTCCATGGGTTGCAAAGAGTCGGACACAACTGAGCAACTAACACTTTTTAACACATCACCACCCCAACCCCCACCTTGCTGGGTTCTTGTAGACCAGTGGGTGGTCTTGGGCTCCACCTGTGCTGTGCTGTGGAGCTGAGCTGGGTGCCTCCACCCAGTGAGTCCACAATGCCCTGGGATGCAGCCATTGTAGCCATTTCACAGATGGGGAAACGGAGGCTCAGGGAGCAACACTTGACGGAGGCCGAGGATGAGAGAGAGTCAGGGCTGGGTGCCAACCCAAGCCATTAGATGACAAGAGTGGGACGCTGCTGACAGCAGAGGGCAGCTCCTAGGAGGAGCCAAGGGAGGACAGCTGGACAGGGCACCCACTACAGCAGCCACGACTTGCACCTGGCCAGGGGCACGGAACTGTGAAACCACAGTTGTCCTCTCTCCCTGCTTGGTCACCACTCTGAGCTTCTCCTTTCATAATCAAGCCTAGCTCCCTGATCCTGGCCTGCTTTCTGTATTCAGGGCTGGCGCGTGCGTGCTCAGTCGCTTCAGTCATGTCCGACTCTTTGCAACCCTATGGACTGTAGCCCACCTGGTTGCTTTGTCCCTGGAATTTTTTCAGGCAAGAATACTGGAGTGAGTTGCCACACCCTCCTCCAGGGGATCTTCCCAACCCAGGGATCAAACCTGAGTTTTCTGCATCTCCTGTACTGCAGGCAAATTCTTTACTCACTGAGCCACCTGGGAAGCATTCAGGGCTAGGGCAGTAGACAGCTCAGAAGAGTGACTTCAGAGCCACTGCTCTGAGTCTCACTGCCCCACCTAATCTGACAGGAGTCAGACCATTTCTCCCTTCCAGTAGCCCACAGAGCTCCCTTAGATCTCAGCCTTCATCAGGATATCAATTCAGACTAAGGTGTGAATGACTGATACCAGCTTTGTCTCTCCTTCTCTAGGGTTTATGTATTCAGAAGGACTAAACTCGGCTTCCTGTGAAGAGGGTGGTTCACAGTGGTGAAGGGCCCCCCTGGGTTGAGAATCTGGAAGCTCCAGTCCTGGCACCAAGCATCGAACACAACAGAATGTAACCACCCCAGAGGAGTTCCAGGCCTCTGGTGCCAGCTCATCCTCTTTGGCTGTGCATCTCAGGGTCAGGCCCATGACCTCTCTGAGCCTCAATCTCCACTCACGGCCCCCTCCCCAGCCAAGTCCCTCAGCCTCCCTGGGCTCCAGCTCTGAGAGCCTAGAGGCAGCCTGCCGTGATATCCTTCCGAAAGCAAACTTTGAAGCACCGCTATCTCCCAGCTGCACGGCCCTGGCCGTATATTATTATAATGGCCTTGGCCAATAGGGGCGCAGGCTATTAGAATGAGTTAAGACCAGATTAATCTGCTTAAAAAAATATGCCTGGTTTTTACGCTGTGTATTCCCTCCTAACAACTCAGGCTCCTTCCAGGCCATTATCTCGTTTTATCGTTAATTCAATTCCATAAACATGTATTAAGTGTCTATTATGTGCAAAGCCCTGGTCTGGTAGCTGGGGTGGGGTGAGGGGGCTATGGAGCAGACAGCCCCAGTCCCTGAGGTGTCTACAGTCAGGCAGGGGACCCACCTGACCCTCAGATCTCATCACTGGGACACGAAGCGAGTGAGCCATAGGTCAAAGGAGAGCAATGCTCACCAACCGGGAGGACCTGGGGAACACTTCCTGGAGGAGGGGGCCCCTGAAAACTGGGATTGGAGACAGTAACACGACAGAGGGTCTACTATGTGCCAGCTCTTGTCCTCAGCACTTCACACACAAAAACTCAATCCTACCAACAACCCACGGGGTAGACACTAATGTCACCCCCATTTCACAGATGAAGAAACTGAGGCTCAGGGAGGTGATTTATCCAGAGGTATCAAAGCTGGTAAGGGCAAAGCTATGAAATCTAACCACAGAGCCTGGGCTTCGACCTCTCTGTAGGATCCTCAATGCCCAGAAGGGTGTCTGGGGTGGAGGGCAGGCACGCAGTACCTGGGAATGAATGGAGGAGGAACACAGAGCCACAGGCCAGAACTGGGTTTGGTTCTTCCCAGCAAGGCCTTGAAGGATGGTCGGATTTGAGTGAGCAGAGATGAGGCGGGGCCCCAGGAGGACTCCCCTGGGCAGGGCCGCTGGGGAAGAAGCAGGACAGTACAGCCAAGCAGGCTTAGGTCCAAACGCGGGCTTCAGCTCACTGGCTGGGTGATCACACTGTTCCTTAATCTCTCGGAGCTTCAGTTTCCATCTCAGTGAAAACGGGACAGGAACAGCTGCCTTGCTGGGCAGAGATGAGGATGAAATGGGCTGAGACTGCCCACTGTGAGCCCAGCGTGGACGCTGG
>NW_011494756.1:1902857-1905274 GCF_000754665.1 Bison bison bison | reverse complement strand
GTGCCTGCTGCCTGGTGCAGAGGACTGACAGGGCACGCTGGAGAGGCCAGCTGGCCCAGCCCACGGGCTTGGGAGCCCATGCCAGGAGCTTGGACCACAGGCCTCAGAAGGATGGCTCAAGGCTGGGTGTGGGGGAGCAGGCGGCACACACCCATGATGTAAATCAGAAGCCAGATAAAGAGGGACCCAGCAAATGCCGTGCGACACTCACAGGGCTCCTTCTCCTGTTCTCCCCCAGGAAGTATAGATGGCAAACAACCGCTAGGCTCCTACCTGCCCTGTCCGCCTGGACGGAACAGTGGAGACTGGATGAGATGCAACAAAGGACTGTGGAGCCTAGAAGCTGCCAGAAACCAGAGCCCACAGTGGCCACGTGCCAGGACCACAGCAACAGACCACATGCCAGGAGCTCCAATTCATCACCCAGCCCTCTGCAAGCATCCATATCCTGGGCCTCCCTGCCCGGCCGGCCCCCTTCCCCAGACTCCTTCCTTATCATCCCCTTTCTCCCTGCCCCCAGCAGCCCCCAGGCTCCTGAGCCACCCCTATTCAGGAATTTCCCCCTCTCCTACCCCTCCTGCACACCCCTAACCCACCCCTCCCCAGCTCCCAGTAGCAGCAGTGCCTTATTTGACTGGAAAAAAGTGTGCTCTTCCTTCCACACTCACCTTAGACATTTTTTCCCTCTGTAAAACTATCTGTGTGACCCCACCCTTGGCCCACAAACACTGGAGGAGGGGGCTCCTCTACATTCTTAGAGCCCTTCACGCTCCCCTTAGTGGAAGCAGAGCAGCAAGTGACAAGGAATGCAGGTTTGGGTTCAAGTTCAACTTTTCATGAATTGGTGGCAAGTTTTGTCACCTCTCTGAACCTTGTTGGAGAAGGAAATGGCAACCCACTCCAGTACTCTTGCCTGGAGAATCCCATGGATTGAGGAGCCTGGTAGGCTACAGTCCATGGGGTCTCAAAGAGTCAGACACAACTGAGCGACTTCACTTTCACTTTGAGCCTTGTTATCCTCGTCTGTAAAATGGGGTAACACTGGAACCTCACAGTGTGGTCGGTAAAGATGAAATGAGAAAAACATGGAAATTCCTTGGAATAGTGCCTAACTTTTGTCAACATCTTCCCTATCAGGATGCTCTGAGGCTGCGGTCCACAGGGCTGACTCCTCACTGATCTTAACCTCCATCCCTCCCAGTCCTGTCTCCCCAGTGCCCGGCACAGGATCTGATGCCCAGCCGCTGCTGCATCAAAGGGCTGCTGCAAACAACTCTCCCTGGAGGAGCCAGGAAGGCTTTATAGAAAGAGTAGTACCTATGGAGGTTTTGAAGGATGCATAGGAGTTCGCCAAGAAGAGCACAGACAAGGAAGAAACTCCAGACAGGGCAAATTGTTTCAGTTGGATCCCATAAGGCCTCAAATGCCACAATGAGGAGTGTGGCAATGGGAAATTAATTTCTTAATGAGAGCAATGGCAGTCGTCTGACATTCATTCATCAAACATTTGCTGAGGGCCTACTACGTACCAGGCACTAGGGATACATGGGGAAAACAAGACGAATGCGGTCCTGGGGCCACAGAGCTGACATTCCAGTGGGGGAAGACAAGACAGTAACAGAGATTCTCATAAATAATTCATTGATTCCAGCTGTCGGGAGAGTTCAGCTGGAGAGCTGAGTGGTGCTGAGAGACCACTGACAGCAACAAGAATCCAGCCTGGCGTGGGTGGGAGCTCCGAGGAGGTGGGGTTTCAGCCAGACCGTAACAGCCGGGCGATAGCAGAGATGGGAGGGGACAGGGCGCGAAGAGAAGCGCTCTAGGCAGAGTGAGTAGCGTGGAAAAGGCCGTGGGGCGGGAAGGGGCGTGGCCTGAGTAGCTGGAAAGTGACACGGGGGCACCAGGTGGCGATGGGGTCCGCAGGGGCAGGGCCTGGGCTGAGGTGACCAGTTTGGAGTTTATGCCTCAGGCCATGAGCAGCCAGGCTGGGAGCCTGAGAATATGGAAGACTGCCAAGTCCTGGTCACCCTGCAAATTCCCGCACAGGGAGCAATGAATCAGACCCGGCAAAGGTAGATTTGTGGTTGAAGAAGACCACACGGCGAGCCCAGAACCCCCCACGGCCCGGCCCACATGCCCGCCCTCTCCTCCCCAGCAGAGTGGCCGCGGGCAGATTGATGAGGTGGGGACCCGATCCGTCTTGAGTTTAGCTCAGCTTCTGGCTGCGTCCTGGGTGACAGAGGCTCATCAATACTGGAGAAAATACAGCCTGGAGGGTGGACAATTAGGAGCTGCCTGGCTGACCCATGGCTGGCCAGAGCAGTGTCCTCAGACCGTTCCCCTTGGGAAGGCAGACACGTGAGCAAGAGAAGTGGCGGGGGGGGTCTTCTGTCATCTGAAGCCATATGTAACAGTCA
>NW_011494756.1:1895460-1902757 GCF_000754665.1 Bison bison bison | reverse complement strand
GGAGGGCGGGGGGGTCCCCAGAACCCACAGCTGGCGCCAAGCTGGAGGCCCCACAAGCCAGTAACTGGACCTGTGCTCAGGGAGGCAGAAGGGGGCTGTCTGAATGCCTCATCTCCTGGCACCAAGATCAGCTCTCAGACCCTCAAACTCCCTCAATGCAGGGTTGGGGGGAGGCTCTGGGTGCTCTTCTGTAAGAATGGGTGCTCCGGCTCTCATACCCCCTCACTGGAGGGCCACACGTGAGGCCCCTGGACTCTCTGTGCCTGTTCCCTCATCAGAGAAATGGGAACATTTCTGCTTCAGAGGGTAGTTGCAAGGCTCAAACCAGATTCTGGAGTGACTGCCTTTCAAAAGGCTACCAGGATCGGGCCCTCCTGCTGCGGCTGGGAGCCCAGAGGAGCTGCTTTTGGTGGCCCCCCAAGGTCACACGACCACGTCCTGGGCAGGAGGAGGTGCAGGAAAGAGCGTGGATGGGTCAACCCAGACCCAAGTCCAGCTGAGAAACCTTCGGGGGGCTTTCTCAGCTGGACTGGGCTTCTCAAGCTTCACTTGCTCCCTGAAACGAACAAAAACACCTTCAGCCCAGGGCTGTGGGGTCAGATAAGAGTAAGAATGTGTAATCCTAGACAGCGTATTAAAAAGCAGAGACATCATTTTGCTGACAAAAGCCCGTATAGTCAAAGCTATGGTCTTTCCAGTAGTGATGTACGGATGTGAGAGTTGGAGCATAAAGAAGGCTGAGCACCAAAGAACTGATGTTTTTGAACCGTGGTGTGGAAGACTCTTGAGAGTCCCTTGGACAGCAAGGAGATCAAACCAGTCAATCCTAAAGGAAATCAACCCTGAATGTTCACTGGAGGGACTGACGCTGAAGCTGAAGCTCCAATACTTTGGCCACCTGATGTGAAGAGCCGACTCACTGGAAAAGACCCTGATGCTGGGAAAGACTGAGGGCAGGAGGAGAAGGGGGTGACAGAGGCTGAGATGGTTGGATGGCATCATCAACTCAATGAATATGAATCTGAGCAAACTCTGGGAGCTAGTGAAGGACAAGGAAGCCTGGAGTGCTGCAGTCCCTGGGGGTCACAAGGAGTCGGACGTGACTTAGAGACGAACAACAAGTATAATCCCAGGCCCCTTACAGGTGCACAGAACCCACCACCTGTCCTCCTGACTCTTTTCCCTGTTTCTCTTATAACCCCTTGGCCACAGTCCAGTAGGTTCAAGACAGTATCAGCTTCCTGGGAACATGGGTCATCCAGAAACTAGGACTCAAAAGGGTCTCCTCTTTGAAGAGAGCACTGAGACTCTAAAGGTTTGCATTTTAGAAGAGGAGCTTGGACAGGGCGGTGAGCTGCTGTGCATGTGTGTGCTGTGCGCGCTAAGACCTTTCAGTCGTGTCCGACTCTGTGCGACCCTATGAAGTGTAGCCCACCAGGGTCAGGGCAATAGTTATGCCAAAGGAATGAATCATTAACGGCAAAATTTCTGCCAGCTGGCACAGACATGGGAGGAAGACACTGAAGGCTGGGAATAGATCTTCCCAGGACTTTGAAATCATCTTGTAGAGATGGGCAGTATTCATGGGGTATGTACTATGTGGCTGGCAGTATACCGGGCACAGGGGCCATAGAGAAAGTGGAGAATCTCAGAGCCTAGGAGGTGCCCATCATGAATGAATGAATGAGCAAGTGACTGGGGATTAAAGCATCAGGGACTCTACCACCAGCTGTTTCTAGCTGATCAGTAGGCTGTCTGCCTGGCCCCGGGATAGAACACGCAGCCATGGCCCTGCCTGGTCTGGCCAAACTCTGCTGGGAATGGGATTCAAATGGACACAGCAGAAGAGCTGGATCCCTTGGTTGGATCTGACCTTATTAATGGGGGTCTGACAGAATCAGGCCAGGTGGGGGCCCCAGGCCATAGGGACATCCTTGAAGGGAGCTGTGAAGGTGGGCACAGGGGACAAGGGCGTGTGTGTGTGTTAGCCACTCAGCTGTGTCTGACTCTTTGCCACCCCATGGACTGTAGCCCGCCAGGCTCTTCTGTCCATGGGATTCTCCAGGCAAGAATAGTGCAGTGGGTTGCCATTCCCTCTCCAGGGGATCTCCCTGAGACAGGGATCGAACCTGGGTCTCCCACACTGTAGGTAGATTCTTTACTATCTGAGTCACCAAGGAAGACTTCAATTCTGGAAGGTCCCTGCCCTGGCAAAACAAGGGTCAAGATCAAATCCCAAGAGGTCAGCCCGCCTTCACAGCCACCACCATCCTCATTATTGTCCTCTGGGCACCCTGTGGGGAGAGACAGCCCGTGGCTGCGCTGGTTCAACCACGATGGCTGTGCCTCCCATTCCTATTCTGAGCCTTGGGCTCCTCATCTGAAACACGAGGTGGTCACCCTGGCCATGAAAAGCCAGAAAGCTGGAGACCCCCGGAAGCTCGTGGAGGGTCTCCTCCCACTCCCCACATCTGAGCCACAGGTGAAGGCAGGGGGTGCCCAGCTCCTGGCTGCCACCCTCCCCATGCCTGTGCCACACAAGCCCATGCCCAAGCCTCCGAGCACACGTCCACAGCTCCGGGGTGGGTGTCAGGGATGGGACATCATTCCCTGTCCAGAAATGTTCAGGAAAACCAAGTTCTTGCAAACTTCCCAGCTCAGGCTCCCCTGCCTGGCTCACACCACCACCAGTACACAGGCCTCCCCGCCTCTTCTCTGGGCCTAAGCTTGCCCACCTGGCAGTGCAGATGATAATGCCCACTTGCGGGTGGTGTCCAGCGCATTTGTGGTGCCTGGCACTCGGTAGGCCTGTGATGAGTGGAGGTGGCATCTGGGATGTGGGTGAATGCCCGGGTGCTAGGCTGGACTTCGGCCCCCACGCTGCAGACCCCCTGTGCCCGATTGCATGCAGTCAACCAGGGGAGTTTACCAAAGGCTTGCTGGAGGTGGCCTGCACCCACCCAATCCAACAGGGCACCCTCTCCCCAAGTCAGAGAGGAGCCCACAGCTGCACGCACAGAGCCCCGTCCAGCAGGCTCTCTCCTGTTCACCGTCTAGGCCACATTCAGACTGCTCCTGCCTCCTGGAAGGCCCCTCCTCATATCTAACTCCACTGGGCAAAATCCTGCTGCTCTTCATGACTTATGCCCACCACCATCACCTCCTCCGGGGTTTCCTTGATCGTCAGCCAGAATTCTTCCTGCTTCCTGCCAGCACCCCCAGGGCTCTGAGAGGACCCTGGCTCTAACCCTGGACAACTCCTGAGGTTCACAGTGGTGTAGACAGGATGCTGCCCTGTGAACACAGCAAGCTTCAGGGCCTTCCCATGTGCTGTTCCCTCTTCCCCAAATGCTCAAGATTGAGGCATGGAAGTCTCCTTTGTGATTTTTCTTTTTTTTTTACCTCTTAGCTAAAACATCACCCTCCCAGGCCAGGGCAGGGGCTCTGTCTGTTGTGTTCAAAGCTGAACCCTTTGCAACTAGAACGGAGTCTGCAACAAGGTAGATACAGGGCCGCAGGGACGCTCCATTCCTGCAGGGTCCTGGGCTCCTGCTGGATCTGACCCTGCCAAGGGCCCCGCAGCACCTGGTGGTGGTGGTGGTTTAATTGCTAAGTCGTGTCTGACTCTTTGCAACCCCACGGATTGTAGCTCGCCAGGCTCCTCTGTCCATGGGATTTCCCAGGCTAGGATATTGGGAGTGGATTGCTGTTTCCTCCTCCGGGTGGGGGAGGTGGGGGCGTGTCTTCCTGATCCAGGAATCAAACCCGCCTCTCCTGCACTGCAGGTGGATTCTTTACCCCTGAGCCACCTGGGAAGCCCCAGGGCCCCACAGGGTCACCACAATACAGGGTGAGGGGGAGACACCTCCACGAACCCAAGGACCTAAAGACAGACTTGGAGGCGACGCGGTGCGCATGTGAAACTGGCCAGAACAATCTCTCCTGAATGTGTGCTCTGGGGCAGATGCCTAATGCGAATCGTTTCTGTCATCAGGACACGGAGGGGCTTGACACGGACCAGCTGCTGCTGCCGGGGACAGGCTGCTGGAGCGCCGAGGGGCTCTCAGTAAAATTGATGACCGCTGTCAGAAAGTGATTTCCCCACGGCGCGACGCAAGCCCTCGGAGGAGCTCAAATCCCAGGCAGCGATGCCTCTCCGGGCGGGCGGGCAGCCAGGCGCCTGCACCTGGCCCAGCTGTTCCCCAGGCCGGGCTGGCCCTCAACTCCCCGGCAGGAAGAGGAGCCAGCAGGGTCCACACCCAGGAGGCCCGCACCCAGGGAGCCCTGCCTGCCCCCAGCTAAGAGTGGGAGCTCCTGCTCGTATCACTTATTCATTTCTGTATATCCAGGCACAGCGCAAATACCCAGTGAATGTATGCAAAATTAACAAGCAAATAAATGACAATTCTAGACAGCTCACACCACACCACCCCAGCGTCTAGAGAAGAAATGTGCCAAATGGACAAGGAGAACAGAGGGCGTGCGAGTCTGGCCACCCAGAGTCTGCCGGGCCACGCACCCACCCAGGGACGGAGGGAGAGACTGCTCGGCGGGAAAACGGCACAAGGAGACCCCCTATCACGGTCCCACCTGGGCCCACCCTCCTCAGCCCCCCGACAGAGAGCAGAAGCGGGCAGGCAGAGAAGGGAAGGGTGTCCAGGCAGAGGGAACCCACACCAGCAAAAATATGAAGATGACAGATCACGTAAAGGAAAGGGCTCAGACTTCATCCTTTATCCGAGTACCAGGGGGCCCTGCCGGGCAGGGTCTGGGATGGGAGTGACCAAGTCCCCTCTGCGTGACACAAAGGTCCCTGAGCAGAAACAGGACAGAGGCTGCCAAGTGACACGCAGGCTTCTGGGGTCAGAGTGGTGATGAGGGGACGCCCGGCGGAGGCTCCCAAATGTTGACCCTGTGACATCCAGAAGTACATGAGTGTGTGGGGGTCTCACCTCAGCTGAAACCTCCGGACTCATGGGGGCTTTATTTCACCCATCCCAGCCGGGGACACTGCAGCCCCTCTGTAAACACAGACGGGCCCAGTGATGACCCTGTCAGTGCCAGGGCGATCAGAGGAGCCTGGCAGAGTGAGGGCGTCAGGGGCTCCCCACCTGCACCCCAGCACAGCCAAACCACCTCTGCTCCCACCTCGGTGCCTGTCATGGCCATTGCCCCCTGCCTGGAAAGCTGTCTCTTCCTGTCCGGTCAGCTCTTTCCTCAAGACACCCAGATAGATGTTCCCTTCTCTAGGAAGCCTCTCTTGACCCCAGGGCTAGGTGCTGGCCTCTTCTGGCCCTTGGTGCTGACTGCACCCCAGCACTGACCCCCTCGGTGGGGTCACTTTGCATCTGTACACCTCAGGGTCCAGGGCCAAGCCCCTGAAGGGCAAGGCCACATCTGGCCACCAAAGGTGCCCATGGACCTGTCCAACCCTGACAACAAGTACGGCGTTCTGAAACTATGAGCAGAGAGGAAATGAGGTTTGAGGAGAGGGAGAGGTGACAAGCACAGGGACCCCCTTGGCCGGGGATCCTCACTGGCGGCCGGGAGCCCCCGGAGCAGCCAAGCAGAATTGCCTCCCTCCAAACACACAAAGCCGCGGCGCCAAGGCCAGAACACAACCCGTGAAAACCTGGGTCCTGGTGAGACATCAGCACCCCAGCCCATCTCTGCTGTCCCCTCCTCCCTAAATACCCGGGGCAGTGGCTTTTCCCTCCCACTGCTCCTGGGGCCCCGGAAAACACTCACATCCACTGTGCTAACAACACAGGCTCCACAGCCTGGTACTAACTGCCCTCATTGGTCAGATGAGGAAACCGAGGCCCAAAGACCTGTCCTGGTCCTTTGCCCATGGGAAGAGCAACTCTTGGTACAGGGGCTCCCAAAGGGACTGGGACCAACCATGAATATTTCCACCTCACACCCAGCCCTCTTGGGCCCATCTTTTCTTTCCAAAACCAGGATCTGATCATATCAGGACCCCCCCCTCAAGCGACATCGTGGCTCTGGGACCACACCCAAACTCCTGGTCTTCCAACCCCTCTGGGGCTGGCACGTGAACTTTCCGGTGTCATCTCCATCGCTTTACTCGTTACAGCCGAACATCTTCCTTCCCCCAAATGCTGGGTGTGCTTCCCTACCTCTGAGCCTCTGTGCCCACCTGCTTCCCTCCCTGGAGTGTTGCCCCCCATCCCGCCTCCACTGCCAAGAGGACTCTGACCCGGCCTTAAGGTATCAAAGACCCCCACGCCCTCGACAATCTTCCCAGACCCCCCAGTCCCAGGGAGCCCTGGTGACACTGTCTGCTTGCCCCCTCAGCCCACTGAGCTGAGCGCGCTTCACGCCTGGCCCGACCTGACTCACCCATCTCTGCCTAACCACCCCAGCCCTCACTCTGCACACCTTCGGCATTTGCTGAGTGAACCTATTTTCTCATTTGGCCACAGAGAACACGCCCAGCTAGAGCGCCGGCAGTTCAGCCCAGAGCCCTCGTGTGGAAATCGCCACAACGAAGTTGGCAGTATTTCACCTCGCCCGGAAGTTTACTGCAACTTCTCAAGTCTCACCAGAATGTGCGTGTGTGTGTGCCCGTGTGCGCGTGTGTGTGTCTGTCTGTGTGTGTTAGGGGGCAGTGCTGGGTGACAGAGCCTTGATATAAACTGAGAGGACAGAAAATTTCCTCTTCCTCCAAATGTGTCTGGCCCATCGAGCTCACCCAGGCCCTTCCCCTCCCCGACTCCTGGTCACCTCATTGGCCCTTCATCACTCTGCGAGGTGGGTGGGCAGGGAAATGATGCCCCCATTTCATGGAGGTGGAAACTGAGGCTCGGGGAGGCCACGAGACTCATGGGGAATGTGTGAAGCCACGCTGTTGGAATGAAAGGCTCTGCTGTCTCCTCCCTGTCGGGCCCAGGCTGGAAAGGGGGTGCTGGACGCACCAGTGGAGCACTGGGCGAGGGGTTTCTGTGGGCCTTTCCCACCACCTGGAGGTGCAGGGGGAACCAAATGGGCACAGGGCGACCCCTCCCTCCCAGACCTGAAGAGAAAAACGGCGGCAAGCCAGCCAGGGCCCAGTTAAGTGTCTGGCTCCAAAGACACCCAGAAGCCAAGAGGAGTCAGATCCCACTAGAGCCCGGGCATAGCGGTGCCCACCCATCCCCTGGCAGCCCTGTTGGCCACGTTCCCAGAGCCCCATGGGGCAGGCAGGCCCAGGCAGCCTGGGCCCCACACTGGAAGCCCCTTCCAGCCCCAGCACAGGGCATGTGCCAGGGGAGGTTTGGGCCCTGACCTCCCCCAC
>NW_011494756.1:1887335-1895187 GCF_000754665.1 Bison bison bison | reverse complement strand
GAACGGCTGGATCCGGCTATACCTGTACCGTGCTGATGTCACGCTGAGCTATTTCCAGCCTGGTTGCCATGGAAACCACAAGGCCTCAGCTCCAGTTAGGAGTTCAATATATAATTTACTTACTCCCCCATCCCCCAGCCCCACCCCAAAGAGACTGGGGCGTACGTGGAACGATCGGCTAAAATATACAATAACACCCTCCACCTCCCTTGGCCTGTGAGGGGAGAAAAGAAGGGAAGGAGGAGGGGCAGTGTGGCACCATGGAATGGTAAATCCATTCGGGAAGAAGGGGGATGGCAGGGAAGAGAGAAGAGCTTGCCTCATTAAGAGGAAAAACAGAGGCTGGCATTTGGGGACGATTCTGGAGTGGGCTTGGCCTGGCAGATAGAGCCTCTGCCCAGTGGCCCCTGGCACTGCCAGGCCTGGCCTTCGTCAGGGGCCTCGGGTGAGGAATGACTCCCGGCTGAGCCACAGGCCTGCAGGTGACCAGCCTCACTCTGAGAACCCAAGGCTTTGGGGGGCACTGCTGTCTCGGGTGTTGCCAGGGCCTGCTGTTCAGGAGCTGTCCTGAGAAAGGGGCATCAGCCACCTCCAGGCCTGAATGTACAGGATAACCTGGAGCTATTGTATGGCCAGCTGGGGCCATGAAATCAGCCAGGGGTGGCACTTACCCAACAAGATACAGGCCCCTGCCATTGCCCTGGCCTGAGGTCCAGCCAGCTCTGTTCTGCAGGCATTCACTGACATCAGCTCCATGCCATGCCCTGTGAGGAACACTGCGGGCATGGGAAGGCTGGGACACAGTCCCACAAGCAGGGAGCCCCCAGACTGGGTGGAGGATGGATCACAGCACCAACAAGGTCCACACTGAGTGACATGAGCACAGGGCTATGGGGACAGCCAGTTGGTGTGTGATCTTTGGAGACTAAGTCGGGGAAGGCTTCCTGGAGGAGGTGCTGCCCTAAGCTGAGACTTAAAGGCTCAGGACTTGTCTAGTGGGGAGGGCATTCCAGGCAGCAAGCACAGCAGATAGGAAGACCATCACGGATGGTCCTTTGGCCCTGACCTTGTGCCCCACAGACAGGAAGACCTGAGAGCTAGGTCTACCTACCAGTGCTCCAAGCTCAAGTTACTCCAGCCCACTCCTGCCTGGGCAGACATGGAAGGCTAATGGGGGCCTCACTGTGTGTGTGTAGAGGACAGGGGCCCAATGCCAGGTCTCTTTCTCTCTCCTTTGCACTTTGGGTCTGGCCATATTAGGGCCCAGAGGAGCTCTGAGCAAGTCACTTCCCTTTCTGACCTTCAATCCCTTCCCTATAAAATGAGGAAACTTCCATGCACCCCAATGTTTATAGCAGCATCATTCCCAACAGCCAAGATAAGGATGCAACCTAAGTGACTGTCTACAGATGAGTAGATAAAGAAGATGTGGTGTATGTATGTGCGTGTGTGTGTGTGTGTGTATATATTATAATATATAATGGAATATTACTCAGCCATAAAAAAGAATGAAAATTTGCCATACGCAACAACACAGATGAACTTGGGAGGGTACTGTGCTTAGTGAAGTAAGTTAGAGAAAGACAGATGCTGTACGGTATCACTTATATGTGGAATCTAAAAGATAAATTAGTGAATGTAACATTAAAGAGACAGGCTCACATACACACAAAACGGGGACATACTTTGAGCCCAGAGAATGGACTGAGACAGCAGGGGGTCAATAAGCAGAGTTCTAATTTTCCGCCAGCGTCAGAACATTAAAACCGTTGCATCTAGTTCTCATGAGTATCAGGATTCCCATTTTCTGGATGAAGAAACTGAGGCAGAGATGGACACCTGAACAGAGCATCAGGGCTGGGCTCTGAGCCCCTCCTCACACCTAGCAGAAGCAGACAAGGGAGTTGGCAGAGAAGTCCTGGTTTCCTGATGCCCAGAACAGGGCTGCAGTGCAGCTGAGCAACGGGGCTCCCCACGCAGAGCCTTTCCCAGGAAGCTTGCCTCTCCCCCCTACCCCAACCCTCCCAGGAATTTCCCTCCTGCTCATCTTGCCCCACAGGGACCCTGAGATCCTGCCCTACCACAGGGTGCTGCCCTCTGTGGATTGCTATGCCCCCTCTGCCCTCCCTCACTGCTGCCTTGATTCAAGAATAAGACAAGGGAGCAGAGTGAGTCCCCAGTTCGTCCAGATCAAGCCCCTCAACTTCTCCACCCTCCCCTCTTCCACCCTCCCCCTCAGCCACTCTGCTCCAGCCACGCTGGCCCTCTGGCCGCCCCTCTCACTCACTAACCGTGTTCTGGCCCCTGGGCCTTTGCGTGCTCTGTCCCACCCCTTTGAAATGTCCTTTTCCCCAGAATGCTGCGGCATAGAGCAGTGAGAGCACAGATGATGGAGCCAGAAAGCCTACAGTTGATGCTGGCCTTGCCACTCAGCAGCTGCTGACCTTGGACACCATCTGCAAAATGGGCACAATGACCCCCCCGGCCTTGTTGGGCAGGCTGGACGAGTTACCATGTGCAGAGCAGGGCCTTGGTCAGGCACGGTCAGCTACTGCTACTGCTCACCTCAGGGCCACTGTGCTGGTTCCCACCCTCCTTCCGGTCTCTTCCTTCCTCCCCAGCCCCAAGTGACCTCTCCCCACCTCAGGCCCTACTCCCACCTCTCCATCGGGTTTCCTTTGCTCTTAAGGCCATCTCAGTTCCCAGCACCATCTGTCTGTCAGGTCAATATCCATCACCCGGCAGACCACCTCGGGAAGACAGGACTGCCAGCTGTGTGTCTGCTGTGTCTCCAGGCCGGGTGTGCAACAGGTGCTCGGCATGTGTCGGGAGATGAAGGAGAGGATGGACACGCCTGGACATAAAGCGGGAGGGGCACGTGACCCACGGGCCTCACCCGGGCTCCAGAGCCACTTCTAACGGGAATCCTGAGTCCCCCAACCTCACGGCGCGATCTGCTCTTTTGGGGGGGCAGACTCCAGACGGTGAGCGCCTGGCTGGCAGAGCACCCTCTCATGGGGGCTCATGAGGCACCACTGTCAGGGCCCAGGACCAGCCACGCTCACAGCTGTGTTTGTTCACGTACACGGCCGTTCCCACTCCCCCACCACCCCAGGAAAGTACACACGGCCTCCCAGGAAACTGCAAAAAATGAGTTAATATAACGTGATGGCTGAGAATTTAAATACACAGGAGTCAGGCAACGCAGACTTACAGTTCCCCGAGCAACTGTAAAAACCGCACAAGCAATTCAGGAGCGAGGCCCAGAATGGATTTAAGGCCTTCTGGTTCACAGGCAGACAGGGGACTGCTGCGCCCTGACCTGAAGGTGACGGACGGAGGCTTCGGACAGATGGTCCTTCAGGGCACAAGGGGGCACCGGGCGCCAGGGACACGCAGCTCAGGCCCACATGGCTCATCGGACACAGCCCCCTGGGGGATACACGGGAGGAATCAGCAGGGTCTGAGAGGAAGACCGCATGGCCCTGTGAGCTGGGCTCCCCGTCTCCCCCAGCTCTGATGCACCCCAGCTTCGAAGGCCAGAGCACCCTAAGGACTCAGGTCCCACATGTAGTCTGACACCCTCGTGCTCTCCGTTTGCAGAGGCAGGTCCCGCAGGGCAGCTCCCCTGGCCTCCTGTCCCCTCTTCAGCAAAACAGATCCCTGTCCATAACACTGGTTCAAAGAAACAGGCTTTGGGGCCCTGCCGCGTTTACAGCCCCGCCTCCCCACCCCCACTTCAGAACCTTGAGCCCAGGGCCGGCTCAGAGTGCCTGCTTCCTCGTGTGAACGAGGCCACTCACACCTGCCTCCTAGGACACGTGGATGAATTCACACATGTAAAACATTCACAATGCCCAGCACGTAGCAAGTGCTCGATAAATACAAGCAATTATTATTGCTATCATTATCGTTTCGCCTTCCAATTCAAAAAGGATCTGAGAGTGCGCTGCAGCTAGAGAAAGCCCGCACGTCGCAACGAAGACTCCGCGCAGCCAAAAAAAAATGTTTTTTAATTTAAAAAAAGAATCTGAGGAATTACAAAACACAGAGAATGGCACCTAAGTGAGGGAAATGGAGTAAAGAACTCAGGCATCCACTTAGCAAAGGCTGACTGAGGGCGGCCACTGCGGAAAGCAGTGCGGAGCTTCCCCAGAAAACGAAGCGCAGGACTACCATACGACCCGGCAACCCTACTCCTGGGCAGGTGCCCGGGCAGGCTGTAATCCCACAGGACATCCGCACCCGTGTTCACGACAGCACCACTGCTGCTGTTCAGTCGCTCAGTCGTGTCCGACTCTCTGCGACCCCATGGACGGCAGCTCGCCAGGACTCCCTGTCCTTCACCACCTCCAGAGCTCGCTCAAACTCCCGTCCATCGAGTCGGTGATGCCATCCAGCCATCTCATCCTCTGCCATCCCCTTCTTCCCCTGCCCTCAATCTTTCCCAGCTGCACTGTTCACAACAGCCAAAACATGGGGACAACCTGGATGTCCAGTGATGGATGAATGGGCAGAGGAGAGGCAGGCACCACGGAGCATTACTCAGCCATAAAAAGGATGAAATAACGCTACCTGCAGCAACGTGGGTGCGACCAAGGGTCATCACACTAAGAAAGGAGGAGGAAGGCAGACACGTGTGATATCACTTACATGGAATCCAAAATATGCATAAATGAACCTATCTACAAAACAGAGACGCACAGAGACAGAGAACAGAGTTGTGGTTGCCAGGCGGGAGGGCCTGTGGAAGGGAAGGGCTGGGAGTTTGCGATTAGCAGATGCAAACTGTTGTCTGTGGGATGGATCAACAACACCCTACTATACAGCATGGGGAACTATATTCAATATCCTGTGATAAACCAAAATGGAAAAGGATATTAAAAAAAAGAAAGCATGTATGTGCATAACTGAGTCACTTTGCTGTTGGCACAGATGGGCACAGCACTGTAAATCAACTATCTGGTGTGCACGCTCAGTCATGTCCGGCTCTGCGACCCCCTGGACTGTAGCCCGCCAGGCTCCTCTGTCCACATGATTCTCCAGGCAAGAATACTGGAGTGGGTTGCCCTTTCCCACACCAGGGGATCTTCCCGACCAAGGGATTGAACCCGTACCTCTTGCATTGCAGGCGGATTCTTTATCACTGGGCCACCTCATCAACTGTACTCCAATGAAAAAATATTGTGATTGAGGGCTTTGTGTGTGTCAGGCTGCATTCTGGGCACTGGGGCAGCTGTGAACTCTCAGATACACATGACGACCCTGGGGGAAGTGAGTCCCAACACACAACATGTGTCCTCTCGAGACTGGCTGCAGACCTGGCTGGCCAGGGCAGTGGGGGGGGTGGTGGGGGGCAGCGGTCATCACCCACAGAGGGAGGGAGAGGAGGTGTCAGAGCGACAGCAAGCCCTTTGCTTGATCCTGACATCAAACGTCCAGGGAGTGTCCAGGGTCTCCCTGGGGAAGAGGTAGGGAGGGACTTCCCACGGAAGACAGAGCCTAACCTGGGCCTGGAAATGCTGGGCAGAGGTAAAGACAGACACTCATTCCTGGAGAAGTGCTGGTTCAGCACAAAGCACGTGAGCAGCAGAAAGTTTCCTAATACGCCACCGTTGGGTGAATAAATGAATGAGGGAGTGAATAAACGAATGGGGGAATGAATGAATGAATGGGCGACAGAGTGAATGCGTTCTGGCGACGGCATTCTGAGTCTAGATTCGGATCACTCATCTGGCTGTTTTCAGAGGCTGAACTCTCCACTGGATGAGCCAACCAAGGACATTTGAGCTCCAGGACCCCAGTCCAGGAGCCTCATGGGAGGCTGGGGCAGCAGGAGAGGAGGGGCCAGCACATGGGGGCCCCTCGGACCACAGCAGCTGGGTTCTGAGGATGCTCGGTCAGTCAGGGGTGATCTCTTGGAGGAGGTGACGGCTGAGCTGAAACCCGCACAAATCTGGAGTCAGAGCCTTCCCCCGGGGAGCCTGTGAGCGCAAAGGCCTGGAGGCAAGAACAAGCCCAACATGATGGAGGGACAGGAGAGGCAGGTGAGGTGAGCGAGGAGCAAGGTGCGCTGGGGGGTGAGACCAGACCAGGTCTCCTGCTCCAGCCAACCGGTGCAGCCGTGTTTTCTTCATGGAGGCAGAAACACAGTGGGCACCATGGTTCAGAGCACAGAAACCTGGAACCAGGGCCTGGGTTTAAATCCAGCTCTGAGCCTCAGTTTCCTCATCTGTAAAATGGGGATGACAACTCTAGCAACGTCAGGAGGCTGATATGAGGATGAAATGAGTTGAGGTGCTTCTGAGTAGACAGCTGCAGGAAGTGCTCTCATTATTATTATTATTATTACGGGAAGGGGCAGGGACCAAGGAAAATGAGGAGGACATGGGAGGGAGGACAAATTAGCAACAGTAACAAGTAAACACTAATTAATTTCACCAGGCCTGATAAAGAGCTGAGAGAAATAGAAGTCAGGAGACAAAGTGTAGTGATAACAGAAAACAATCTACAACTGAGAAAATCACCATTTGTTCTGAATCACATGGTTTGCTAATGCCCTTTCACGGCCATTGGCTGGAGTGATCTCCCGGCCACTGGGAGAGGACTATTATCCCCATTTTCCAGGTGAGAACACCAAGGCCTAGAGAGGCCCAAAGGCTGGTTCAAGGTCCCCAGCATGTTCATGGATGAGGTGAGAACAGATTCCCAGCCTGGTCCTCTGTGTCCCAGGCTCTGCAAGGGCTGGGTTCAGGAACAACTGCTGAGTGAACGAATGAATGAATGCGAAGTGAACGCGAGTCAGATCTACACTCGCAGCCCCTGCTCCAGGCACTTCCACCAGCTTCCAGGCCCGGCGGCCGAGCCTTCCTGACCAGCGTTCTCCTCCTCCCCGCCGGGCACATGGACATGAAGCCAATAGGTGTCCACTGCCCGCATCACTGGGCTCCCTTGGCTGCTGTAGGTACAGGACCGGGCAAAGGGATGGTCCCCACCCCTGGGGCCCAGGAGAGCAGCAGTCACTCCCGGGCTGGCCTCATGAGGGAAAACCTCCAGGAAAAAGGCCCCCAGGATGTCCCCTCCTGCCTCTGGCCCCTTGTCAGACTCCATTCTCTCACTTCAAGCAGAGCCCCTGGGGCCAGCCCATCTGATGGCCCCAGCAACACCACTATCTCCTGCTGACCCTGGGCATCACCAAGAGACAGGGCCTGGCACCAATCTTAAACATTCGTGGCAAGTCACGCTGGTTGGGATGGGTGTGAAGGGGGTGCCAAAGTAGGGGGTGGAGGGCTGAAGGTTTCATTCAATTCTGCTGCTGTCTGAGCAGTGTCACAGGCCGGGGCATTGTGCCAGGAGTCTTGCGGGGTGGGGCAGGACACCACGATCCTGCCCTCAAGGAGCTCACACTCCAGATGGGAGGCAAAGCTGGGCACTGGTGACCTCAGCAAGGGGCTTGCACTGGAGAAGAGGGCCTTGAAGCTAGGAGAGAGAACGCTCACCTGCCAGGGCTTTGAGGAGAAGCTGTGGCAGAACCGAGATGACCCTGAACAGGGAAGAGGGCGATCCTGGCAGGAGGGACAGCAGGACCCAGGCCGAGGTCTGATGGCTTGTGGTGGGAAGTAGAGGCTGTTGGGTGCGGGGTACCACATTCAGAGTCCCAGTCCTTTTTTCTAAAATTAATTTATTTGGCTGTGCGGGGTCTTAGTTTCGGCACACGGGGTCTTCGATCTTCGTTGTGGCATGTGGGATCTAGTTCCCTGACCAGGGATCGCCCCCGGGTCCCCTGCTTTGGGACCGTGTAGTCTTAGCCGCTGGACCACCAGGGAAGTCCCCAGAGTCCCAAGGTTGCCAC